>NC_141876.1:127288712-127591742 GCF_056163025.1 Triticum urartu
ACCATGTTGCAGCATTTCCTTCGAAGTACTGAAGAGCGTACGATACTTCATTCTTCCTTGAAACCAAATTGCTCCCGAAGTGTTTCTCCATGTTCTGAATCCATTGCTTTGCCTCCGGCTGGGTTTTCGGTCCAGAGAATACCAGTCCAACTTCATTCATCATCTACTGGGTCCAAGGATTTTAGGGTGATATAAGAGAGAGGTGGGGAGGAATACACACAATACAAACAATAGTTTTGAAGAAATGAGTTTTATTTTGTGGCTGTCGGAAAAACATCAAACAAATGACAGCTCACAAATCGCCGCATCTAACGTAAGTATATAGCATGGGTTTGGTCTTCTAAAGGTCAAATAATTCTTCAGATTCTTCAAGTCTTCGGAGTCTTCAACTGTTGTAGCTTTAACTCTTCTAATGCATGGTGAAATCCTCTTTACTCCGAAATGGTCATCGGTTGTCCGATATCTTGTCCTTCTTGGAGCGGCTTTAGTTGATCCTCCGTGTGGTCAAAAGGTAAAGGGGTATATTCTAACTACTTGAAGTAAGAGAGGTTATTTGAGAAAATCAGAAAAGATGAGAAGTAATAGATTCTTTTGAAAATAAAGTTTTAGAGATTTCCTGTCCTAGGGCTTTCTGATTTCTATGGTCACGTCCTACAGTCAACATGTGCTCTGATACCATATCTGTAATGACCCGACCACAGACGGTCAAGCTCTCTGTGTATCTGTGCCATCCCTGGATCGGTATGCTGGCACACACAGTACATTAATGTATATATCAAAGTGCAATCACATGTATAAATAACGTAAAACTGATATATACCTCATAAGTCTCAGCGGAAACAAACAATCGGGTGTGGAGTCCCATCAACGCCATCGGCAGGTTGAGTGTAGACCGTAACCCTGTACTGTACTCTTACCCGTCAGAAGGAACATATCTGCAACATGAGACGTTGCAGCCGTGTAGGTCAGTACATTGAATGTACCGGCAAGATCACAATATGAGAAAAGCAGATGATAAAACTATTCTATATGCAATATGGCTTTGCGGCTCTATGTCTGATGTTTTTGTGTAAAAGCTGGTTTTATTTTCCCTACAACAAAGGAATATCAGGAGTCTGTACTACGGAGTTTTCTGTCATGACATGGTTCCGCCAACCGATGTCTCATACCCAAATCATCATAAGTTGCCCACAATTAAATTATCAGTCCGGTGTTGAGAGTTCCGAGATAGATCCAAGTCCAGAGGCTCAAATTGTCCATAACCAGGGACACGGCTAATCGATTAGGTTTTAACCCTCTGCAGAGGTTTGTACACTTTACCCGCAAGATTCGATCCCTCTTTTATGTTCTCGCACTTCAGGGTGTTTGAGAACAAGACGACCGAAACATGGTCTTCCGAAGAGTTCCTCTGACCACTGTCCGGTGCTCATCCAATCCTACCGTAGTTCTACATCTGCTAGCACCGTCCCAGCCAGAGTCACCACTAAGGTCAACCAAGCCAGAGCCCATAGTGACTTGCGGTTGCACAGGTAAGCTTCCGGGCATGAAGTATTCATCCATCTCTTTGAGCCTGGGTGAAGCTTTCCGCAAGATGTCATGGCACTTCTCCATTCATCCCGGCCATCCACTGGTTTCTCCAGGGTTCCCGTCAACCGTCCTTCACCCAGTACTGTGTATTGAATTCTTGTCTCGAGTCTCGAAATCTTGAGGAGTCCTGAAGATGCAGTCCTTGCCGATGCCATCATGAAGTTGTCGCCATTGACGTAGAGTCCTCCTTCTTCACACCACTCTCATGCACTCATACCAAAACCCGTCTACTATAGCGTAGCATTAAAACTATATAACGTCCCGGGCTTGATAACAGGGAGATGGGTTCCTACGGCATGCATTCTACTCAACTACAAGAAATCAATATCACTACTGGAGGGATTATTGAAATGGTGCTACTACATGCAAATAAAACATAGGTATGAAAAACATGGTCAAAGTGAACTTGCCTGGTAAGTTGATGAAGAATAATAACGCTCTCAAAAACTTGATAAGACTATACGCAACTCTCCGATGAAATCTATAATAATAATCATGGCATTCACATAAGCAATCATTCTACCACTCAAAATAACAATCAAAACAACAAGGAAACTCAATAATCAAACTCAAACAAATTCCAAAGAACCCTCGAATAAAACTATATAGAAAACTACTAGGGAAAGTCTAAGACTTTACTACAAACAACTAACATAGTTTTGCCCTAAGTAAAACTTAATAGCAATTAAAACACTAAAGTAAATTAACGGAAATGAAATATAGTGTTTATTAAAATAATCGAAGATATTTTTCATAAACTTTTACTAGCAAAAAGAAACACGTAAAAACTATTTTTTTAACTCTAGTTATGAATAAAACAAAATAAGAAAAAGAAATAAACATTATATTTTTCTGTAAATAAAAGTTCACCCTCTATAACTACAAAAAATAATCAGAAATAAAATAAAACAGAGGCAGAAACAATATTTAAAGTAATAAAAACAATAGAAAATAGCAACAAAATGAAATAAACTAAAACAGGCTTGTTTTCGTGATAAACTAATTTTATTAAAATCTATAAATGCCCAATTTAATCCTACTGCTAGGCAAGGTTAAAACAAAGCAGTAAAAAAAGAAGCACTAAAAAATTAATCCTAGCTCATTTTATAGCAAAAATACTAATCTGACTAAAACTTAAATAACACAATTTTTAAAACAACAAACATGGCCTAAATTATATTATGCAGAAACTAGAGGATATTTGCAGACTAGAGCAAAAAGAATCAATCAAAAACTCTAAATAACCTAAGAGATATAGAATTTACGAAACTGAAACTTTTCTGTTTTAAAAACAGAAATGAAAATACAAAAAAAACAAACGGGCGCTAATGGGCCTACGGGGGTGCGATCTGTAGCTACCAAATGCTCGAGCAAAACTTAACAATACGTACACGTGCATTTATTTTTCTATAGAATAAAACCGATCCGCTGATTTGATCAGAACCGTACTAAACCGCTACAAGAAAAACCGTAACTAAAACCAATGTAATGAAAATAAAACGATCTACTAAACCGATCTAATCTAACACAACGTTTTGATCTAAAGAGAAAAAAAACACTAGCGAACAGAGGAGAAGGTTCATGCTTACAGAGAGGAAACGGGCGAGGCAGAGAAGAAGAGGCCAGTGGGCGGCGGGGCTCTGGTCGGCGGCAGCGTTGGTGAGGATGTCCAGGTGATACGGGGGTTCGGGAGCGTCCGATTTTCTGTGGACGGTGAGGCGAGGGAACATCGGGGTTGAGCGTAGCGTCGAGGTGAACTTCATGAACTTCGGCGGCGTTGTGAGCTCGAGGTGATGGCTCCGGTGCTTTCTGGACGTCGGAAACATGTCAAAGAGGATCGCAACGATGAGGGATAGTAGTCAATGGAAGGAAAAGTTTCAATGATGCTTACACGCGTCGAAATCGACCGGTGAACCGCGTAAACTCTGGCGAGATCCAAACGACGAGGGCGTGCGATATGGTGAGTTTTGGCGAGGGGTTTCAAGGGGAATTGGAAGAGGAGGGTCGTGACTATTTATAGGACATGAGGCTTGGACGAGGGGTTGATTCGGGATAGGGTTCCCACAAAGATCAGACGCGGAGGCGGCATCGCGTATGTGTAGGTATAGTACTCTGTTTTGTACGTGAGGAAGAGGAAAGGAAGGTGAGGTCTAGCGGTCAGAAGAAAAAAACAAGAGGGAGAGAGAGTTACGTGAGGTTTCAGGCAACGACAACGAGGGGAGCGGCCTCCCTGGCGACTGCGGGCTGCTGCGCTGGGCTAGCTGGCGGCTGGGCTGTGGCCTCGCTTGGCCTACTGGTTGGGCCGGTTGGCCTACCTAGCGGGCATGATTTTTTTTAAACAACAACAAAGAAAAATAAATAAATAAAAAAAACAAAAACATTCTATATAGGCATACTATATACGAAACTTTATAGAATAAAATTTCCTAAAACATGAACATATTTTCATGGCCAAATAAAATATTTTAAGAAAACATTTTTTGCAATAACTCCAAAATGAAGGGGAATTTGAGTTTCAAATAAATTGTCAAATATTGTCTCTGATTTTTGGAGTGTCATATTACTCCTCTCATATTATTATTTTATCAGAGAATTGTTTTTTTTCTGACAAGCTTCAAACTAAAAAATTAAACAGGGATTCAAAATGAAATTTTTTTGGAAAAGTCCTTTTATTCCCTCTCATTTGATTTTTTTTAAATTCCACTCAAATCCACACAGTCATTCACACAACAATCAAACAAACAACCATAATTATTTATTTAATATAACATTCCAAAATTTAGAATTTTGGGATGTTACATGGCATGCATAGGAATAAAACATTGTGAGATTATGTAAGGAGTGCATGCACAAATCCAGAGTGATGGTAGCAAACTGTGGGTAGACCCAAAACCAATGATAGCAGGCAGATAATAGCTTTAGTTAAAAAATACAGATAATGGCTCCTTTAACGTTTGTTTGCACCCAACATGAAACTCATAGTAGACACCGGAGATTAACCAGATAGTAGACAGATAGTACTGATTGCTACCCCAATATGTACCCCACAACCATTTAAAAACTCAAGTTTCAGCATTAGTTTGGACCTGACTCGGAGTCTAATAGGTGAACACGATGATAATGTAGCAGGTCATCATATTAAGCGACGCATAACGTAAGCAGACACAGAAGAGTGCGACCTCTCTTGCGGACCCGTGTAGTCCTCAAGGTCATCTGCTCAGTTGATGATGGTAATGCAATTGTCGTGGCTACCGGCTGCGGGGAAGAAGATCTGAGGCGGCGAAAGACAATCTGGAGAGTGGATCCCTGTTGTGGTGAACCCTTCCATCGTTGGAGCAGCTGAGTTGGGATGGAACACAGCGCCGCAGGAGCAAGACAAACCACACAAGGTTTTCTTTGACTCATATCTATAACAGAAGTAATTGAGTAAGGGCTTGTTTGAATTTGAGGATTCTAACAATGCAGGGACAGGAAATAGACAGGAATAGGATAGGAATGCACGTGCAAAATAGAGAATTTAAAAACACAGGATTTCTGCCAATTTGGGTGTTTGATTCACAACAATTGGAAGATCACAGGATGCAAAAAAGTATGGTGAGATTAAGTCAAACCACAAGAAAATGTACGGTTATAATGCTATTATGCTACTATCTCTTAGTCTTGTGCTTGATGAATAGGAATATGTAAAGGAGGAGAAGTGGAAATTATAATTCCTACGGTTTTTCTTTCAAGGAGACACTAAAGGAACAAATCCTACAGTTTTCATTTGCTCCATTCCTTTGCACCAAATTCATGAAAAGTGGTACCATAGGAAACTTTCCAATTCCGATGTTTTTCATTCACTTTTCCTTTCAAGCACTGGCGATTCTAGTAGGCAGGCTTGAGCAAGGAAAATCCTACACTAAAAAATGTTTTTGTGCTACTTCTATTACTTTGGACCCAGGCCACTGCCATACTAGCTCAACTCCCAGGCCCATCGACAAATGCACAGCTCAAACGCCCAGAGATAAATAATGATGGCGTTCAAGAGAGTCCATCACGGATAGCTAAGTTGCCTGGTACCTCACTGCTTGTCATATAGTAGGATAAAATAATCGTATTTCCCGTTACTACGAGTGCTCAGTGGACAATATAAATAACATGTAGAGTAAAAAAGAGATGCAACAAGTGTACAACCTCTTTGGCGAAGCCATGTCGATCTCAGCGTGATTGGGTTGGCCGGTGAGGATGCTCCGGCTGCCTTGGCTATCGGAGGAGGGGAAGAAGATCTTAGGCATTTGGAGATGGAGCCTGAGATACTACTCCGCTGTGATGGAGGGTTTCGTCGTTGGAGCAGCTCCGGTGAGTTGTACGACGCCGAGGCTGAAGCAGGACAAGAGATACAACGAACAACGTTAACCTGAGTGGAATTCTAATAGCATCTCCAATACATGACGTAAAATACATAACCACAAAGTGCTAGATGTAAAATACATCAGCCGCTCATCTCTAAACTTAACTGTCGAAACTGAATTTAACTGTCGAAACTGAACTTAACTATCGAAACTGAACTTAACTGTCGAAACTAAATTTTGCTGTTGAAACTGAATTTTCCTATCGAAACTGAACGCACTAGCAAGGTGAGGCTACACGTCGGTCGACTAACTTTTTCATCTCTGGTCAGTTGATTTTGCAGCCGTTGGATACGAAATCAAGGGCCTGTGGTTCATCTTCAACCTCCATCCCCCTGAGCCGGCCAAACAGCAGCCCCCTGCCGCCCGCGGCCGGCGGTGCGCCACCCCGCCCGCCCCGAAAACACTCCCCACCATCGGTCTGCCGCCGCCCCGACCATCCCTCTAGGCCCCCCCGTGCCAAGCTTTTTCTCCGGCGATCCCCACGCCACTGCCCCGCCACCACCGGCGACCACCGCCCGCATCCTGAACCCTAAGATAGATAGTGGGGTACCTCTTCGGCGAGCCCCCCTCCCCGCTGCGGCTGGTTCTTCCTTCACCTCGGCGGCATCGGAGTGAAGTGTAGCTAAATCGGAGCAGCACCGCAAGCAAGAGCAAGAGCGAGAGCAGCAGCGCGAGCAAGAGCAGACCAGGCAGGGGACCGAGAGCAAGAGCAGAGCAGCAGCGCGAGCGAGAGCTAAAGCAGCAGCAGGTCCTACTGATGTGGACGTCGCCGCCGAGGGAGCGACGCCGTGGAGGAAGTGGCCGGCGACGCCGCCATGGATGGAGCCGCGCCGTGTCGGCTCGGGACCGAGCGCCGGCAGCACCGTGAGATCGAATCAAGAAGAAAATGCGGTGATTAGTGTACAACCTCTTTGGTGGCGCCGATTAGGCGGCAACTTCATCCGAGGAAACGGTGATGATGATGCTCTTCGGTGGTGCAGGTGAAGACGGCGGTGTGGGAATGGAGGTGGCGCGAAAGACGAGGGGAACGTCGGGGCAGCTCCTTGGAGGTGGAGGACGGGGTGGCTGAACCGGCAGGATGATGAGATCGACGATGGATCCTCATCTGGTAAGGTGGATGAGGGACGTCGAGGTGTTGCTGTGGACGACATCGTCAGGGAAGAGGCTCCGGCTGGGTGGCGGACGGAGAAGGGTGCGGGGTTTCATCGCGGGTTTTCGCGGCCTCGGTGTACGAATGGGTGGGCGGATGGGATGGCGGTGGGGAACCATGGCTTAGAGACGCGCTTGTCCGAAATGTGGGGTAAGTTATGAAAGTACCCCCACCGATTTGAGGCAGTTCTTTCGGTTCAGGGGTACCACGGGCATTTCGCTTGTCGGGATTTCTCAGGAGGTGGGAGTATTCGCGCGCGTTGTAATTTCGGAATAGCAAGGCGTGGGTTGAGATGGAGGGAGTTGTCGGAGCACAACGAGACAAAGTTATATCTTAAATATTCCGGGCTAACAAGGCGCGTGTTGAAGAGGCAGGAGTTTTGCAGCATGATAGAGAGAGACGCTAGCTTGAATTTTCGGCATAACAAGGCGCGGCTTGAAATTTCGGAAGAACAAGCTTAACGTGTACCCAAAAAAAGACAATTTGCACCTCAACATGCACAACACACACACAAACACCATTTAGACTAGAGTAAGGTACACGTGCATTGCACGCATGAGATTTGGAAACCAAATTATGAATAAATACCACATTATAGCATGCAAGTTTTAAGTCATATATGCATGATGTAGATGTTCGTTTAATTCTTATAGTTCATTTCATTCAAAATCATCTAGTTTTTATAAGAAAGCTAATCTATTTTAAGATTCATGGAATTGTGCGTCGTAAGACATAAAGTAAAAACAAATAATGGCAAATCATGTAGAAAAACATTTGGGCAATTCTGATACGGAAGATTCTAGAACAAATAAGAAGTGCTTGTGTTTTGATGTTTGTGCATTATGCTTAAGTTCAACCATGGAGTCTTCTAGATTATACATGTGGTGAAATCTGGTGGAATCTAGATGATATCCAACGGCCAGTAGTGCTCAAATTTGCCATCTTTGGACCATCGGATTCGCCTCATCCAACGACCATCTTTCAAAGTTAAAGTTACCCGCACACAATATAAAAATATATAAAATATAATATATATATATATATATAGGAGTATAGATATAGATATGTGATGCAAAAGCCGCCCATCATCTCCAATTAGAATAGTGTGTCCATGCACGGATGCGACGTGGCCAAATGATGTCTGCCATCGGTATCTCAAATTCAAATCAGTCTGACCTTGTTCAATGTGTATACATTAAAACATGCTCGTTTCCAAACCACACTGCACAGATCTCCGTTATATTCATGCATGCATGGGTTTCAAACATCAGGATCTCTTATTCAAATATTTGAATTCAACTTTATATTGATTGTGACCTCACCTATTCAGCTATTCTTTTACACCCACACAGTAGTCCTCTTTTTATAATTGTACCACTAACTTTCTCTCGTGCATGCATGCACACACACTACCAGTCGGCATTATCCATAACACGCATGCAATCTTTTTCTTTAGGTTGGTCTCCCATGAAGGCACACACCAACACACACACCCCTCTCCATCATATCAGGCATTCTTTATCTCTCACGCGTGCATGCGCAACGATCGATGTTCCTCTATGTATGTGTGTATATAGCTAGGTCTTTCATAGCTTTCCACACAAACCGATCAATCGATATATCCAGTGAGGTCTCACCCTCTTTCCCACGTCCACATCGATCAATCTACACCTCTCTATATAGGATTAACATATATAGCTAATACACCCACATTAATTATGTATCCAACGTCCCCCTCTCATCATACATGCCTTCCGCTTCATCTCTCAGACGCGTGCACAATGGCGAAGACAGGGGCAGTAAGGGCCCTGCCCCCTAACATCACTATATATCAAGGCTAATATGAATGTGATCATTAGACAATTGCTGCTAAAAATGGTTTAAGTTCATGAATTGACCCTCCTCATAAAGGATTAGCAATGCTTGGCCCCCTAGCTCATTTATTTTTCATGGCTCCGCCACTGCACGCATCAGCGCACGTGTTCGCCCCCTCTCTCTAAATATCGATCTCGCACTTGTGCATTCCTTCATAGTCTCCCTCGACTCGGCCCCTCCCTCCATCTTCTAGCCCCCCACTGGATTTTTCCACATGTACAATCTAGCAGACTCCATGGTTGAACTTAAGCATAATGCACAAACCTCAAAACAACAGTGGTTCTCTTTTGTTCTATAATCTTCCGTATCATAACTGCCCAAACTTTTTTCTAGTTGAATTGCCATTATTTGTTTTTACTTTATGCTTTACAACGCACAATTCCATGAATCATAAAATAGATTAAGGGCTTCTTTGATTCAAAGGATTCTCAAAGGAATTTTGGAGGGTTCTAATCATTAGGAATTTTTCCTATCTTGGTTGTTTGATTCGTATGATTGTAAACCATAGGAATTTTTCCATATGATTCATTTGCACTAGATTTCATAGGAAACATCCCATCCACTCAAACCTCTTTGAAAGAATTCTGCGTTTTTTCTATGCACAATCAAACACTCGTACAATCCTGTAGGATTCAAGACGACATTCCGCTATAATCCCATGTTTTTCCTATTCCCGTGTTCTTAGCTTTTTTATAAAAACTAATTGATTTTGAATGGGATGAACTATAAGAATTAAACGAAGGGCTACATCAGGCGTATATGACTCAGAGCTTACATGCTATAGTGTGGTATTTATTCATAATTTGGTTGCAAAATCTGATGTGTGCAATGCATGTGTACCTTACTAGTACTTCGAGTATGTGCAAAACACGTAAATTAGAATACCAATGGCACGCTACACAGTGTCTCTCTTACAGTTCATGAAGCCATGTGGCACATGTGTAGGCGTTATCGCGACCTCCTTGCGTGGATTGATCACAGTGACGTGCTGCTGGTTCCAGAAGAATGTACTCGTCCTCCCTGAGCCATACTGTCGGTACATGCACGAAGCGAAGATGTGCACGCACGCCATGCACGCACTCATTCCTCGCACACACACGCGGGTACACGGGCGGACACAATTTTGTACCAAGATCCACCCCATGTGATAATTTGACGCGTGTAAAGTCGTTCACTTCATTGATGGTCAATTAATACAGCGCATGCAAATTGAGTGGACGTGAGGGCGGAAGAAAGACATTATTACTCCACTGCGTGCATGCGAGTAGTTAAATCGTGGGTTGCTAGTAGTACTTCCATTGGTCTCCTTCGTATTTTATGCCAATTTTTGACAGTAACATAATATTTACGCATTTGAGCAGTGTAGTACTTGAAATTTATGTTCCGCTAAACTCATCGGGAGCCGTTTCAGGCCTCGAAACCAAAAACATCAATTAATCTTTACCTTGTTCCCATCACATTCGAAAGCCTGCTCATACCTACTAGTAGTACGTACTAAACCTGAACGTGTTCCCACTATGCAGGTATTAGTACTAGCGCTAGTACTTAGGTTATAAAAAGAGGAACTACCTAACCGAAAATCACTCTACCTTTCCTCCTCATAAGTGCTTCTTCTTCATCCGTCGTTGCCATGGCCGGTGAGCAAAGCTCTAGGTCGAGAACTACTCGTAACAAGGGAGCGGCAACCAAGGCTGCGGAAAAAAAGAGAGGGCTCACCACCACGTAGAGACCTCAAAAGATCTCTCACGGGCAGGCGATGGCTCCCAGGAGCGCCCTAGCCGTGGAGGCGAACATGCCGAGCCGGCGGAGCCGGAGTCGTTATCCCTCGACGGCATGCCCGATCAGCTCAATAAGCAGAAGGAGTTCATCCAAGGCTTGATGGAGTTGCTGAAGGAGAGCCTCGACGACATGCCCGCTGAGCTCAATCAGCAGGGGGAGTTGACCGCCGGCTTGGTGATGCTGCTGAAGAAGAGCATTGCCTCGGAGAAGAAGATGACCGACGAAATCCTGCGACTTCGGGAGGACAATGCGAAGCTCTGCCACGAGATCGACCTGTTGAAGGAGAAGAACGCCGGCTGGAAGAAGCTGCATGAGAATAGTAGTTCCTCGATGAAGATGCTGCAGGCCCTCGCCATGGAACAGAAGGAAGAGTTGGCGAAGCTCCGCATCGAGCACCCGGCTGCTGTCAAGGTATGTAATATGGCCGTGGAACAGATGATGAAGGCTCGTGTCGAGAAATGCCGCGTCATGGACACAATGATGAAGATGGCGGAGGAGACGCACAAGGAGATGGAGGTCGTGGAGGCGATGAAGAAGCAGTTACGACTCCGCGGCGAATTAGATCATTTGGGGTGATAATCTTCCTTCTTCTTTTGCTCCTGTGTTTCATCTTTTGCTTCGGGTGTTTCGCCGCACATGTCACATTCTCTGCGAGGCATGAATAGAACAATGTTTTTTTGAGGGAATGAATAGAACAATGCTAACAATGAGATGACTAGCAAATTAGATCATTTTTTATCGCCATATGGCACTGGGCTGCCGTGTTTCGTGCTCCTCCGTCGCAGTACTACTCCAGTGGAAAACTTGAGTATACCGCACGCTTCTTTGCTCCTCCTCGATCAGGTCGTCGGCGCATTTATACGAGCAGTCAAATCACAAGGCCCCGCCTTCCAGCAGTAATGAGCCGTCAAATCACAAAGGCCCTCGCCTCTCGTGAAACCGACCAAGCTAGACTGCCCCGCCCTCTAGCCTTTTAAAAAATGTATACTTTTGTACATCAGTAGTATCGATGGATTGCGCCATGGAGCAAAACTTGAAATTAAAACAAGGTGGTACATATAGAGAGCGCTCGTCGCCAAATTATTCATATAGTACTATTAAAAAGGCTAGTCACAATAATGGTGTCCAACACAACCCACCCCTCAAATAAAACTAAGAGGGTGCTTGGATACGTTTTAGTCCCATGACTAAAAGTAGTGTGACTAAAACATGCTAGCCTCACCATGCTTGGATCCAAATACGAAAAAGGCTAAAATCAAGTTAATGAGCATTTATTATCCTCCAAACCCTCCAATCCAGAACTCGCCTGTGTTAAAGGAGAGGAGTTAAATGAGTAGAGAGAGGACTAATCCACATTTTGGTAGGGGTATCCCTGACTAAAAAATTTTAGTCTCAAGACTAGTTTTAGCCCCTCTTTAGTCAGGGGTGCTTGGAACTTTAGCCTCTTAAAGAGACTATTTTTAGTCAGACTAAAATAAGTCCCTTGGATCCAAGCACCCTCTAAGCATCCTGTAATTCTTTGACAAAACTAAGCACCCTGAAATTCTTTGACAACTAAACTGCTGGCTATATGATGTTGGCCATATATATTGTACGTATATAATGTGAAGAAACGAGTGGTAGTACTATACCAACTAAAAGATGAAATGTAAGAAATACTAGTATGTACGTACTGAAGAGTTAAAGTAACGAGAAGAAACATAACATAGTTCTATTGGGGGCTCAGCACAACACACCCCTCAAATTAAATTAAGCACACCTGAAATTAAACTTTGGAACTATTCCGGTAGACACTGCATTAGGACCACCATGAGCAATGACACTGCCACCTTACTCGGAGTCCTCGACTTCGGCCTTGTCCCTCTTCCTCTTGGCCGATACTTCTTTGCTTGAACCGCACACTTGGCTGTTGCTCTTCATCCAACCCTTTTAGATATTGAAGCAAAGGTAGCCATCCATTGCGGCGTAGTGGATGTGGTCTATATCTAGTACATTCCGCTGCCATGCATGACGATGAAACGTGTAATGAGGTTTCTCTAGTTTACCTTACGAAGGATGAACCATGGCTCCTACCAGGGTCAGCATTGAAGGCTGACGAGAGGACACCAGCCGATTCTTCTGGAGGTCGAAGGTGTTGCCTACAATGAGGCCTATCCGATGCAGGACTTCTTTGTCGTTACCAAAGTCTACAGTAACGAATTTGACTAGGTTTCTCTCGAGGAAGTTCTTAAAATCCTGGCACTCAACGTCGACCTGGCATATGTGGTAGACCAAGCAAATGTTATGTACGCAAACCTGGATCACGGCGGGATTCTTCCTCTCTTCATCATTTCGATCCTTCTCTCGTCCCAGGACTGTGGTGTACTCAACATCTAGCACAGCGACCCACTCATCATTTTAGTTTTCGAACATGCGTCTGAAGCGAGAAAGGCATCCCTTCACCGTCGCGGAAGAACAGGTGTAGATGACGTCGAACTCATCGCCGGTGATGGTTCTAACCTTGTACTCACCGTCGATCGTGGAGATTTGGGACACCATGGATTTGGAAGGAGGGTTAGGATTAGTGGAACTGCCGTAATGTGAATGGACGGGACGACTAGGAGCGAACCGCCGTAGTATTGAAGGACGTGCGGGGACGAGTAGGAGCGAACTGCCAGCGTGCGAACGGCAGGGTAGTGGCTTTCCATTCTCCCATGATACGGGCTTCCGAGAGCCCTTGGATCTGAGATCGAACGGTTGCATGGCGTGATTCTAGACCTATGGGTGAATATCCTATCCTGGAGGGTTATTCTGCAAATTTTCAGCAACTTAGCATGCAACCGTTTGATCTCAGATCCAAGGGCTGCCAGCAGCCCGTATCATGGTCACGCCTACCATGACCGTCGCGTCGCTCGCGTGGTCGCGCCCTTGGAGATTTAACACGGTGCGTTAGGCTATCTGATGTTGGCATGTCATACATAGTCATCACTTAGTCACTCATACTACAAGAAGGTTGGCTATAAGTGTATTTTTTTACTCCTCTCTATCTCTTTCTTCGTACTCAAGGAATAAACGGTGCTAAGCGCGTGTATTTATTGCATTTGCCAAGGAGTGACCTCTTCAATGAAATGGTGTTGCTAAGTTTGCTTCATTTAATTAGCTATAGACTCAAAATTGTATTTTCACCTAGGTACACACGCTTAGCACCGTTTCTTCCTTGGGTCACCAAACTAGTCTCTCTCTTCTTGATTAACTTGCCACATCAGACTTTATGCCTATGTGGCAAGCTTAAGCACCTGTAGGAGCAAGTAAAAGTAAGTACAATAGTGCGCTTTACATGGCATTTTTGCATATGTGGAGGAAAGAGAGGCAAGGAAAAAGTGGAGAAGTGGGCTCTCATGCAAGAGCCAGCCTCGACTACATGGTGGAGCATTGGGAGAGGCACCTGTATGGAGGTGGTCAGGAATCTGGGAGACTCACGCCGGTCGTAGCGCCGCAGTTAAAATGATAATGGCAAGTCAAATCACGGGGCCCCACCTGTCTAGCAGTAACTCGCTGTCAAATCACACAACCCTACGTTTGCAGCAGCCTACTCCCTCGTCCTCTCGCGTCTCTGTCGAACCGGCTAGGCGGAACTGCCCGCCGCCTACCGCGCAGGAAAAGCCCCGCCCTCGACTTTTAAGTAGTATACAGTATACTAATTTTGTATCCATGGATTGCGCCCGCGCCGTGGAGCAAAGCGTCTAGAAAACAGAGCAGAGACGGTGGTCTTGCAATAGAGAAGAGGGAGAGGCGAGACGGTGGTTTTGGAATGGAGATGATGGAGAGGAGAGGAGGTGGTTTTGCAATGGAGAAGAGGGAGAGGAGCGTGCGGCAGCGATTTAGGATTGGACGAGAGGGCTGGCGCGCTCTGACTGGATCAAAATCAAAATCAATTTACCCTTCAATTAAGAAAGCGACCCCACATTAACTAGCCTCCCTTTTATTCTGGGTCATAATTGACCATGATTTTCGCACATAAAACATATGTTATACGTTGTATACAAGGCCACTATCAAAATTACAATTTGCAACTATACAAGGCCACTAACATTAGTTGAGGAAAAATTGATGGTGTTTGCCTCGTACTAGCACCCGAGGACATTAATATCCCTTGTGTGCATGCGGGAGTGAGAAGGTTAGCTTGCATTCCCAACATTAATCAACAAATGAGGAGTAAGAGGGTTGGCTTGTTGTGCTTGGGAGAGAAAAACCACATTAATTAACATGACAATCAAGGTTACAAGCTAGCTTGCAACATTGACTTAAACATAGCATTGATTTTTACCTTGGTACCTGTAATATGAGTTTGTGGCCTTGTATACAAAAATGGAGGGAGTATAATTTGAAAGTACATTAAGATACGAACCAAACGATACAGTTTTTGGTGACATGCATTCACAATTTGCTTGTCAAATACAGTACGTGGTCAAACTTTGACCCAAAATACGCGAAACAACAAAAAAATACTTCCAAGACCAGGGCCGCTCTTCCGCTCTTCTCCTCTTAAACCACCGCCGCTCCTCTCCTGTTCCAATCTAAATGCAGCGCTGCTCCTCTCCTCTTCCATTGCAAAACCACCGCCCCTCCTATCCTGTTCCAGTCCAAAACCAGCGTCGCTCCTCTCCCGTTCTAATCCAAAACCAGCGCTGCTCCTCTCCTCTTCCATTCAAAAACCACCGTCGGCAAGTGAAGGTGTTGTGGAGAAGTAGATCGATGGAGGAGTACAACCGATACATGAGGATCGCAGACGGTGACCCTGTGAAGCTAGCTAGGATGTTGGAGATACAGTCTTGGTTTGACAACAAGGACCAACTAGCGGCGACGGCGACATCCATGGCCAAATATCTGCAACAGAGCAAAAAGGCGGCGATACTCCTGGAGGGAGTCGCGTCGGAGTACATAGAGCTACTCCTCTGGGCCATGGAGCAAACAGATTCACCGAATCCAATCGTGAGGGAGCGGTGGTGGGAGTATCGATCCCAGATGGAGCATCCACCAGAGATTGAAGGATCGAGCATCTATGGGGTGCCGTTTGTGAGGGTGTCCTGCCAGAGCGAGCCGGTGGAGTCTTCGTCGACCGAACCCAACTGCAAGAGGAGAAAAGCAGTTGGCCCGACGACGCTTCCCCGCCATCGTCTCCCTCGACGTTCACATCATCTCACGGGGCGGCTATCTGCCGCCGAGGAATAGGAGGGGGCTGCCCCCCCAGCCCAATAGTCGGGTAGGTTGTGAATTGTCAGGAGGAGCTTAGGGTTGTCAGTATTTGCAGGTTGTGAATTGTGTTTTGTGTTGTGTATTTTGAGAGTACTTTCAGATATGAATGTCTTTTGAATTTCAGATTTGCATTATTGAGCATATAAAGTATTTTATGAATTCTAGAGATATAGTTTTAGCACTTAAAAAGTTTAGTTTCATAGGAGTATAAAAGTGCAGACAATGTGATTCTCAGAGAAGAAACTGCAAGTTTCAGTTTTAGATAAGAAACTTCAAGTTCAGTTTCAGATAAGAAACTGCCACTTTCATAGGCAGAGCATTTATATTAACATGGCCTTTTCAAACAAGGTTAACATCATGTTGGAAGTTTTATTCATGGCCGAAAATGGAACTATCAGCCAGTTAACATCATGTTGATCAGCATTCATGCATAGCACATCTTCATATGATGCATAGTCAAAATGCCCACACAATGTCGAGTGTGCGAAACACAGAGAAAACGAGGGACGAAGTTTTGGCAAGTGTTGGACGTGGTTTTGGGCTACCCCATCTAGGCTTTCATTTTTAACATGCGCAGCCCACGACCTCAGACGGGAGGTCCATAGGCCTGTTTGTATTTTCTTAGGGCCGTCATGTATCGACCGGCCTATGGACCTCCCATCCGAGGTTTTATTTTTGGCAGCCCAATTTATGTTTTTTTTTGAAGAAAACGCAGAGGTCTGTTCTATTTTTCTATATAAGAATAGGAACGCCAGGTCCAACTTATGTTTCCCTTCTAACTATATTATACATATTTAAATTATTTTATATGTTGACTGTTTAGTTCACATACTCCCTCCTTTTCGGTTTATAGGGCTTATCTCAAAATTTTAGTTTTTCCATTTTATAAGGCTCAATTTGGTTGTTTTCCATCACATGTTCAGATTCCAAGGTGCATTAAATCATTGCATGCAAGTATTAAGAGAAAATTGACCAATGCATGTACTTTATGCATGCATGCAATGCAATTTATGCATTGATAAACATAATTTTTTGAGGAAAACAAGTGCATTAATTAGGTGCTTTTGCAAACTACAAAAAGTATTCCACCATTCATCATCTACCTTGGTTGGTGAGATTTTTGAATTGAGCCCTATAAACTGAAAAGGAGGGAGTAATTGGCAAATACTCCCTCCTTTCCAGTTTATAAGGCTCAAATCTCAAATCTCATCTACCAAGGCATTTTGTGAGTGGAGGAATGTATCCCGTATTTTACAAAACTACCCCAATTAAACTCATGCATTAATTTGGATTAATTTCAGTGCATGCATGCTTGGCCACTAGATGAGTAGGAACATTACATGCATTGGTGTGTTCCTCTTTGCATGCAAAGATTTAATGCGCATTGGAAACTAAAATGAGATGGAGATGAGCCCTCTAAATTGGAAAAACAAAAAAGTTGAAATAAGCCTTATAAACCGGAAAGGAGGGAGTAGATCTCGCCGCCACCCCCCGCCTCCTGACTCCGGGCGCGCCTGCCCCCCTCAGCAAGTCCGCTTGCGCGCCCCATGGAGTCGCCGGCCATATCCACGGGGGAATGGCTGGAAGACAGGCAGATGTACAAGATGCATCTCCCACATGTCTACAAAGCCTTCCCGCGGATGCTCCAGCCGCTCGACTCCGTCGTGCCCGTGGTGCTGCGGGAGACTCGAGGGAGGAGATGGAGGGAGCGAGCGATGCGGATCCGCGACGACGCTCTCTCCTGGACCCAGTGCACGCACGAATGGAAGGAAGCAGAGGAGGAAGATGCGAGGGAGGAAGCCGAGGAGGGACCGAATCCGTTCTCTCACTCGCGCAGGTATGCTCGGATGTGCAAGGATCGGGTGGATTGGGAGCTCCTGAATCTAGCCCTGCGGATCTACTTCGAAGGAGATTTCTCGGAGAAGCACAGGATGCCCCACCCCAGTGAGCCGCCGATTGCGTTCGTTCGATGGGCGAAAGGAGAAGTGAATTCAGGAGATCCACGCTGAGGGAGTCCTGGATTAGGGGGTCTCCGGACAGCCAGACTATATCCTTTGGCCGGACTGTTGGACTATGAAGATACAAGATTGAAGACTTCGTCTCGTGTCCGGATGGGACTCTACTTGGCGTGGAAGGCAAGCTAGGCAATACGGATATGTATATCTCCTCCTTTGTAACCGACCTTGTGTAACCCTAGCCCCCTCTGGTGTCTATATAAACCGGAGGGTTTAGTCCCTAGGACAACATACAATCATACCATAGGCTAGCTTCTAGGGTTTAGCCTCTCCGATCTCGTGGTAGATCAACTCTTGTAATACTCATATCATCAAGAATAAATCAAGCAGGACATAGGGTTTTACCTCCATCAAGAGGGCCCGAACCTAGGTAAAACATCGTGTCCCCTGCCTCTTGTTACCATCCGCCTTAGACGCATAGTTCGGGACCCCCTACCCGAGATCCGCCGGTTTTGACACTGACATTGGTGCTTTCATTGAGAGTTCCTCTGTGTCATTGCCGTTAGGCTTGATGGCTCCTACTATCATCCATAGCGATGCAGTCCAGTGTGAGACTTTTCTCCCCGGACAGATCTTTGTGTTCGGCGGCTTCGCACTGTGGGCCAACTTGCTTGGCCATCTGGAGCAGATCAAAAGTTACGCCCCTGGCCACCAGGTCAGGTTTGGAAGCTTAAACTACACGGCCGATATCCGCGGAGACTTGATCTTCGACGGATTCAAGCCCCTGCCTTGTGCGCCACGCGGTCACGATGAGTACGATTTAGCTCTACCTTTGGACCGTATTCAGGAGATCGCACCAGCAGACGCTCTAAGCCTCAATTTGGAGCCAGTTGCGCCATCCATGGATGGGTGGATAGACCCCGTCACGGAGGCCATATCCTCAGCTGCGATCGAGCCGAATATCGGCCTTACCCTTCATGAGAACCGTGTTACCAAACTGCCGGATCCCTCTCCGGCCACGGACTCCGAACCGCCTGTGCCCGTTCCTATTGAATCTGATTGGGCGCCTATCATGGAGTTTACCTCCGCGGATATTTTTCAGCACTCGCCCTTCGGCGACATACTGAACTCATTAAGGTCTCTCTCCTTGTCAGGAGGATCTTGGCCGAACCACGTCCGGCAGGATTGGGATGCGGATGACGAATAAATCCGCCGCCTACCCACCACCCACTTAGTAGCCACTATAGATGACTTAACCGACATGCTCGACTTCGACTCCGAAGACATCGACGGTATGGACGATGATGCGGGAGTCGAAGAGGAACCACTGCCCATAGGGCACTGGACAACCACCTCATCATACGATATATACATGGTGGACACACCCAAACAAGGCAATGGCGACGAGACAACGGAGGATGACCCCTCCAAGAAGCAACCCAAGCGCCAGCGTCAGCGGCGCCACTCTAAGTCCCGCCAAGGCAAAAGTGGTGATACCGGCACCGAAGATAATAGCACTTTGGACAGTGCCGAAACAACAACAATCCCTCCAGCAAGATTTAGAGCATGAGGATGGAGGAGCCAGCCCTCCTGAGAGAGCGGCAGATGGAGAGGCGGAGGATGATAATTACATGCCTGCCTCCGAAGACGAGGCAAGCCTCGGCGATGACGAATTCGTCGTGCCAGAGGATCCCGTCGAACAAGAGCGTTGCAAGCGCCGGCTTATAGCCATGGCAAATAGCCTTAAGAAAAAGCAGCGGCAGCTTCAAGCTGATCAAGATTTGCTAGCCGAAAGATGGACTGAAGTCCTGGCGGCCGAGGAATATAAACTCAAACGCCCCTCCAAGAGTTACCCAAAGTGCAGGTTGCTACCCCGACTGGAGGAGGAAGCACCGAAACCTACATCCCCGGCGTATGACGCGGCCAATCGATCACCTCGTGGCCGCGACAGAGAGACATTCCAGCCAAAAGCTCAGCCTGCACCCCGACGTCATTCAAATAAAAAGGCATGGGGAAATACGCCAGACCTGCGAGAAGTATTGGAGGACAAAGAAAAACATGCAAGATCGATCTACAGATCATGAGGGCGCGCCACTATGCGAGACGATAATCGTCACGCCGGATACAGTAAAAGTAAGTCTGGCCGGGCCGAACACAGCGGACAAGACTCATTCGAGCTGCGTCGCGATATAGCCCAGTACAGAGGCGCCGCACACCCCTTATGCTTCACAGACGAAGTAATGGATCATCAAATCCCAGAGGGTTTCAAACCCGTAAATATAGAATCATACGACGGCACAACAGATCCTGCGGTATGGATCGAGGATTTCCTCCTGCACATCCACATGGCCCGCGGTGATGACCTACACGTCATCAAATACCTCCCACTCAAACTCAAAGGACCAGCTCGGCATTGGCTCAACAGCTTGCCAGCAGAGTCCATTGGTTGTTGGGAAGATCTGGAAGCCGCATTCCTCGACAACTTTCAGGGCACTTACGTGCGACCACCAGATGCCGATGACTTGAGCCACATAATTCAGCAGCCAGAGGAATCGGCCAGGCAATTCTGGACACGGTTCCTAACAAAGAAAAATCAAATCGTCGATTGTCCGGATGCAGAGGCCCTAGCAGCTTTCAAGCACAATATCCGCGACGAGTGGCTAGCCCGGCACCTTGGTCAGGAAAAGCCAAAATCTATGGCAGCCCTCACGACACTCATGACCCGTTTTGTGTGCGAGAAGACAGCTGGCTGGCTCGCAGTAATAACATATCAAAGAACCATGGTACTTCGGATACCAAGGACGGCAATGGCAGGTCACGTCGCAACAAACATAAGCGCCGCATTAACAGCGACAATACCGAGGATACGACAGTCAATGCCGGATTCAAAGGCTCTAAACCCGGTCAGCGGAAAAAGCCATTCAAAAGAAGCACTCCGGGCCCGTCCAGTTTGGACCGTATACTCGATCGCTCGTGCCAAATACACGCACCCCCGACAAGCCAGCCAACCACGCCAACAGGGATTGTTTGGTGTTGATACGTCCATTTTGCATCATGCTTTTATATCGATATTTATCGCATTATGGACTGTTATTTCACTTTATGTCACAATACGTATGGCTATTTTCTCTTATCTTACAAGGTTTACATAAAGAGGGAGAATACCGGCAGCTGGAATTCTGGTCTGGAAAAGGAGCAAATATTAGAGACCTATTCTGCACAACTCCAAAAGTCCTGAAACTCCATGGAACATCTTAAAAGAAATAAAGAAAAATCCACACCAAAGATGAAGGCCATGGGGCCCACACCCTTCTCACGAGGGTGGGGGCGCCCCCCCCCTAGGGCGCACCCCCCTACCTCATGGGCCCCCTGGTGGCTCTCCGATGCCCATCTTCTCCTATATGAGGTCTTTCCATGAGAAAAAAAATAAGGAGGAACTTTTCGGGATGAGACTCCGCCGCCACGAGGCGGAACCTTGGCGGATCCAATCTAGAGCTCCGACAAAGCTGTTCTGCCGGGGAAACTTCCCTCCGGGAGGGAGAAATCATCACCATCGTCATCACCAATGCTCCTCTCATCGGGAGAGGGCAATCTCCATCAACATTTTCGCCAGCACCATCTCATCTCCAAACCCTAGTTCATCTCTTGTATCCAATTCTTGTCTCAAAGTCCGGGATTGGTGCTAGTAGATTGCTAGTAGTGTTGATTACTCCTTGTAGTTGATGCTAGTTGGTTTAATTGGTGGAAGATCATATGTTCAGATCCTATATGCATATTATTACCCCTCTGATTATGAACATGAATATGCTTTGTGAGTAATTACGTTCGTCCCTGAGGACAAGGGAGAAGTCTTGCTATGAGTAGTCATGTGAATTTGGTATTCGTTTGATATTTTGATAAGATGTATGTTGTCTAACCTCTAGTGGTGTTATGTGAACGTCGACTACATAACACTTCACCATTATTTGGGCCTAGAGGAAGGCATTGGGAAGTAATAAGTAGATGATGGGTTGCTAGAGTGATAGAAGCTTAAACCCTAGTTTATGCGTTGCTTCGTAAGGGGCTGATTTGGATCCATATGTTTCATGCTATGGTTAGGTTTTACCTTAATACTTTTGTTGTAGTTGCGGATGCTTGCAATAGAGGTTAATCATAAGTGGGATGCTTGTTCAAGTAAGAACAGCACCCAAGCACCGGTCCACCCACATATCAAATTATCAAAGTATCGAATGCGGATCATATGAACGTGATGAAAACTAGCTTGACGATGTTCCCATGTGTCCTCGGGAGCGCTTTTCCTATTATAAGAGTTTGTTCCAGCTTGTCCTTTGCTACAAAAGGATTGGGCCATCTTTCTGCACTTTATTTACTTTTGTTACTTGTTGCTCGTTACAATCTATCTTATCACAAAACTGTCTGTTACCACTTATTTCAGTACTTGGAGAGAATACCTTGCTGAAAACCGCTGATCATTTCCTTCTGCTCCTCGTTGGGTTCGACACTCTTACTTACCGAAAGGACTACGATAGATCCCCTATACTTTTGGGTCATCAAGACACTTTTCTGGCGCCATTGCCGGGGAGTGTAGCGCCTTTGGTAGGTGGAATTTGGTAAGGAAAAATTTATATAGTGTGCTGAAAGTAATTTTCTGAGGGGCTTTTTCGGGATATCTTCACCCCGTCCAGTAGAGCAAAGAGTTGCTCCTCAACCTACTGAACCCATTGAAAATGAAATTCCTTATGATTATCCTTCGGGTATGATAGAAAAACTGCTAGCTAATCCTTTTACAGGAGATGGAACAAAGCATCCTGATGAGCACTTAATATATGTGGATGAAGTTTGTGGATTATTTAAGCTTGCAGGTATACCCGATGATGTTGCTAAGAAGAAGGTCTTCCCTTTATTTTGAAGGGAGACGCATTGATATGGTATAGGCTATGTGATGATATGAGATCATGGGACTATAAAAGATTGAAGCTGGAATTTCATCGAAAGTATTACCCTATGCATCTTGTTCATCGTGATCGCAATTATATATATAATTTCTGGCCTCGCGAAGGAGAAAGCATCGCTGAAGCTTGGGGAAGGCTTAAATCAATGTTATATTCATGCCCCAATCATGAGCTCTCAAGAGAAATAATTATGCAAAGTTTTTATGCTCGGCTTTCTGAAAACAATCGCACCATGCTCGATACTTCTTGTGTTGGCTCTTTTATGATGAAGACTATTGAATTCAGATGGAATTTATTGGATAGAATTAAATGCAAATATGAAGATTGGGACCTCGATGAAGGTAAGGAGTCAGGTATGACAGCTAAGTTTGATTGTGTTAAATCTTTTATGGATACCGATATTTTCCGTAAGTTTAGCACTAAATATGGACTTGCCTCTGAGATAGTAGCCTCTTTCTGTGAATCTTTTGCTACTTATGTTGATCTCCCTAAGGAGAAGTGGTTTAAATATCATCCTCCCATAGAAGTAAAAGTAGCTGCACCTATTAAAGTTGAAGAAAATATTCTCACTTATAATGATCCTATTGTTCCTACTTCTTATATTGAGAAACCACATTTCCCTGTTAGAATAAAGGATCATGCTAAAGCTTCAACTGTTGTTCGTAAAAGCAATATTAGAACTTATACACCTCCTGAGCAAGTTAAAGTAGAACCTAATATTGCTATTGTTAAAGATCACTTGTCTGATAATGTTGATGGGCATGTTATTCAGTTCGAAGGTGAAACTGCTAGAATTGCTAAACCTTGTGATAAGGATAAACATAGACCTGTGGTAGGCATGCCTGTTATTTCTGTTAAAATAGGAGATCATTGTTATCATGGCTTATGTGATATGGGTGCTAGTGCTAGTGTTATACGGCATGCTTTATACGAAGAAATTAAGAATGAAATTGCACCTGTTGAGTTAGAAGATATTGATGTTACTATTAAACTTGCTAATAGAGATACTATTGCACCAATTGGAATTGTTAGAGAAGTTGAAGTCTTGTGTGGGAAAACTAAATATCCTGCTGATTTTCTTGTTCTTACTTCTCCGCAAGATAGCTTTTGTCCAATTATATTTGGTAGACCCTTCTTAAATATTGTCAATGCTACCATAGACTGCACTAAGAATATTGTTACTGTTGGTTTGGATGATATGGTTCATGAGTTTAATTTCTCTAAATTTAGTAAACAACATCGTGAGGAAGAATTACCTAGTAAGGATGAAATTATTGGTCTTGCTTCTATTGCCGTACCTCCTAGTGATCCTTTAGAACACTATTTGCTAGACCATGAAAATGATATGTTCATGAATGAAAGAAGGGAAATAGATGAAGTATTCTTTAAACAGGAACCTATTCTGCATCACAACTTGCCTGTTGAAATTTTAGGGGATCCCCCTCCACCAAAGGGTGATCCCGTGTTTGAACTCAAACCCTTGCCTGATAATCTTAAATATGCTTATCTTGATGAAAAGAAGATATATCCTGTTATTATTAGTGCTAACCTTTCAGAGCATGAAGAAGAAAGATTATTGAAAACTCTGAAGAAGCACCGCGCTGCTATTGGATATACTCTTGATGATCTTAAGGGCATTAGTCCCACTCTATGTCAACATAAAATAAATTTGGAAGCAGATGCCAAACCAGTTCGTGATCCTCAACGACGTCTGAATCCTAAAATGAAAGAAGTGGTAAGAAAAGAAATACTAAAGCTTCTGGAGGCAGGTATAATCTATCCCGTTGCTGATAGTGAGTGGGTAAGTCCTGTCCATTGTGTCCCTAAGAAGGGAGGTATTACTATTGTTCCTAATGATAAAGATGAATTGATTCCACAAAGAATTATCACAGGTTATAGGATGGTAATTGATTTCCACAAATTAAATAAAGCTACTAAGAAAGATCATTACCCCTTACCTTTTATTGATCAAATGCTAGAAAGATTATGCAAACATACACACTATTGCTTTCTAGATGGTTATTCTGGTTTCTCTCAAATACCTGTGTCGGCTAGAGATCAATCAAAGACCACTTTTACATGCCCTTTTGGTACTTTTGCTTATAGATGTATGACTTTTGGTTTATGTAATGCACCTGCTACCTTTCAAAGATGCATGATGGCTATATTCTCTGACTTTTGTGAAAAGATTTGTGAGGTTTTCATGGACTACTTTTCCGTCTATGGTTCCTCTTTTGATGATTGCTTGAGCAATCTTAATCGAGTTTTGCAGAGATGTGAAGAAACTAATCTTGTCTTGAATTGGGAAAAGTGCCACTTTATGGTTAATGAAGGTATTGTCTTGGGGCACAAAGTTTCTGAAAGAGGTATTGAAGTTGATAAAGCCAAGGTTGATGCTATTGAAAAGATGCCATGTCCCAAGGACATCAAAGGTATAAGAAGTTTCCTTGGTCATGCTGGATTTTATAGGAGGTTCATTAAGGACTTCTCAAAAATTTCTCGGCCTCTGACTAATTTATTGCAAAAAGATATACCATTTGTCTTTGATGATGATTGTGTAGAAGCATTTGAAATACTTAAGAAACCATTAGTCTCTGCACCTGTTGTTCAGCCACCGGATTGGAACCTACCCTTTGAAATTATGTGTGATGATAGTGATTAAGCTGTAGGTGTTGTTCTAGGGCAAAGAGTTGATAAGAAATTAAATGTTATTCATTATGCTACTACTGAAAAAGAACTCTTAGCGGTTGTATTTGCTTGTGATAAGTTCAGATCTTATATTGTTGATTCTAAAGTAACTATTCAAACTGATCATGCTACTATTAAATATCTTATGGAAAAGAAAGATGCTAAACCTAGACTTATTAGATGGGTTCTCTTGCTACAAGAATTTGATTTGCATATTGTTGATAGAAAGGGAGCTGAGAACCCCGTTGCAGACAACCTGTCTAGGTTAGAAAATATTCTTGATGGCCCACTACCTATTAATGATAACTTTCCTGATGAACAATTAAATGTTATAAGTACTTCTCGTAGTACTCCATGGTATGCTGATTATGCTAATTATATTGTTGCTAAATTTATACCGCCTAGCTTCACATACCAGCAAAAGAAAAAGTTCTTCTATGATCTAAGACATTACTTTTGGGATGACCCACATCTTTATAAAGAAGGGGTAGATGGTGTTATTAGACGTTGTGTACCTGAGCATGAACAGGAACAGATCCTACGCAAGTGTCATTCCGAGTCTTATGGAGGACACCACGCTAGAGATAGAACTGCACATAAGGTATTGCAATCTGGTTTTTATTGGCCTACTCTCTGCAAGGATGCCCGTAAGTTTGTCTTGTCTTGTGATGAATGTCAAAGAATTGGTAATATTAGTAGACGTCAAGAAATGCCTATGAATTATTCACTTGTTATTGAACCGTTTGATGTTTGGGGTTTTGATTATATGGGACCTTTTCCTGCCTCTAATGGATACACACATATTCTAGTTGCCGTTGATTATGTTACTAAGTGGGTAGAAGCTATTCCAACCAGTAGTGCTGATCATAATACTTCTATTAAAATGCTTAAAGAAGTTATTTTCCCGAGGTTTGGAGTCCCTAGATATTTAATGACTGATGGTGGTTCACACTTTATTCATGGTGCTTTCCGTAAAATGCTTGCTAAATATGATGTTAATCATATAATTGCATCTCCTTATCACCCTCAGTCTAGTGGTCAAGTAGAGTTGAGCAATAGAGAGCTCAAATTAATTTTGCAAAAGACTGTTAATAGGTCTAGAAAGAATTGGTCTAAGAAACTTGATTATGCATTATGGGCTTATAGAACTGCATACAAAAATCCTATGGGTATGTCTCCGTATAAAATGGTTTATGGAAAAGCATGTCACTTACCTCTCGAACTAGAACATAAGGCATATTGGGCTATTAAAGAGCTCAACTATGATTTTAAACTTGCCGGTGAGAAGAGGTTATTTGATATTAGCTCACTTGATGAATGGAGAACCCAAGCTTATGAAAATTCCAAGTTGTTTAAAGAAAAAGTTAAAAGATGGCATGACAAAAGTATACAAAAGCGTGAGTTTAATGTAGGTGATTATGTATTGCTATACAACTCTCATTTAAGATTTTTTGCAGGAAAACTTCTCTCTAAATGGGAAGGCCCCTATGTTATCGAAGAGGTCTATCGTTCCAGTGCCATAAAAATCAACAACTTCGAAGGCACAAATCCAACGGTGGTAAACGGTCAAAGAATCAAACATTATATCTCAGGTAATCCCATAAATGTTGAAACCAATATTATTGAAACCGTAACCCCGGAGGAATACATAAGAGACACTTTCCAGAATGTTTCAGACTCCGAAAAGGAATAGGTATGTGGTACGGTAAGTAAACCGACTCCAAAACAATTTTTAAGGCAATATTTCTCCGTTTTGGAATATTTAGAAAAATAGAAAAATAAGTAGCAGTCCGGGAAGGACACGAGGGCCCCACGAGGGTGGTGGGCGCACCCTACCCCCCTGGGCGCCCCCCCTACCTCGTGAGCACCTCTTGTGCTTTCCGGACTCCATTTTCTTGCACGTTACGTATTTTGGTCGGTAAAAATTCATTATATAATCTCCCGGAGGTTTTGAGTCCCGTATCACGCAAAAATCTCATGTTTTTGTTTCGAGCTGTTTTCTGACAGATCTAGGTTATCATGACGGCCTCGGGCGCCTCCAAGGACAAGTTCTTCGAGAAGGTCATCAACCCTTACCTCGCGGAGGTGCTGTGACACCCTCAAACCATTGAGTTGCGTGATGGGTTGCTGCACATCCGCGATGAAGAGGGACCAAAGGGGACCAGAAGCATAGAGACGAGGCTCGAAGCATTGGAGCAACAAGTTTTCAAGTGCCAGGGGATGGTGGAGTGTGGAATCAATTCTAGCCACACGATGCTCGCGGAGTTCACTAGCAATTACAAGCCGGATGCCAAGAACACCAAGGAAGCCATCTTCAAGCTATATGAGAAGATCGAGCACCTCCAAGCCCAAGTCTATGACCTTCAAAACCAAAACTATGAGTATGAATATAGATTCAAAAGAATGAGTTTGGCTGCAGATTTGAGGATTCTGGAGACTCGATCATCTTTCTATGATGGTGAACCTATGCCTTGGAAGATGGATGACAAGCCCGCATCATCAACAACACCTCCGCCGTCTCCTCCAACAAAGAAGAATTGAGTATCTGGGTATGGGCACTCCCCTTGGAAACTGCCAAGCTTGGGGGAGGTGCCCCGGTATCATATGACAATCACAACTCCTATCTTTACCGTTTTTCTTAGTTCAATCCTATTAGTAGTATCTTGATCTAGTAGAATAAAGTTTATGGCATGATCTAGTTTTGAGTTTTGCTTTATGATATCTCTATGTAATCGAGTCCGTGAGCTATATATAATAAAGATTAGTGTTGAGTCAAGGGCTTGATTATTTTGCCAAGAACTTGGGTGAATAAAATAAAGATAAAAAAGAATAAAAAGAAACAAAAAGTTCATATTGATCTTATTGAGAGTAATGACTTCACATAGAAAGAGTATGATGGTTAAAAGTTGTTGGGAGTTGGCACACATAGCTTTGGTCATTGTTGCAATTAATAGGAAGTAATAAGGAAAGAGAGGTTTTCACCTATAGATATATTATCATTGACATCTTTTAGATTGGGAGCACTCATTAAAATATGACATGGTAAAGAGTTGATGTTGGACAAGGAAGACAACGTAATGAGTTATGTATTTCTTATATCTGAGATAAAGTATGTTGTCATGGATCCTCTAACTTGTTGAGCTTGCCTTTCCCCCTCATGCTAACCAAATTCTCAGCACCAAGTAGAAATACTACTTGTGCTTCCAAATACCCTTAAACCAGTTTTGCCATGAGAGTCCACCATATCTACCTATGGATTGAGTAAGATCCTTCAAGTAAGTTGTCATCGGTGCAAAGCAATAAAAATTGCTCTAAATATGTATGATTGATTGGTGTGGGAGAAATAAGCTTTATACGATCTTGTGATGTGAAAGTAATAAAAGCGACGGACTGCATAATAAAGGTTCATATCACAAGGGGAAATATAAAGTGGCGTTCTTTCGCATTGAGATTTTATATATCCAACCCTAAAAGCGCATGGCAACCTCTGCTTCCCTCTGCGAAGGGCCTATCCTTTATTATTATCTTCTACCTTATGCTAGAATCATGGTGATCTTCACCTTTTCTTTTTTTCATTTTATCCTTTGGCAAGCTCAGCATGTTGGAAAGAACATGATATATATATATAGATCTAATTGGATGTAGGGGAGCATGAACCATTGTTGTTGACATTACCCTTGAGGTAAAAGGTTGTGGGGCAAAACTATAAGCCCCTATCTTTCTCTGTGTTCGATTAAAACTCCGTAACCACAAGTATCGAGCGAGTGTTAGCAATTATGGAGGACTAAATGATAGTTGAGTATGTGGACTTGCTTTTTAGCTCTGACATAGACTCTTTCCGATGTTATGATAAATTGCAATTGCTTCAATGACTGAGATTATAGTTTGTCGGAGCCCAATAAGGTTTATGTTTTATACTTTTGCATTGTGAATAGATCATCACTTGAACATAAGTAATCATATGACAAAATCTATATATGTTTCTGTATGAGAATAATCATGATGCCTTCATGTCCGTATTTTATTTTTATCGACGCCTCTACCTCTAAACATAAGGAGATATTTATTGTTATCGGCTTTTAGCTTGAGGACAAGCGAGGTCTAAGCTAGGGGGAGTTGATACGTCCATTTTGCATCATGCTTTTATATCGATATTTATCGCATTATGGACAGTTATTTCACTTTATGTCACAATACTTATGGCTATTTTCTCTTATCTTACAAGGTTTACATAAAGAGGGAGAATGCTAGCAGCTGCAATTCTGGTCTGGAAAAGGAGCAAATATTAGAGACCTATTCTACGCAACTCCAAAAGTCCTGAAACTCCATGGAACGTATTAAAAGAAATAAAGAAAAATCCAGACCAAAGATGAAGGCCAGGGGGCCCACACCCTTCTCATGAGGGTGGGGGGCGCCCCCCCCCCCTAGGGCGCGCCCCCTACCTCGTGGGCCCCCTGGTGGCTCTCTGATGCCCATCTTCTCCTATATGAGGTCTTTCGATGAGAAAAAAATAAGGAGGAACTTTTCGGGACGAGACTCCGCCGCCACGATGCGGAACCTTGGCGGATCCAATCTAGAGCTCCGGCAGAGCTGTTCTGCCGGGGAAACTTCCCTCTGGGAGGGGGAAATCATCCGCATCGTCATCACCAACACTCCTCTCATCGGGAGAGGGCAATCTCCATCAACATCTTCACCAGTACCATCTCATCTCCAAACCCTAGTTCATCTCTTGTATCCAATTCTTGTCTCAAAGCCCGGGATTGGTGCTAGTAGGTTGCTAGTAGTGTTGATTACTCCTTGTAGTTGATGCTAGTTGGTTTAATTGGTGGAAGATCATATGTTCAGATCCTATATGCATATTATTACCCCTCTGATTATGAACATGAATATGCTTTGTGAGTAATTATGTTCGTTCCTGAGGACAAGGGAGAAGTCTTGCTATGAGTAGTCATGTGAATTTGTTATTCGTTTGATATTTTGATAAGATGTATGTTGTCTAACCTCTAGTGGTGTTATGTGAACGTCGACTACATCACACTTCACCATTATTTGGGCCTAGAGGAAGGCATTGTGAAGTAATAAGTAGATGATGGATTGCTAGAGTGACAGAAGCTTAAACCCTAGTTTATGCGTTGCTTCGTAAGGGGCTGATTTGGATCCATATGTTTCATGCTATGGTTAGGTTTACCTTAATACTTTTGTTGTAGTTGCGGATGCTTTGAATAGAGGTTAATCATAAGTGGGATGCTTGTTCAAGTAAGAACAACACCCAAGCACCGGTCCACCCACATATCAAATTATCAAAGTATCGAACGTGAATCATATGAACGTGATGAAAACTAGCTTGACAATATTCCCATGTGTCCTCGGGAGCGCTTTTCCTATTATAAGAGTTTGTTCCGGCTTGTCCTTTGCTACAAAAGGATTGGGTCATCTTGCTGCACTTTATTTACTTTTGTTATTTGTTGCTCGTTACAATCTATCTTATCACAAAACTATCTGTTACCACTTATTTCAGTACTTGCAGAGAATACCTTGCTGAAAACCGCTTATCATTTCCTTCTGCTCCTCGTTGGGTTCGACACTCTTACTTATCAAAAGGACTACGATAGATCCCTTATACTTGTGGGTCATCAGGTGTTCAAGCAGGCCGGCAAGATAAATGCCGAAAACAAAGATAAGGGGTCACATAGCGATGACGAGGAGGAGCCCCGGCAGCCGAACACCGAAGGACAGAAGAGGTTCCCCCCACAAGTGCGGACGGTGAACATGATATACGCAACCCACATCCCCAAGAGGGAGCGGAAGTGTTGGGGATATTACTACTGGGCATAAATCGGCCTACCTGGGCCGGATTAACTCCATCAGTAGTTCAAAGGTGTTAAAGCCCAAAGAGGCAGATAAAGGCCCAGCGCCCGTAGTCGGTTTACAACATGTAGCCGTACATCAGCTTTGTGCACATACTTGTAATATGAGTTAGGAACAAGGAGAGACCAACCCGGATACGAGTATGAACCGGTGTTGGGACTCTCTGAACCGGCAGGCGTCACCCATGTATATAAGGGGACGACCCGGCGGCGATTCAAGGACAACAGACAACGACTCGAGACATAGGTGAAGCTTATTCGCTCCCTAGTCATCAAAACACCCATCAATTCCATCACAACTAGAAGTAGGCTTTTACCTTCATTGAAGGGGCCGAACTAGTATAAACTCTCTTGTGTCCGCTTTAACCCCTTCAAGCTAACCCGTAGCGATGGCTCCACAACTAAGTCCTTTCTCTAGGACATCTGCCGTGACAAAACCACGACAGTTGGCGCCCACCGTGGGGCTATCGCATGATGGTTTCCGGTTCTTGGAGGGCCGCTTTGAAGGACTCGAGGGCTATGCTGTAGGACGGATGACTAAGAGTCGTCGCGGCAGGCTCTACATCGACGATGCAGGCTGGGGCCCCGAGGCCGGCTCAGTTGAGTACGGGTACCGGGTCCCCTTTGGTAGCATTCACGTTTTCATTGGGAAGACCGGTGAACCGGGCCCTGAGCCGGACATCTGCACCGACCTCGTCGAGACGGCTTAGCGTGCGCAATCCGCCCGGGTTAAACCGGCCATGAAGCGTGCCTTCGTGGGAGTCATCCATGGAGGAAGTCATGAGGACGGATCGGGATTTCGCGGGGCGACTGTCATTTGTTCCGGTGACGAATCTTCGACCGGAGAAACTGAATCTCTTTATCAGCTACAAGATGGCCGGATTGGGAGCTGTTCCGATGGCGATAGTATTCTGGACCCCTCTGATCTGCCTAACCGGGTTGGAGTATTCATGGACGGAACACAAGTAGCGCTTCATTCTTCGACAGCTGCGGCAATGATTTCCGGTTCAGCAGCAGCAACGGTCGCCGGGGCAGGAGGCCCTGTGCGCCCGCCGGCTCAGGTTCTATCAGAGCTATTTGATGCGTTGGTTGTGCTTATGGCGGAAGTTAATCCGCCAGATCAGGACGTTCACAATACGGAGATTGCAAAGGTAAAGGAACAGATCACCCAGGCCAAGGCGGATCTGGCGGCTGAGAACACCAGGATGGCCGCAGAGTGGGCTGCTTTAGACGCACAGGCCTACAGGCTTATGTTAGACCAGAGCGCATCACATGAAGTCATGAGGAGGAAGCACCGGTCCCGCTTACCTCCGGTTTTCGAGGCCAGAGACCTTTTCAACACTCCAGGGCCAAGAGCCGGCAATCCACTGGAGGGGAACCGGGCATAAGCCCCTGGGACCGGTGCACCGATTCAGCCTCGTCAGATCGACCCGCCTCGTCAAAACACCGTTGTACCTCAGGCTGCTTTAACACCCCCGGGTCACTACTCCAGCCCAATGGACAATCTTGTTGTCGCTGTTGCACGGCTGGAGGCCATTCCAATTGAAGGTGACTCGCCACAAGCAGTAGAGACACGGCGGGTCAAGGAACTTCTGAGGACCGCTTTGGCCCAACAGGAAGCATACTCGTACAGCCGCGACTGAATCCACTCGACCCCTCGCCAAGCCGGAGCTATAGCAGACATATGGATGAACCGGCAGTGTCGAGTAATGAACGACGTGGGGCACCCCGACGTGCTGATGACGCTCAGGAAGTGGTGAACCGGGCCCGAGCGCGTAGGGAGGCCGAGTTAGCCGCACAGCATCAGGCTCGGCAGCTCACGCCGGTTCGTCCAACCATTTCGATCGAACCTGGTGTTACTTCTAGTTCTTTGGGGGTGCCTTGCCTCGTCCCCGCTTTACGCAACGTGCGCTTGCCCAAGGATTTCAAAGGCCCACGCAAGGTACCAAATTATACGGCGGATCAGCCACCAGAGACATGGGTAGAGAGCTATGAGATGGCCATGGAGATGCTTGATGTGGATGACACGGCGTGTGCGAAATACTTCACCATGATGCTTGAAGGAACGGCCCGTACTTGGTTAAAAAGCTTGCCTGCTAATTCTATCAGTTCATGGGCCCAATTACGAGCCCGGTTTATCAACAATTTCAAGGATACCTGTAAGCAGCCTATGTCGATAGTGGACTTAGCTGCATGCGTCTAGGAGGAAGGAGAGTCAACGACTCATTGGGTGCGCCGGGTTTCACAAGTGTTGCACTCCTCAGACCGCATCAACGCTGACACCGCAGTATTAACCCTAGAAGGCAACTGCCGGTTTGGGCCCCTGAAGTTGAAATTGGGACGGATGAAGCGTCATTGCACCGACATGGGGACCCTCATGGCCGCTTTCGTAAAATATGCTAATTCTGATAGTACCAAGGATCCCGAATCTTATGATGACAAGACAGGGAAGGGGAAGAAGAACAGCAGCTCCAAAGGTCAGCAGCATCACTGGGTAGGCAATGGCGGAGGAGGCAAGCGTAAAGCGGATGGCAACATGGATTTTGTGGCTAATACCAATGTACAGGACAATGGCCAGCGGCGCAAGGGTAGGCCGAAAAATCGTAGTGGAGCGCCCAACCCCAACCCAAACTGCCTGAACTATCTGCTAAGCCAGCCTTGTCCAAGACATGGGACGAAGGAGGAGCCAGCAAACCACCTTTGGAAGGATTGCTTTACTATGCAGGAGTTCAAAAATTCTAATAATTTCCGGTATGATCACGGATCTGGCGGTGGCTCAGGTCCGGGCCGGGTTACGGTGGAGGAAGTTCCGGTTCATGATTTAATGGTAATCCGAGCGGACATAATGGTCAAAATAGTCAGAACAACCAGGGTGGTTACAACCAACAGCAGCAACAGTCAGGTTACCAAAGCAACCCAAAGCAGTTGAGTAATGGGCAGTACCATGTCTTTACCACTAGCTTGGACAAGCGAGACCGGAAGGTTCAGAGGCGGGCGGTCAACTCTGTTGAACCGGCCACACCCCGTTATCTACGTTGGTCTGAACAGCCAATCATATGGAGCAGAGAGGATCACCCACTCCAGGTCGATAATCCGGGTCAGTTGGCTCTGGTGGTGGCGCCTCAGGTGGGAGGTTATAAGTTCACCAAGGTGCTCATGGATGGAGGGAGCAGCATTAACATCCTATACTATGAGACCTTCCGTCGTATGGGACTTACAGATAAGAATCTCAAACCGTCCAATACAGTATTCCACGGTGTAGTGCCTGGCAGATCAGCATATCCCGTTGGTAAGATAGCTCTTGAAGTGGCCTTTGGGGATGATCATGATTCCAGGTCGGAGACATTAACTTTTGAAGTGGTGAAAATCCAAAGTCCATATCATGCCCTGTTTGGGCGTCCGGCATACGCCAAGTTTATGGCTCGGCCCTGTTATGTGTATTTGCAGCTCAAGATGCCGGGTCACAAGGGGACAATAAGGTTCACGGAAGCCGCAAAATCGCTTTGGAATGCGAGGAAGGAGATGCGGCTTATGCAGAGTCGGTTTGTGCCACCGAGGAGTTGAAGTACTATAAGGACAATGTTGATCCGGCGGACATGACTCCATTGAAGAAGCCAACTACGGAGGATGATCCGGCCCTGAAGTTCAAATCGGCAGCAGAAACTAAGCTTGTTGACTTCGTACCTGGCGATTCGTCCAAGCAGTTCAGCATTAGTGCCAACTTGGATCCGAAATAGGAAAGCGCGCTCATCGAGTTCATCTGTGAGAATCGGGACATTTTTGCATGGAAGCCCTCTGACATGCCAGGTGTACCGAGGCAACTCGCTGAGCACACACTTAATGTGGATCCTAAATACAAACCGGTGAAACAGTTCCTCCGCCGGTTTAACGAAGAAAGACGCAAGGCGGTTGGAGAAGAGGTAGCCAAGCTCTTAGCAGCTGGTTTTATTGTTGAAGTTTTTCACCCTGAGTGGCTTGCCAATCCGGTGCTAGTCCTTAAGAAAAACGGCACCTGGCGTATGTGTGTGGATTACACAGATCTTAATAAAGCTTGTCCAGCAGATCCTTTTGCCCTCCCCCGTATTGATCAAATCATTGATGCTACGGCGGGTTGTGAGCGTTTAAGTTTTTTGGATGCATATTCTGGCTATCATCAGATCAAAATGGCAGTTAAGGACCATGAGAAGACGGCATTCATAACTCCCTTTGGAGCCTTCTGCTATATGTCTATGCCCTTTGGGCTCAAAAATGCCCAGGAAACTTATCAACGGTGTGTACAAAATTGTCTTCACAAGCAGATTGGCCGTAATGTACATGCTTACGTGGATGATATCGTGGTTAAATCCAGGGAGAAGGAGACTCTAGTTGATGATTTGAAGGAAACCTTTGATAACCTAAGGACGTGCAAGATGATGCTTAATCCGGACAAGTGTGTCTTTGGTGTACCAGCGGGCAAGTTATTGGGTTTTCTGGTGTCCAACAGGGGAATTGAGGCTAATCCGGAGAAGATCACAGCCATCACCTCCCTAGCTAAACCGAAGTGTATCAATGATGTTCAACACCTGGCGGGCCGGATTGCCGCGTTAAGCCGGTTTATCAGCCGCCTTGGTGAGAAGGCGATCCCTTTGCATCAGATGTTGAAGAAGACGGATCAGTTCGTCTGGAGTTCTGCTGCTGATGAAGCGTTTGAGGACTTAAGCGGCAATTGGCCAATCCGCCTGTGCTCGCCGCTCCCATTGACAAGGAGCCGTTACTGCTATATGTTGCTGCTAATGCTCGTGCGGTCAGCGTGGCTGTTGTGGTGGAACGAAAGGAGGCAGGTAAGGAGCATCCGGTTCAATGTCCGGTCTATTATATCAGCGAGGTACTCATTGAGTCCAAGCAAAGGTATCCGTATTGGCAGAAGCTGGTGTACGGAGTTTTTATGGCAAGCCGGAAGCTTAAGCAATACTTCCAAGGGCACCCAATTACGGTGGTCAGTTCTGCTCCTTTGGGAGATATCATTCAGAATCGGGAAGCAACTGGCCGGATTGCAAAGTGGGCTATAGAGCTGGGGCCGTACGGTTTGAAATATGTGCCTCGGACAGCAATTAAGTCTCAAGCACTTGTTGATTTCATCAATGATTGGACGGAAGTGCAAGCACCTGAAGAAAAGCCGGATCATACGTATTGGACCATCCATTTTGACGGATCCAGGCAGTTGGAAGGCTCGGGGGCTGGAGTCGTATTAACTTCCCCACGAGGTGATAAGTTTTGTTATGTTCTCCGTTTAATGTTCCCTTGTACTAACAATGCAGCTGAGTATGAAGCCTTGCTCCATGGTCTCCGGATGGCTAAGGAGATGAATCTAAGTCGAGTTAAGTGCTTCGGTGATTCGGACCTTGTGGCTCAGCAAGTGTCTGGCACTTGGGACTCCAAGGACCCACTCATGGCAGCATATCGTCGTGAGGTGGATATTGTTGTAGGTTATTTCATAGGCTATCAGGTGGACCACGTGGACCGGCGGAAAAATGAAGCGGCGGACGCTTTAAGCCGGTTGGGCTCTCAGCGCAAACCGGTCCCACCCAATGTTTTTCTGGATGTGCTGCACAACCCGTCGGTGAAGATCCCTGGTGAAGAGGATTTGGCCATTCCTGATCCGGAGGCTCAATTGGTGGAAGTTCTTCATGTTATTCCGGATTGGACGCTTCCTTATCTGGCGTAGAAGAACCGGGGCGAGTTGCCAGAAGATGAGATTCTGTCCCGGAAGATAATCCGGCGATCCAAGTCCATGGCTGTCATCAACGGTGAGTTGCATCATTGCAGTGTATCAGGAGTTTTTCAACGTTGCGTGTCTCCTGAAGAAGGCCGTGAAATTTTGCGGGAGATCCACGAAGGAGATTGTGGTCACCACGCCGGTTCAAAATCTCTGGTGGCTAAAGCGTTTCGCCATGGTTTCTATTGGTTAACTGCTCATGCTGATGCGAAGGATCTGGTCAGACGATGTGATGGTTGCCAAAGGTTTTCAAGACGTGCTCATGTACCGGCTCAAGATTGAGGATGATTCCAATTACTTGGCTGTTTGCGACTTGGGGGCTAGATATGGTTGGGCCTTTCAAAAGGTCCAAAGATAAGAAGACCCACCTCCTGGTGGCGGTGGACAAGTTTACAAAGTGGGTGGAGGCAAAACCTGTTAGCAAGTGTGATGCGACCACGACGGTTCAGTTCATCAAAAAGGTGATTTTCCGGTTTGGCTTTCCGCACAGTATTATCACAAATAATGGTGCCAATTTATCCAAAGGTGCTATGAAGGAGTTCTACGAACGGGAGCACATCCGGCTCGATGTTTCATCAGTGGCACATCCACAGTCCAATGGTCAAGCAGAAAGAGCTAATCAAGAGATCTTTAGAGGCATCAAGCCCCGGCTCATGGTTCCTTTGCAGAGAACGCCGGGTTGTAGGGTAGAAGAATTACCATCTGTGTTATGGAGCATCAATACAACACCCAACAGATCAACAGGATACACACAGTTCTTCATGGTTTATGGAGCGGAGGCGGTTCTCCCCAGCGATATCCGTCATGACTCACCTCGTGTCATGGCTTATGTTGAAGCGGACAACGAGACAGCACGACAAGATGCTTTTGACCGGTTGGATGAAGAGCGTGACATCGCAGCCGCCCAGTCGGCGATTTACCAGCAGGATCTTCGTCGTTATCACAGTCGCTGAGTCAGAACCAGAGCCTTCCAGGAAGGAGATTTGGTGCTTCGGCTCATCCAAGATCAGACTGATATGCATAAGCTATCCCCACCTTGGGAGGGGCCTTTCGTGGTCAGCAAGAATCTGCACAACGGGTCGTACTATCTAATCGATATTCGAGAGCATAAGGACTCACGTACATCAGAGGAGGAGACTAGCAGGCCGTGGAATATAGCTCATCTTCGGCCTTACTATACCTGAGCCATTGGCTATACTTATGTACATACAATGTATATATTATGATTAAGTAAAATAAACCGGAACCTCAGCTAAAGCGGGGTATCTGTTCTTTTACATCATGTGAGGTTACACGGAGTTGCTCTAAAGCGGCCTCTGGTTTACCCCTTGAGTTCGCTTTGCTAAAAGCATCGTGTTATATCACTTGGAGGATTGGTCGTGTCCGAACCAATACCATGCCTCTTGATAGGCGAAAGCCACCAGATCACTTGGGGACTTGGTCATGTCTGAACCAGTCATGCCTCTTGATCGGCCTAAGGCCACAGAATCACTTGGGGGCTTGGTCGAACCCGAACCATGACCACGCCATTTGGTCGGCATAAAATGCCAGAAGAATCACTTGGGGACCTGGCTAACTAGAACCATAGTAACACCTAACGGGAGCTTGGTCGTGTTTGGCCATGGTTACGCCATTTGATCAGCTTAAATAAGTCTTTTTTGGCAAACGTTTTTTTCGTTGCTTTTGCTTCATACTTTTCTTTGAAGGGGGGTTTTTTTCTTTTTATTCTGTTTCTTAAACCGACAAAAAAAATTCAATTGACGGAACACAGTTCACGTCAATCCAGAGGCTATTTGACCGGTTTAATCCGCGTTGTTAACATCCTCTTATGGAGTAACACGGTATTTATCGTAACCCGGCACGGTTTACATGGTAAACCAGCGTCATATATATATACAGGAGCTGTTATCTCCTCCAACAGTATGGGTTTGCAAAACTCTGCTTCAAGATTCGCCAAGCCAACGTCACGCTCAATGACGGCAGGTATTATGTATCTCAAAATTTGGTCATACTTAAAATTTTGTTTTGATTTCATATATGCAGACATCATATTCCGCCTGACGGTACAACCGCGGTGGCACTTGATGAATTTTTCATTTTAGAAAGTGTTTTGGAAAGTTCATTGCCACAGGAAGAACAAATTATGCACGAAGGCATATCAACATCAAAGGTATCAGCTAGCCTATTACAAGGCAACATGGTGCCCATAATAATATAATTGTTTTTCGCGAAGAACAGGCAGTTTTAAACCGGCGTCCGGTTCAAGCTTGGTCACCAGCCTGGCCTGATGGTTGTGGGTTGTCCTGCGCCGCTTCAACCTCCGTATCCCTACCCAGTGGCTGGAAATCCACAGTTGTCCAGTCAATTCCCATTAATGCTTGAAAAACAGCTTCATCGTGGATCAGCAAGGACGGGTCAATATCGGGAGCGTAAGTATGCTTACGGATTGGAGGAATCATATTTTCCGATTCATGGATTGGCGCAGCTATTCGCTTGTTCTGACTGTCATATTGCGCTTGATAACGAGACAAGTCTGCTTCCTCAGCCAACTGACAAGCTAGTGGACGCACGTCCCGGTTTATCGCTCGCAGATCCGCTTCACCGAATTCTGATCCGTCTTCCTTCAAGCTGGGATAGCCCTGAGCCGCTTCAACAGGATCAAAATCCGGCACCCAGGCTTTTGCCCGGATTAAAGCATTGATTGTTCCAGTTCGAGCAGCAGATTTCTTTAGCTCTTCAATCCGGGCAGGAAGCACCGACAGTTTCATCAGAGTATCTTGAATCAAAGTAGGCGCCGGTTTGTTATGAGAAGCGGTACAGATGATCCGCTGGGCACCAGTATACAATTGTTCAACCAATGTATAGGCGGCTTTTAGCTTCTTCCGTACATCTGACCCCAAGTGACCAATGCGTGTCCCTGAAATACCATAAAGGGTTAATAAGCCGGCGACTTTGTCAGAAGGCAGAGCCAATTCAGTAGGAAAACTGGCTTACCAAAGATAGCAGCAGTCATGGCATGCACGTGCCGCTTTATGCTGGTCAGTTCATCTGCCACTGGTTTTAGTGCAGCCTCAGCATCCTCTGCTCGTTTGATCAAAGCGGATTTCTCAGTGGCCCAGTCCGCCCGTTTCTTTTTGAAGTTTTCCTTAAGTTGTTCCATGGCGCTTAAAGCACTGGCCAATTCCTCTTTTGCTTTGGAGGTTTCAGCTTGTTGGGTTTTCAGGGCTTCTTGAAGATCGATGACTTGGTTCTCTTTCGTCTTCAGCTCCGCCTGCATGCATACAGATATATGCTTCAGCAAACTAGTAGAAGGATTCAAGTACCAACCACATAACAAGTTATGCGCTTAGTACTTGGGGGCTAATGCATATTTGATCTAAAACGGCCCCCGATTTACCCCTTCATCTTTCGATTGTTTACAAAGTCCCAAGATCAATACAAGTATTCAACTTGGCACTTGGGGGCTAATGGCTATTTGATCATATATATTCTGATACGGCAGTTTCAATTACTTAAAGTATCGGTTTAACTACGCTAAAGTTGAACCGGCCCTTGGGGGCTACATCAGCAAATTTCAAAGCAACAAGATTTATATTATTTAAGTCCCGGTTTGAAAGAATATTCCAAACCGGCCCTTGGGGGCTAGGAGAGTCAGGAATGGAAGCATACAAGAAAGAAGGAGCATATGGAAATTACCTCATATTTGTCTTTCATCATGTTAACCAGACCGGCTTCATAGTCACGGCTGGTATATAGCCGGTTCAGATAGCCGGAATGGATATCTTGGGCGTTCAGAGCAGCGTAAGTCGTCAGATCAGCGTTCCACTTGCCTTTACCAAAGGCAGCAAGTTCTTCCTTGGCAGAATGTTTGGATAAAGCGACAGGATTGTTTGGCTCAGTATGGCCAGTACCAGTAATGACAACCTCATCATCTTTGGTATCGCCGGTTTGCACTGGAGCTGTTGGCTTGTCAGTAGGCTTTGCTGGACCGGTGGAGCTTTCAATCTGGATGGAACCTGTAGGCTGATGGGTAGGATCTGAGGTGTCAGTGGGTCTCTCTTCTGCAATAAGATCATCATCTTGTTGCGGTGGATCGTTGGGAATATCCTCAGGAATAGCCGCTTCAGCGTTGGGTGTCTTGTCCGTTTCAAGAACGACATCCTCTTCGGCCGCTTTGTCCAGGCGGGCCTTCTTGCTTGGCCTAGGTTTGGCCCTGAGAAGGATAACAAAATCAAATACAGAATATGTTCTAAGGCAATGTACTGCAAACATTGCAATAAGTATAGCTTACCCAAACACCGTTTTGAGCGGTGGGAGCTGAGTAGCCGATGACTCGCCAGAAGATGAGTGGGAAGTAACCTGATAATTGGAGTCAGACGGAGTAAGAGGTTGACGAAAGCAGCCCGCTTTAGGACAAGCACTGACAAGCAAATTAGAGACCTCGGAATGGCGTTTCCGAACCGGACTGTTCGGTAAACCGGCGGAGGTAACTACCTGGCCACTGTGCCGGGTGCTGCGGCGAGCTTCGTGTTGTTGGGTCTTCATAAGAAGTTTAGGATCCAAATAAGCAAGAGGATGAGAAAATTTAACTTTCCGGTCTGCCTGACGGATTTTTTGTGAAGGCAAGGTTTCTGAATCGGAAGAGAGAATAATTACCTCGGCAACATCCGCATGGCTGGCTTCGACATCATCCTGACAAATATCATCATCAATAAGATGCATGAAAAATAAACCAAGTGAGTCAAGCTCTACCTCAAAATCCGGATTATCAACCTCATCGTGAGGAGCCGGATTAGAAGAGGCGGTGGTTCTTTTCCTATGGGCAGTTTTCTTGACAGCTTTAGTCTTTTGCCGGGCTGCTCTTTCCGGTTTGTCTGGTTTTTCTGGCTTCTCCTGCGGCAGTTTTTTGCTCCAAAACGGATCATCGCCCTGATTATGCAGACACTGATATTAAAAACAATGACCAGACATATCAATAACAGATTCAGTAAAGGGAAAAGTCAAAGTCTTACAGCTGGCGGTTTGTTGGTGGCACAGAAGGGAAGCAGGCCGGTTCTGGCGCAGATGTGTTCCGGTTCATTCAGTATCTTACGCACAGCCTCTGTGATTTCTTCACCAGAGAGCTGGAGTCTTGAGTGTCGCAGTGGGTCATCAACACGATCAGTATACTGGCACATCAAACCGGAGCGCAGACTAAGAGGCAGTATGCTCCATGATATCCAACAGCGAGCAAGATCAACCCCTGTTAAACCGTTGGTCATAAAAGCTCTGAGCTTTGATAGCTGAGGAGCATATTTACTTCTCTCCTGTGCAATCAATCTTTGTGGAGAAGGGTGTGTGTTGCTGAGCCACTCCGGTCGAAAGCCAGGCAAGGGATTCTCACCAGCAGGGGAGGTGTCTTTGCAGTAGAACCATGTCTGATTCCATTCTTTGGGGTGGCTATGCAGTTTTGCGTGAGGGTATGTGACCTCTTTCCTTTTCTGAATCGCCACACCACCCAACTCCGTATTGGAGCCGTCAATAAATTCAGTACGACGGTTTAGATGGAATAGGTCTCTGAACAGTTCCACTGTGGGCTCCTCTTGAAAGAACGCTTCACAGAGCACTTGGAAGTGACACATATTTGTAACAGAGTTGGGGCCAGTATCTTGTGGATGGAGCTGGAAATCGGCTAAGACATCCCGGTAAAATTTAGAACCGGGCGGCTTAAAGCCCCGGGCTAAGTGATCTACGAAAACAACAACCTCTCCTTCTCGAGGTGAGGGAGGGCATTCTTTGCCAGGAGCCCTCCAATGGATTGTATCCTTACTGCCTAAAGCACCAATCAGGACTAAATCGTCCAGTTCAGCCTCTGTGATGCGAGAAGGAACCCAATTGCACTGATACACTTGCTTGGCCATGACGGAATCTACAAGGTAAAAGATCCCGGTTCAAAAATGCATTGATTAAAATGCACTGGTATGTACAATGTTAAACCGGAAACAACCCTATCTAAACCGGAGTTTCATGAAGCAACCTACATCTGGCGGTTCAACGAGGGGACTAATGGCATATATCGGTTTGGAAAATTTTCTATAAGGTTAAACCGCCTGACCTAAACATTGAAGCAATTAAGATTGCGGATGGTTAAGTATGCAGAAACAGGTTTCACAAGATCTTATTACGGCATTGGATCTGAAGCAAGTTCAGAAAATAAGAAAAATAGTCGAAGATCAAAGCAGAACAGTATTGAATCAATGAGCAGAAGTATATGTGAGATCTATGGTTTTGGGCAGGAAACTAGCGGCGGATACTGAAAGTTACCGCTACACAAAGCAAGGGTTTACATGTGCATCCAGGAGCTAATACATGAGTATGAACAAGTGATGAACACCGCAAGAACACGAAGCCCTAGATCAGATCTATATTGAGAAGAACAGAAGACCTACCAGAGCTGAGGAAAACGCGGAAGGTCGCCGCGGCTTTCTGGCGCGTTCAAGTTGATGCAGCGGCCAAGGGTGATGCAGAAGACGACGGCGGCGGCGGAGCTCTGAGACTGGCGACGTGAGGAAGACGAAGAGGAAGGGCACGAAGGGAAGAAAAGAAATGACCCTTCGGGCCTATTTATAAGGCAAAGGACATGTGTCAGGCGCGGGAATCAAGGGACCGCAGATTTTGGAAGTAGGTCACCTCGGTCATTGCGAATCTGTTAAACAAGAAGATATCATGGATGTTTTCTTTATGATAGATGATGTCACGCCGGTTTACAGCAAACAGAGAAGATGACGTCACGGCGGTTCAACAACTACAAGAAGATGTTGAAGACGAAGATTTTTGCTAAGGATTGACATGAACCTGTTCAAATCTATCTGGGGCCTAATGTTGGGGATATTACTACTGGCATAAACCGGCCTACCTGGGCTGGATTAACTCCATCAGTAGTTCAAAGGTGTTAAAGCCCAAAGAGGCAGATAAAGGCCCAGGGCCCTTAGTCGGTTTACAACCTGTAGTCGTACATCAGCTTTGTGCACATACTTGTAATATGAGTTAGGAACAAGGAGAAACCAACCTGGATACGAGTATGAACCGGTGTTGGGACTCTCTGAACCGGCAGGCGTCACCCATGTATATAAGGGGACGACCCGGCGGCGGTTCAAGGACGACAGACAACGACTCGAGACATAGGCGAAGCTTATTCGCTCCCTAGTCATCGAAACACCCATCAATTCCATCACAACTAGAAGTAGGCTTTTACCTTCATTGAAGGGGCCGAACTAGTATAAACTCTCTTGCGTCCTTGTGTCCGCTTTAACCCCTTCAAGCTAACCCGTAGCGATGGCTCCACGACTAAGTCCTTTCTCTAGGACATCTGCCGTGACAAAACCACGACAGGAAGCATGCACTCAGGGACGTATATGCGTTGGAGCCAGTCGCCCCAAAGTTCAACCCATGGTCTTCCTGCCCGATCACCTTCGACCGCGGGGACCACTCGACTAGTATCCGTCATGGAGGATTCGCCGCATTGGTCTTAGACCCAATCATTGATGGATTTCACCTCACTCGAGTCCTTATGGATGGCGGCAGCAGCCTGAACCTGCTTTATCAGGACACAGTGTGCAAAATGGGTATAGACCCCTCAAGGATCAAACCCACTAAAACAACCTTTAAAGGCGTCATACCAGGTGTAGAGGCCCATTGCACAGGCTCAGTAACACTGGGAGTGGTCTTCAGGTCTCCAGATAACTTCCGAAGCGAAGAGTTAATCTTCGACATAGTCCCGTTCCACAGTGGCTACCATGCACTGCTCGGGCGAACCGCATTCGCAAGATTCAATGCGGTACCGCATTATGCATATCTCAAGCTCAAAATGCCAGGACCTCGGGGGGTCATCACAATCAATGGAAACACAGAGCGCTCTCTCCGCACAGAGGAGCACACTACGGCCCTCGCAGCAAAAGCACAAAGCAGCCTCTTAAGGCAATCCAGTAGTTCGGCGATTAAGGACCCGGACACCTTCAAGCGCGCCCGGAGTAATCGGCAACAGGACCGCCTGGCACGTTCCGAGCTTGCATAGCAATGCGGCCCCCACCCCGGTCCCAGCCAAATGGCAAAATCCGTGCCACGCGTACATAATTACGCATTAAAAATACCATGGGCACAGGCAGGGAGGGGGCCACGACTGCGGCACGCCCCAAGTCGCGGCTTAAACAGCACTAGGGGCTTCCCGCTTTGTTATTTTTCTCTTTCAGGACTTTAATCTCTAGAAACCCTGTCCGGCAGCATGATTGCCAAACACATGATGCAGCAACCAAGGAGGCAGAAAGCTACGTCACACCACAGAACTCCCAGGTGGATTACGATAACGAGTGGAATATTTGCTTTAATACTATTCCTCAGCTTGCCCTTGGAAGGGACATGTCAAACAGTCCTACTTTTTGCTTATCGCACTACTTGTATCATTCTGCTTTAACACACCTTTTTGAATAAACAATGCATAGCATTAAGACTATTATTGCATTCTTTCATTATATATATATATATATATGTTCATTCACGACATCTAGCACCCATACACTCTGGTACGGCCAATACGCTAGGGGCTTAAGCATACCCCATAATACGGCGTGAGAAGTCCAAACACTTTCGACAGTGCGGTACCCCGAACTTATAGCATTATATGCATCAGCTCCGAATCATGTCTTGGGTCAATAGTTGGGTTTGCCCGGCTCCCATGTTTTGGTACCTTACGTTCCGCTATATAGGATAAGGTAGCACTGGGAGAACAACTGCGATTGTGCCTCGGTTCTGCTGGGCTAAGCACCTCAATAGAGAAAGCTAAAACTGACTGTCAAGATAAGGCGAGAGACTGGTAGCTGTTCGAGAGGTTTCAAGTCCCTAAAGACTTATGCCACTTAGAGCGAGGAGTCGGCCCTGTCCGGCTTAAGGCGTGTATCGCGCCCCGAATTCGGCCTTCCGAATACTAGGGGCTTCGCCGAAATTTAAAATTATAGAATTCTATGGCTAAGTGAGAGTGATAACGCATTATGGTCTGATTGCCTTGTTCGTTGTGCTGAGCACCTCCCTCGAAGGACCCAACAATGGGAACAAGAGTGCTCAGGTTTATCCTGAACACCCTAGCACTCGTGGCGTGGGGGCAGAAGCCGACGACTAGCCATCTCTCAGATTTGATAAACAGCCGAACAGAAGGTAATATTTTAAATTCAGACAAGCTTTGCATAGCGCATATGAACAAGTTTTCATAATACAGGATCACACAAGCAAGTTTACTCAAATATTACATCTTTCGTACACTCATCCGCTACGAGACGGGCACCCTTCAGGACACCCTCATAGTACATCTCGGGGTGGCGATGCTCCTTGCCCTGCGGCGGCCCTTCCTTCACCAGCTTCACGGCATCCATCTTGGCCCATTGCACCTTCACACGGGCGAAAGCCCGGCGTGCACCTTCGATGCAGACAGACCTCTTGATGACTTCCAGCCGTGGGCAGGCATCCACAAGCCGCCTCACCAGGCCGAAGTAGCTGTTGGGAAGGGCGTTGCCAGGCCACATCCGGACTATAAAGCCCTTCATGGCCTGTTCGGCCGCCTTGTGCAGCTCGACCAGTTGCTTCAGCTGGTCGCTCAGAGGCATCGGGTGTTCGGTCCTAGTATACTGAGACCAGAAAAGCTTCTCCGTTGAGCTTCCCTCCTCGGCCTGGTAAAACTGTGTGGCATCCGACACGCTGCGGGGAAAATCTGCGAATGCTCCTGGAGAGCTCCAGATTCGGGTAAGTAACAAGTAATTTACTTTCACATGCTTGCTTTGCATATAGAATGCCTTACCCGCCGCTATCTTCATCATTGCATCAATCTCCTGGAGGGCCTTTTGGGCTTCGGCCTTGGCATTCTTTGCACTCTCGAGGGCCGTGGCAAGCTCGGACTCTCGCGTCTTCAAGTCAAGCTCCAACGCCTCGTGCTTCGCCACGAGAGCGTGGAGCTCTTGCTGCACCTCGCCCACCTGTGCCTCCTGCCTTTCCCGCTCGATGCGCTCCTTGGCCGCTTTGTTTTCGGCCTCGGATAGCGCTTGCTTCAGGGTCGCCACCTCGGTCGTGGCCCCTGGCAAATTACGATGATCCTGTCATTTCGCAATCCCATTCTTTTTTATATATCCATAGACTAGGTATTACTTACCTTTGTTCTCCTCGAGCTGCCTCTTGGCAAGGACGAGCTCTTCCTTGGACCCTTCGAGGTCCTGCTGCAGTGTGGCCACCTCCGCAGTCAGTGCGGCAGAGGCCAGCAGTGAAGCCTGCATACGCATATAGACATACTTATATTAGACTCCTGCGATATTGTTTGATCCTCTGCTCGGCTTTTCTTTGTGAACACCGAATAGAGCATCAGGGGCTACTGTCTATGCGGTAATATTTTTCCTATATTTCAAATACTTACCTCAAAGCCTGTTAGAAGGCTGGCACAGGCTTCAGTCGGTCCGCTCTCAGCGGGCTGAACCTTCTGGATCACCGCACTCATAATAGTGCGGTGCTCTTCGTCGATGGAAGCGCTGCGAAGCGCTCCCAGCAGACTGTCCAGTGCCTCTGGATGGACAGAGGTCACCGGCATAGGCATCTTGCCCCTTTTGGAAGGAGGCCGCCTGCCTGAGTCCGGAACCACTGGAGGTTCCGGCGCGGTGTTCGGCTGAGGGCCGAACTCGGAGCCCTCGGGAGCCTTGCTCCCTCTGCTCCCGGAATCCGGAAGGTCGCCTTGAGGCGCCTCCGGGACTGTCTCCCCTCGACCCGGTGCCTCTTGAGACAATACCTCGGTGTTGTCCGTAGGGCAAGGGGAGGTGGCGGTCGGAAGTGGATCGCTATCCATATCCGACGAGCCCAGGGAGCCGTCCGACGAAGATACGTCGATACAGGCTCGTGGCAGTCTGCATAATCATAATTCGACGTTAGGAGAAGCAGTGCGACAAAGGTATGCTATGAGTTACTCTGGCATCTGAATACTTACGACTTCACCAGGGGCTTGGCCCTGAGCAGCCACTCGTCTTCGCCTTCGGCGGTGGTGGTAGAGTAGTCCGGAAGGAGAGTCCTTCCCTTCTTGTACCCTTCGCCCCCCCCCCCCCGGTTGGTGCGGCCTTCCTTTTCTTGTCTCCCCCGACTGGAGGGGGAGCATCTTCATCTTCCGCCTCGTCTTCAGGGGAGGAGTGCGTCGCGGAGTTATCAGACGATGAGTCCGATAACACCTGGCGTCGGGAACTCTTTCGGGTTCCCTTGGCCTTTTTGGTCTTCTCCGGCACCTTGTAAGGAGCCGGAGTCGGCATCTCCGTCAGGAGAGCATCCGCAGTGTCTTCGGGCAGAGGGGCCGAACAGTTAATCTACCCCGATGTCTCCACCCAGTCCTGTCAAAGGCATGGAGCTCAGACCCCGCACATGGTTAAGCTAGGGGAAATAAATATCCTACCAGATGTATATAACTCACCGAATGTGCTAGGCGCTTCGCGCTTAGCCCGCGGTCCTCGGTGAGAGAGGGAGGGACCTCGGCGCCATTGAACAGCACCCTCCAGACGTCCTTGTGCGTCGTGTCGAAGAGCTCGCTCAGAGTCTGGTGCTGGGCCAGGTCGAACTCCCACAAGTTGAAATCCCGTTGTTGACACGGGAGGATCCGGCGGATGAGCATGACCTGGACTATGTTGACAAGCTTGAGCTTCTTGCCTGCCATATTCCGGATACATTTCTGGAGTCTGTCCAGCTCCACCGATGAACCCCAGGACAGGCCCTTCTCTTTCCAGGAGGTGAGCCGCGTGGGGATTCCGGATCGAATCTCAGGGGTAGCCACCCAGTTGGTGTCGCGCGGCTCGGTGATGTAGAACCACGCCGATTGCCACCCCTTTATGGTCTCCATGAAGGAGCCTTCAAGCCATGTAACATTGGGCATCTTGCCCACCATGGCTCCGTCGCATTCTGCTTGTTGGCCTCCCACCACCTTCGGCTTGATATTGAAGGTCTTTAACCACAGGCTGAAGTGGGGCCGGATGCGGAGGAAAGCCTCACACACGACGATGAACGCCGAAATGTTGAGGATGAAGTTCGGGGCCAGATCATGGAAGTCCAGCCCATAGTAGAACATGAGACCACGGGCGAATGGATGGAGGGGAAACCCCAGTCCGCGGAGGAAGTGGTGGAGGAAAACTACCCTCTCATGAGGTTCAGGGGTAGGAACGATCTGCCCCGCAGCGGGCAGCCGATGCGCGATATTCGCGGCTAAGTATCCGTCTCCGTGCAGCTTCTTGATGTGTCCCTCCGTAACGGAGGAAGCCATCCATTTTCCTCCCGCTCCGGACATGATTGGAGAAGGTTGAGGGGAAGGATGTGGACTTGGGCGTTGGAGCTCGAGTGCGCAAGAATGGATGAGCAAGGAGGAAGAAGGCGTGGGTAGAAAAAGGTTAAACCTTGTCCCTTTATAAGGGAGGCCGAAACTATGCGCCCCCACTAGCCTGGTAAAACTCGCTTATCCCCCAAGCGCCGTAATCGATGGCGCGGTTGGGTTACCCACGCCCATATTGATGAGAATCCCGTAATAAGGGGGACACGATCTCTGCTTTGATAAGATGTGTCAAGAAACTTCCTCGCGTTATGTGCGGGGCTAGTTAAAGGAAACGGTTCAAATAATCACCGGGCCATGGCATAATGTCATGTTGCCAAAACGTGTCAGCAGATTAGGTTTGTGGAAATATTATTCTCTCTACGGTGGTATGTGGAACTTATTTTGCAGGGTCGGACACTATCCTTGTATTCAAATTCTTCCGTGGTGTATTCGGAGGAGGAACCCATCTTGCAATGCCGAAGACAATACTACGCGTCGGACTCATCGTCATTGAAGCCTGGTTCAGGGGCTACCGAGGGAGTCCTGGATTAGGCGGTCTCCGGACAGCCAGACTGTATCCTTTGGCCGGACTGTTGGACTATGAAGATACAAGATTGAAGACTTCGTCTCGTGTCCGGATGGGACTCTACTTGGCGTGGAAGGCAAGCTAGGTAATACGGATATGTATATCTCCTCCTTTGTAACCGACCTTGTGTAACCCTAGCCCTCTGGTGTCTATATAAACCGGAGGGTTTTAGTCCGTAGGACAACATACAATCATACCATATGCTAGCTTCTAGGGTTTAGCCTCTACGATCTCGTGGTAGATCAACTCTTGTAATACTCATATCATCAAGAATAAATCAAGAAGGACGTAGGGTTTTACCTCCATCAAGAGGGCTCGAACCTGGGTAAAACATCGTGTCCCCTGCCTCCTGTTACCATCCGCCTTAGACGCACAGTTCGGGACCCCCTACCCGAGATCCGCCAGTTTTGACACCGACACACACTGTGCTGCGAGATGGGAATGCTTGACTGGACTCCTGCCCACCAGCACGCCACCGGAGCCGGAGCAGGTGGACCCCCTACCTTACCTCTCCCCCAAACCTGCAGAAGATTGAAATTAGGCTTGTAATCTATTTCAATTGAGATTTCTGGTGGTTATTTCTGCTTCCTGAGAGACAACATCTGGCTGGAGTATGAGAAGGAACCAGGAACTCTGATGAATTTCCCCTATCACAATGGGGGGAGCGCCGGTTGGGCAGTGGTACGGCCCACCTCCGCCCCAAATGGGGGCACAATCTGGGCAGGCTCCTGTTATTGCCCAAGATCAATCTGCTGGTGGTTCTGATTCTCAGATCAGTGGGAAATCTGAAGGCAAGAATCAGCAAAAAAAAGAGATAGGACATCCAGAAAACTGCTCCTGCCCCTGCTTCGGGCCTTATGTCATACTCTGAGGTGATCTACTACAACTGTGGGAACCAGGGCATCATTTGGATAAATGTGTCAAGCCCAAGAGTTGTTTTATCTGCAAAATGGTTACCCATAAAGTTGAGAATTGCCCTGTCAGAAGGAAAACCCTCAATTCTGCTAGATATGTTGGAAGTGCTGCTCCAGGATTATGTCCACCATTGACAGAATTTTCTGTGACGCGGAATTAGATAGTTTCTTTCCCCTTTCTAGTTGTAGTGCTCTGCCCATATGTGGTAGTGATCACACTCCTTTGCTCTGGGACTCTGGTCTTAACCAAACTCCAAAGAGCAATAGTTTTAAATTTGAAAAGTGGTGGTTGCTTAGAGAAGATTTTACTGAGCTAGTCAGGAAAATCTGGAATGAGCCTACTGGGAGCAGCTGCCCCCTAGAAAATTGGCAGATCAAAATTAGGAGATTTAGAAGAACTACCAAAGGGTGGAACTCGAATGAGGAAGCTAATGTTAGAAGATACAAAAGGCTTCTCCTCCTTGAGTTTGATTCTCTAGATATTAAGGAAGAAACCACTGACCTCTCTGAGGCTGAGACTAATAGATTAAACTTTGTCCATGAAGAGCTCAAGAAAATTTGGCTTCAAGAAGAAATCAAAGCCAAACAAAGGTCTAGAGATAGGAACATTAAGGAGGGTGATAGAAATACTGCTTACTTCCATGCAGTAGCTAACCAGAGGAGGATGAAAACCCTCATTCACTCCCTTGATGGCCCTAATTGCCCTGTTACTGAGGTAGATGAGATACTGAAAGTGGCTAGTGACTTCTACAAAGACCTGTTTAAGAAAGAAAACCCTTCTGGGTTCTCTCTACAAAACAATTTTTTCTCTGCTTCTGAAAAAGTCTCTCCTGCTGAAAATGAGCTGCTAGAAGCCCCTTTTTCAGAGACAGAGGTGAAGGAAGCCATTTTTAGCTCTTATCCTGATGGGGCTCCTGGTCCTGATGGGATTCCTTTCTTGTTTTACCAGCATTTTTGGGACTTGGTGAAAAATGATCTCTTAGATCTTTTCCAAGCCATTCATAGAGGAGAGTTGGATCCAGCAACTTACTCATGGGGGGTCTGTTGGGGTCAAGTTAAATAACTGTGAAAGTGATTTTTTCCTTGCTGGTAAAGGCCTTAGGCAAGGTGACCCCATATCCCTGCTTTTGTTTAATTTAGTAGTGGACGTTATTACTAAAATGTTGAGCAAAGCTGCTGATCATAGTCCGATTGCAGGGCTCTGTCCTGAGGTCTGCCCTGGTGGCATCATCTGCCTTCAATATGGAGATGATACCATCCTTTTCTTAGAAAATGACACCACACATGCTAGCAATCTGAAAACTGTTCTAACCTGGTTTGAACAAGTCTCGGGCATGAGAATCAACTACTCTAAAAGTGAACTCATGCCTATCAACATGGATGATCAGGAGTTAGCTGACTTCCTCTCTATTCTAGTCTGTAATAAAGGTAACTTCCCCATTAAGTACCTAGGTATCCCTCTCCACTATGATAAACTGAGGAGAGAGGATATCCAACCCCTTCTGGATAAAATCATTAAAAGGATTGCTGGGTGGAGGGGCAAACTTCTCTCTTACAGAGGTAGATTGATCCTCATACAAGCTTGTTTGGCTAGCATTCCAGTGTATCTCCTCTCCTTCAAGTTCCCTAAATGGGCAGTGAACCTCATCAATTCTCAGATGTCTCATTGCTTGTGGAATGATTTTGAGGGAAATAGGAAGCTACACCTTGATAATTGGGCCCTAGTCTCTATGAAAAAAGATTTTGGAGGCCTAGGCATACCTAACCTCCAAGAAATTAACATATGTCTTCTAGGGTCTTGGATTAAAAGATTCTATGAGGAAGACCTGAAACCCTGGAAGCTTCTTATTGCCCATAAATACCTAGGAAATAAACCTAATATTTTGTCCCTTCCTCCAACCCTAAGACCTCTAGATTCTAGAAAGGATTAAAATCTATTATGCATGCTGTGAAATTTGGCTACAGATGGAACATAGGGGATGGGAGCAGAACCAGGTTCTTGGAAGATACTTGGTTTGGCACATCCCCCCTAGCAGTCAAATTTTGGCCTATTTACTCTGTCTGCAATGAGCTTAACAAAAGTGTCAATGAAGTTTGGGACGGTCAATGCCTAAAACTCTCTTTTAGAAGGAACTTTAGTGATAGTCTCATGGAACAATGGTTCCAGTTAGAGGAAATTGCCAAAAGCATTACCTTTACTGCCGAGCCAGATGCCCTGATTTGGCAGCTGGACAATAAGGGGAAGTATTCCTCCAGGTCTCTATCATGTTATCAACTTTAGAGGGGTTCAACCCGTGTTTATCCCTGCTGTCTGAAATTGAGAGTAACCCCTAAAATTCATGTATTTCTCTGGCTTCTCTCCAAAAACAAATTGATGACTAGGGATAACCTTAGGAAGAGACACATCATCAAACCCCTTGATTGTGTTTACTGCTTGGAACAAGAGTCTTGTTCTCACCTATTTTTTGAATGTATAGTTGCTAAACATCTCTGGGCCCACATTGAGGAATATTTCTCTAGTCAGATTGGCTCATCCTTCGAATTTGTCGCCAGATTCTGGATTGCTACCAAAAGGTGGTCAGTTTTAAACATTGTTAGCTCAGTTGTCCTTTGGTGCCTCTGGAAATATAAAAATGCTATGATTTTTAGTAACACCTCCTGGATTTCCATTCCGCAGGTCTTGAGGTTGATAAGGAACATGGTGAGGAACTGGGCGATTCTCTCCTCCGGATCGGACAAGGATAAGTTGATGAGCTTCGTGGAAACCCTAACAAGATCCCTCGAGAAACCGTTGGCGATCACTTGTGGCTGAACAAGGCTCGACCTGCTCTGGGGCTGGACCCGTGGGCTCGTCTCAAGATCTCTGATGAAGATGATGGGCACCTGGCGCTGAAAAAGAGGGACATCCACCATGCTACGCCTTCCAGCCCGGTGTCTCCGCTTGCTTACTAGTCGCCGCAGGCTGACATGGCCCCTCGACTGAAGACCATGAAGGCTTCGCTGGACCCTCCTTGTGTCATTTGAGTGCTCTATACGCTCTGCCTTTGGCACCGCTCAGGTGATTTGTGTTATTCAGAGAACTTGTTCATCCACCCCCCCTAGTTTGTAGCTTTTCTACCTTTGCTTTCGAACTGCTCTTTGAGCTGCTGTATCAGAATATGTTGTGGTTTCGTTCTCAGCAATGGAACCGGGGAGATGCTCCCTGTTTTTCTAAAAAATTATTTTATATGTTATTATATATTATTTTTATTGTCATCATATATTTAACAGATACTTACATATGTAAGAAAACAATATCCCACATCTTATTAACTTATAAAAATAATTTCTTAACAAATAAAATCCTGGATTGTTTTGGCACGAAAATCCTAGTGATTGTGTACAAAAGCTTGGTAAGATTTAAGGACGAATGTAATAATATCACTTATTATTTAAATATATTTATAGCAAAATGCTCAGCCCCTTTATATTTATTGATAACATTGCTGGCCCAACCCAACATTATAATTAGAATCAGCCCAGCAAAATCGTGTATTTCGAGAAAGTGCAAATGGCCTGTAATTTTTTAGGAAATAAAATAAACGGGCCGCATGGACGCTACATTATTTGTTCACCCAGCCCAGCTAATGGTTGTAATTCAAAAAAAGATCAAATTGACTGTAAATTCTACCGCGCAAAAAAAAGACTGTAAATTCTGAAAAAATGGGTTGAATACGTGCCACATTTTTGGAGGCTGAAATGTGGGCCAATAGGTCGAAGCCAATGCAAGTCGTTGTCAATTTAGTCAACAAATGATTCTGACATGTTAGTCGTTGGATTTACATCCAACAACCGGCATCCATCTTCAATCTCTCGTCTTCTTCCTCCAGCGCCGCCGGGACCACCTCCTGCCTCCTGCTGCTAACAGCTCTGCTTAGCACGCTTCGCTATGAAGCGCTACTCCACCGTTGGCCAGGCCATCCCTCCACCCCTCCACACCTCCTGTTCTTCTCCACCGACTGCCAAACCACACCGCACTAGAACCAGTTAACCCTCGTACAGCTCTCTGTCTGTGACTCTACTCCCGCGTCTTCCCATCTCTGGCTCATTGCTGTCCGGGGCCTCGCCGTCGTCCACCACCTTGGATGCACTCGGTGCGGCGTGGTCAACATGGTCAACGAACGACACCATCAGAAGTAGACTGTGCGTGGAGAGGCTGACAGCTGGGTCCATGGCCGCACACAAGGAAATGCCTCCTTATTACGCGCAAAATAATGATTCCTCCACCTGACATCTGGGACCCACCGGAAGGGCCTCTGTATTTCGCGAAATAAAGCGCCGCTCGCTGACATGTCAGACCCACCAGCTATCTTTGCACGCAAGGAAGTGCCTCCTTATTACGCACAAAAAAATGAATATTCCCCCTGCCAGCTGGAACCCAGCATAGTGGGAGGCTGACTTGTGGGCCTACCAAGTTGACGGGGATGGAGGGCTTTGTCAACCTAGTCAATATGAACGATTCTAGCTCCTGTTACCGTACGATGTTCATCCAACGGCCGTAGTGCTTCTTCAACCTCTGGTCTTCTTGCTCCAGCCGCCCAAACCAGCGTCGGTCGTGTCGCGTGCTCCTGCCTCCTGTGGCCGACTGTGATGCCGTGGAGGCCTCACCGCCCCCTACTACCCCCACCGCTGGCCAGGCCATCCCTCTACTCACCCACACCCCATGTTATTCTGCGGCGACAGCAGCCTCACATCGCAACCGAACCAGTGAACCCTCGTACTCCTCTTCATGTGGGCATCCATTGCTGCGTCTTCCCCGGCTCCGAGTCGTCCCCTTCCTAGTCCTCGCCGTCGTCCACCACCCTGGTGCTCTCGGTGCGGCGTGGTCAACGTGGTCAACGACCGACTTCCATCGAAAGAGTATTGTACGTGGAGAGGCTGACAGCTGGGTCCACGGCAGCCGCAAGGAAGTGCCTCCTTATTACATAGAAAATAATTATTCCTCCACCTGACAGCAGGGACCCACCAGACGGGCCACCAGTATTTTGCGAAAAAAAATCGTTCCCCACTGACTGCTAGGACCCACCGGATGGACCACCGTATTTCGCGAAAAAACGTTCCCCCCGCTGTCAGCTCGGACCCATCGGAAGTGCCTCCTTATTACGCACAAAAAAAATGAATACTCCCCCGGCTAGCTGGGACCCACCTTGCTGGGAGGCTGACTTGTGGGCCTACTGAGTTGACAGGGACGAAGGGCTTTGTCAACTTAGTCAATATGAACGATTCTAGCTCCAGTGACCGTACGACATCCAACGGCCGTAGTGCTTCTTCAACCTCTGGTCTTCTTGCTCCAGCCGCCCAAAGCAGCGTCGGTCATGCCGCATGCTCCTGCCTCCCGTGGCTGGCTGTGCTGCCGTAGAGGCCTCACCGCCCCCTACTATTCCCATCGCTGGCCAGGCCCTACAGCGACGTCAGCCTCACACCACAGCCGAACCAGTGAACCCTCGTAGTCCTCTCAGCGCGGGCTTCCACTGCCACGTCGTCCCCTTCCTAGGCCTCGCCGTTATCCACCGCCGTGGTGCTCTCCGCGCGGCGTGGTCAACGTGGTCAAGGAACGACTTCCATTGGAAGAGTACTGTACGTGGAGAGGCTGACGGCTGGGTCCACGGCCACAGCCCAGTTTTTTTGTGATTTGCCAAGTAAGTCGCTTTGTCAGCCTGTTGGGCTGCAAATCTTTCAAGATGAGGAGAGATTTCATTCGGCTGGCCGAGAAAATGGCCCATCAGTAATGAGAAATGGGTGGTATATTTTTAAAACACATCAAACCGGCAATTAGTTTCAAATATCTTTTTTCATTTCAAGATTTTAAATTACATTAATTTTTATGCATGGAGAATTTGTTGGATTTTATATTGATATACATTTATTTTTAAAATCAATTTGAATGTGAGTCGAAATTTCGGGATTAAAAACAGTTCGAACCACACCGAAATATGCAAAATTTTGTATAATTTTTTAACCGTTGCCACAATATGGGCTGTAATGCTAACAAAAAGAATATAGGCTCCAAAAAAACCTTAAGAATTAGCAAATGGGCTGTAAATTATTAGAAATAATGGCAGATGGGTTGTATGTTGTTTTCCACAGATTTGAGGCTTTCCTAAAAAAAGTTTAACGCATAAGCACTGACTGTTGGATGTCCATCCAACGACCGCCGTGCTTCTTCAATCTCTGCTCTTCCTGCTCCAGCCGCTCAAACAAGCGCCGGCGGGACTGCCTGCTCCCTCCTCCTCGCAGCCGGCTGTGCTGCCGCGCAGGCCTCACCGCCCGACCGTACTCCCATCGCTCGCCTAGCCATCCCTCTACTCACCCACACCTGCTGTTATTCTCCGGCGACGGCAGACGAACCAGTAAACCCTCGTACAGTCGTACTCCCCTCCGCGTGGGAAACAACTGCCGAGTCTTCCCTGCCTCCGTGTCGTCTCCTTCCTAGGCCTTGCTGTCGTCCACCACCATGGTGCTCTCGGCGTGGCGTGGTCAACGTGGTCAAGGAACGACTTCCATCGGACGTGGACTGTACGTGGAGAGGCTGACAGCTGGGTCCACGGCCGCAGCAAGGAAGTGTCTCCTTATTACGCGGAAAATAATGATTCCTCCACCTGACAGCTGGGACCCACAGGACGGGCCACTGTATTTCATGAAAAAACGTTTCCCCCTGACTGCTGGGATGCACCAGCTACATCTTCGCACGCAAGGAAGTGCGTCCGGGAAAAAAAAACGATTCGCCCCCTGACTGCTGGGACCGACCAGCTACATCTTCGCAGGCAAGGAAGTGCCTAACAGTCGGGACCCACCTGGTCGAAGCGTACGTAGTGTTGTCATTCTGGTCGCAAACGTGTACGTACATACTGGTCGATGTAGAGGCGCGCACGTGTCGTAGTAGAGGCGCGCATGTGTCGTAGTAGAGGCGCGCACGTAGCATTTACACGTACGTACAGCGGCCAGGGTGCAAGAAAGAAAATATGGCCACGTATGTGTATATACGGGCGGGGTCTCGAACGCCTACTCGCGCATACCTATGGCCAGGGCTCGTGTACATGGCTGGGTCGGAACGGAGAAACAGCGTCGTCGTCGTGTTCATGGGGAGGCAACGGAATGCGTCGTGTTCATAGGGAGGCAACGGAATGCGTCGTGTTCATCGGGAGGGCTTGGATGGAACAGGCGATGGAAACGAGACCTGGCATACCGCAGAACGGAGGAAACGGCCTTGTGTTCGACCGGCCACGTTCGAAACAGGATCCTGTTCATCGGGAGGGGTCTGGCGTACCGCAAAACGGAGGAAACGGACCTCCTACGGTCGAAACGGGGGTCCTGTTGATTGGGAGGGGTGTGGCGTACCGCAAAATGGACGAAACGGACTTGTGTTGGAGCGCTACGGTCGAAACGGGGGTCCTGTTCATCGGGAGGGGTGTGGCGTACTGCAAAACGGGACTCCACGGGATACTGTTCATCTCCACCGTCGACCTCCTCCAGCCTCCACGGGCTCCTGTTCATCCAGCCTCCACCGCGCGCTACTCCACCGGCTACTGTTCAACCACCCCTCCACCGTCTACTGTTCATCCAGCCCTCCACACCACGGGGTCCTGTTCAACCACCCCTCCACGGGCACCCCTCCACCGTCTACTGTTCATCCAGCCCTCCACACCACGGGGTCCTATTCAACCACCCCTCCACCATCTACTGTTCATCCAGCCCTCCACACCACGGGGTCCTGTTCATCCACCCCTCCATGGGCACCCCTCCACCGTGGAGGGGTGGATGAACAGTAGCCCGTGGAGGGGTGGTTGAACAGGAGCCCGTGGAGAGGGTTGGTTGAACAGTAGCCGATGGAGTAGCGCGCGCTGGAGGCTGGATGAACAGGAGCCCGTGGATGAACAGTCACAGGTGGAGGCTGTAGGAGGTCGACGGTGGATGAACAGTAGCTCGTGGAGGCTGGAGGGGGTCGATGGTGGAGATGAACAGTATCCCATGGAGTCCCGTTTTGCGGTACGCCACACCCCTCCCGATCAACAGGACCCCTGTTTCGATCGTAGCGCTCCAACACAAGTCCGTTTCGGCCGTTTTGCGGTGCGCCACACCCCTCCCGATCAACAGGACCCCCGTTTCGACCGTAGGAGGTCCGTTTCCTCCGTTTTGCGGTACGTCATACCCCTCCCGATGAACAGGATCCCGTTTCGAACGTGGCCGGTCGAACACAAGGCCGTTTCCTCCGTTCTGCGGTACGCCAGGCCTCGTTTCCATCGCCTGTTCCGTCCAAGCCCTCCCGATGAACACGACGCATTCCGTTGCCTCCCCATGAACACGACGCATTCCGTTGCCTCCCCATGAACACGGGGCATTCCGTTGCCTCCCCATGAACACGACGACGACGCTGTTTCTCCGTTCCGACCCAGCCATGTACATGAGCCCTGGCCGTACGTATGCGCGAGTAGGCGTTCGAGACCCCGCCCGTATGTACACATACGTGGTCGTATTTTCTTTCTTGCACCCTGGCCGATGTACGTACGTGTACATGCTACGTGCGCGCCTCTACTACGACACGTGCGCGCCTCTACATCGACCAGTATATATGTACGTACACGTTCGCGACCAGAATGACAACGCTACGTACGCTTCGACTAGGTGGGTCCCGACTGTCAGGCACTTCCTTGCGTGCGAAGATGTAGCTGGTGGGTCCCAGCAGTCAGGGGCAAACGTTTTTTCACGAAATACGGTGGCCCGTCCCGTGGGTCCCCGCTGTCAGGTGGAGGAATAATTATTTTGCGCGTAATAAGGAGGCACTTCCTTGCTGCGGCCGTTGACCCAGCTATCAGCGTCTCCACGCACAGTACTCTTCCGATGGAAGCCGGTTGTTGACCACATTGACCATGCCGCACCGAGAGCACCACGGCGGTGGACGACGGTGAGGCCTAGGAAGGGGATGACGCGGAGCCGGGGAAGACACGGCAGTGGGAGCCCGCGCGGAGAGGAGTACGAGGGTTCACTGGTTCGGCTGCGGTGTGAGGCTATCGTCGCCGCAGGGCCTGGCCAGCGGTGGGAGTAGTAGGGGGCGGTGAGGCCTCCACGGCAGCACGGCCGGCCACGGGAGGCAGGGGCATGCGGCACGACTGGCGCTGCTTTGGGCGGCTGGAGCAAGAAGACCAGAGGTTGAAGAAGTACTATGGTTGTTGGATGGACATCGTACGGTCACTGGAGCTAGAATCGTTCATATTGACTAAGTTGACAAAGCCCTTCGTCCCCGTCAACTTAGTAGGCCCATAAGTCAGCCTCCCACCAAGGTGGGTCCCAGCTAGCCGGGGGAGTATTCATTTTTTTGTGCGTAATAAGGAGGCACTTCCGGTGGGTCCGAGCTGACAGCGGTGGGAACGTTTTTTCATGAAATACGGTGTCCCGTCCGGTGGGTCCCAGCAGTCAGGGGAAACGATTTTTTTTGCAAAATACTGGTGGCCCGTCCGGTGGGTCCCCGCTGTTAGGTGGAGGAATAATTATTTTCTATGTAATAAGGAGGCACTTCCTTGCTGCGGCCGTTGACCCAGCTATCAGCGTCTCCACGCACAGTACTCTTCCGATGGAAGTTGGTCATTGACCATATTGACCACGCCGCGCCGAGAGCACCACTGCGGTGGACGATGGCAAGGCATAGGAAGGGGACGACGCAGAGCCGGGGAAGACGCGGCAGTGGATGCCCACGCGGAGAGGAGTACGAGCGTTCACCGGTTCGGCTGCGGTGTGAGGCTGCCGTCGCCGCAGAATAACAGGGGGTGTAGGTGAGTAGAGGGATGCCCTGGCCAGCGGTGGGAGTAGTAGGGGGCGCTGAGGCCTGCGCGGCAGCACAGCCGGCCACGGGAGGCGGGAGTAGGCGGTCCCGCCGGCGCTGCTTTGGCGGCTGGAGCAAGAAGATCAGAGATTGAAGAAACACGACGGCCGTTGGATTGACATCCAACGGTTACGTCTGCTAGAATCGTTTGTTGATGTATATAATAACTAAAAAAATCTTGCATATGCGTCAACTAAACAGGCCCACAAGTCAGACCACTCCCTCTTTTTTTTAATAATTTATATATAGCTCATGGCAACTTCTTATGCAATTTATTGCAGTCGTTTTTTTTGGTTGGCCAGGGCCAATTTCGCATATTTCTGTGGGTTCCAAACTATTTTTAATACCGAAATGTCCAGCCAGATTTAAAGTACTTTGAAGATATATTTAAATTAGGTTAATACCCGGTGAAATAGGAATCTGAAAATGTAATAAAATTCAGAAATTATAAAGTAATTTCCAATTTGTCATCTGTTTTTATATTTACAACCCATTTCATATTACTTTCAAGATTTGTAGGCGTCTTGAAAGAGTTGCAGCCCATCAGGGCGTAGAAATATAAGTAGGTCTGGATTGGGTATTCTTCAGAAAAAATAAATTGGGCTCATTTTCACAAAAAAAATAGTTGGGCTGGTCACAAGGTGAACATATTTAATATAAGCCTGGGCTAGAGGGGCCATAGCCCAGTTCAAACCCTGCTCCGTCTCAACAATACCAAACAAAAAAATACTGCTCGAGTAGCTACGTCCCAGGTGTCAGCCGATCTTGTGTTGTTCTCTTGTCTATTGACTATATACGCTCACAATGTCGTGGGTCCCAGATGTCAGGAAAACACTAGGAGGAAGCATTTTATTTTTCCATACGCTGACGTGGTGGGCCCCTACTGTCATCCTCTCCACGTACTTCTGCTGATTCCTGTTGTTTGTTGACCATGTTGACAACGTGAGAGGGCGGCGCCGCGGCGAGCGCACCAAAGCGCGTGGAGGACGTCGGCGTTAACGATTTAGGAGACGGTGGGGCGGCGATGCGTGCGCTGAGGCGCAGCCAGCCGTGGGAGGCGGAAGCAAGCGGCCCCGCCGGTGCTGGTTTGGTTTTGGCGGCTGGAGGAAGACAGGACTGAAGAAACACGACAGACTGTAAAAGCAGCAGGAGTACTTAACAACCTTAACTGAAACCAGCAGGGGCACTTAACAACCAAAGCTGAAAGCAGTATGAGTACTTATACAGGTTCAACCGTACAAAGCATGCCTCGAACAGTGCTACTTTGCCTATAGTTAACCAAGGGTGAGGCCGCCAAGCCCCAGGACAAGGCCCAGGCGCCACCCCGCGCATCCACAACCTTCTGAAAGCGGCTTCATCTCGCAACGTGGTCCATAAACAGGATATTCGCTTTAGAGCCGTGGAAAAGCATGAACATAATCTTCTGTCCTATTCTCCAAGATGGACGGGCCTTCATTATTTGAGACCACCCATGAATAAGTATCTTTTCACCTCCAAGGGGAATTGAGTAGGTCGACATAAACATCATGTTGTGACCAAGCGCAAGTCTGACCCGACCATGGTCAGGCATCTGTATAGGAACAATAGAACTCGGCAGTTCCTGTTTCAAGAAGATCACAGCTGTAAAACTATGTATAAGCAATAGTTTATGAACAACATATATAACAGAAAACAGCTCGTAACATAAGTTTCTCGACACAGTTGGACCTGTTCAATGAGTGCAGCAGTGGCACACATATCCCACGTGGCCTTCCACCATTGAAACGCCCCATAAGGACCTCAAGACGATCAATAAAGTGTAGGAACTTGTGGATGTCGATCTAGTCAACTTCAGTGCCATTAGCAATAGCCGAGTTATTATAGAGTAACAAATGAGCAGACTGCTTAACTCTGAAAAAACCTACACGTGCCACCAATTATAAGAAAATATTAGTTAGAAGTAGCATCTTCGTGAGAGATTCTTTGCTACTTCTAAAGTTAAATTGTAATTAGTTAGACAGAATAGGTGGATTAAGAAGTAATCGAGGCAACAAGCAAGAACCAGATACAAAACTAACATGGATGAACAATTGGAACGACGTCGGGGTGGAAGATCGCAGTGAAGATGAGACCAGGTTCTGCTATTTCCATCAACATTCGTGTGCCAACTTTCAGTCTGTAACACTTGAGAAAGTTTATCCAAGTTCGGCCAAAAAAAAGCAGCGATCTTCTTGGTTCATGAACCCAACTCGGAACTTATATCCATGGCTTGTCTTCACTGTGACCATTAAACTAGTGTATTCAGTTATGGCAAGGCCGAGCATCTTGAGTACATGTGTTCTGGCAAAGCAAATAATACACTGCAAGAAAAATAATATGAGAACACAGCATGTTCAAAAAACCCCACCCTCCTAGATAGAAAAGAGGATTCTAGGAACATACTGTGCGCGTTTCAAAATGCTGTGTTAGGATGAGAAGGAACAAGTGTGGCGTCTCGCCGAGGGCGCAGAAACCTGTAGGGTACTCGCACTTTGGGCACTGCAAATGAAACACACTAGATTCAGTAGGAAGAAAAATGCATCAACGGCAGCGGCTGCCATCCTAGGATTACCGGCGACCAAGGGACTTGGGTTTATCGGGGATGGATGAAGAATTCGTACCTGGTTCTCCATGAGAAAACCCTATGCAATCGCCGAGAGGGGGTTTTCTCTGAACAAGCAGACGAGGGAGAAGGGGATTCAGGCCCAGTGAAATATTGCTCCTTCGTCCGTCCAGCTTACTGCTAAAGCTGGAAAGGGGGTTGTGATTTGACGGCTCATTGGGCATTACTACGGCGCTACGACCGGGGTGTGTCTACCGTGAAGTTGTGCACTCTAATTTGTGCATATGGCACGTGGACCCCGCTGCCGGTTGCCCCACATATCAGCAAAAGGAAGTAGAAAGACAGGAGTAACTAGTTACACATAAATATATATTTTGACATAGAGATACTCCCTCTGTAAAGAAATATACAAATCTTTTATATCACGGGCTCACCTTGTCGAGAAATATACTCCCTCTGCAACGCACGGGCATTATGGGGGTTCAGCTGAGAATATAATACTCAGATAGGCTCACGGTTCTGGACTTTGGTCGCAGGCCGACCCTGCATGTTTGGGGGCCCATGTGTTCTACCTCAGCGCTTTTCATATTGCAAGCGATCGATACGGTGCTGGTTTTAGATGTTGTCGCAAGGCGAATACACAAAATTGAATAAAGCACGGCAGCTGTTGGAATGAAATCGAACGACAGCTCCTAACCAGCAATCGGAGTTGCAATTCTATCAACGATATACCATGTGATAAATAATACTGTCGTACTACTTATACACACAGGACACTTGTTTCACCATGCCAGATTATTACATCAAAATCTCTCGGAGGATGGATCAGTTCGGCAGTTGAGTGCTGCTACTGAAGAATTTCAAAGTTGATTTGGACCAGCTCTCCTTGCCGAGAAAGTTCGATTTTGACATCATCCCCTACCGCAAGATATGATTTAGATTTGAACCTTGACCATCCTTCAACATCAATCATCATGCGACCATCCTTTGTACTTATGGTATATTAAGCAGGTTCATTCACACCAAGGCTGCGCATGGTAAGAGAAACTTGGCCGCGGTCGCCCGGATTGTTGAACGACTCCCTCGTTGCTCTAGAAATTCTTTGTTTGCAAACAACAAGACATACCAAAACAGTTAGATCAACACAGTGAATCATGTGAAACAACATGGAAAGAAAAAAGAACGAAGCACTTGGGAGGCCAATGCTTACCAAGAAGGTGGACATGTCGGTTTTTGTAAGGACTTTGGTATATGAAGTGCGAACTGCAGCCTAGTCTGTTGCCGGTGCAACTGCACGGGCCGGAGCAGATGCAAGTGCAAGTGTTGGTGCAGGTGCCGAAGCCGCTACTGCTGCCGGAGATGGTGCTCCTTGTAGAACTGGTGCCGGTGTCGGAGTAGGTGCCGGTGTCGATGCCCGATCCTCCGATAGATCAGACTGATCCGCTGATGTGGTCGGTGCCCAATCCTCAGCTGGATCAGACTGAGCTGCTGCCGCTATCAGTGCTAGAGCAACTGCCGGTGCTCGATCTGTGCGAGACAGCGGCGATCGTGTCTGGTCTGCTATGATCAGCTTTCTAACTTGACTAGGATCCGTGACCGTGATCCAGTCTTTTTCTTCATTTCTTTTAAACACGAGAAGGACTAATTGTGGCATTTTTGTTAAACCAAATTGCAGTTCATCATAGGGATTCAGCTTGTACTCAGACAACAGACTGATCCAATTTTTTCCAGTAATATAAGTGATGGACGGTGCCTTCGTTACTGACACGACATAAGAAGTGAAACCTGCAAAAATAGCCATCGTAGAGCAAACCAAACAGTTTATTCTGTGATGAATGTCACATGGCAAAACCTGCATAGTAAAATTGCAGGAAAAGAAAGAAAACATGACATTAAATCAATAAGATTTAGATAGTAAATCAATAAGATTTACTTGATGTGACACGAGTGAATCCTTACCAGGAAATCACTATGTTGAAGTACTAAACAGAAGATTGATCGTCCAACTACGCGTAGCATGCAGGGGCCCCGCCTACTCCCACAAGCAGGACAGTCCAAAGGTCGTGACAAATTGTATGGACCGAACATCCATGGGGCTGGAAATCCTGGTGGGTGCGATAAACCCTGCAATGCATACAGATATTGGAGTGTAACCATAATTGATAGACCATCCTCACAAAAAAAATATGATATGGATACTTCAAAATATACAGACTGAATTAAGTGGACAGACATTAACATAGACCGTTCTCAGGACTGACCACACACCAAAAGCGGCAGTACTAATAAACAATACAGGGTTCACAAACACAAATCAAGTACTGAACAATAGTACTTACTACAGACAAGCAAAGTTGCACTAACTAAACTCTGCAGACTATTTTTTGCCACCGACCTACGGGATGAACCCCGCATAACTGACTAGGCCATGGACTTCGTGTGAGATGTCTACATGCACCATCACCATCTTGTCAACCTTGGAGAACCTAACAAAGTGGTATTTCCACTCATAAACATGATGATGAAGACATGCCGCATCAGATTTGTTGGGAAGCTTTACAAGAACCACACCCTTCGTAATCGAAGGCACAGCCAGGAAATTGTTGTAGCAGCTGGATAGTTCAGCAGTAGAACTCATCATCAGGTCTTCCAGTTGACACCGCATGAATTTGAGAACTTCATCTCCATCGCGGACCTGGTTCTAATTCAAACAGAAACCATATTTTATTACTACCTCCATTCAGAAATATAAGATGATTTTCGATATTATACTCCATATATGACTACATATACGCACAGAAATGAGTGAACAAAGACACTAGAACATGTCTTCAAAGGCATGAGAGCAGAGGGATTACATGCAATATCCATAACACAAGTTACTGAGGCAAATATACCCTCTTAAAATGTAGCATTGATGTTCATAAAGTACTCCCTCCGTCCCAAAATTCTTGTCTTAGATTTGTCTAGATACAGATGTATCAAGTCACATTTTAGTATTAGATACATCCGTATCTAGACAAATCTAAGACAAGAAATTTGGGACAGAGGGAGTAGTTGAAAGTAATCTATAAGAAATCGGTGTCAACCTCTCGCATGTTTTGGTCAAAAGAGGAATTTAGAACCGTCATTTGGCACACAAAAATCACATGCAAGATCACCCAAAAAGTTGTACTACTAGTACTAGTACTGCGTGTTAGATGAAAAAACACGATCAAGATCGAGAAAAAGATCGTCAAGAAGAGATATTACCTGGACTTGCTTAATGAGGGATCCCGGAGAGGGGGGCTTGGACAGGGCGATGGCTTTGAGCTTGTCTGCGGTAGTCTCGGCGGGGTGCGTGCGCTTCTTCGTACCATGAGCCTCGACGGTTTTGACCGGAGCCATAGACATCACTTCGGCCAGTGCTCCAGCGTCCATCAAGAAACTGTCAAATAGAAATAAAAGAAAATAAACCATAATCACAAACCCAAAAGAAGAAAAGAGAGGGAGTTATAGATCAGTCTCGGGGTTGCAAGACCGGGCCTTGGCCAGAATCAACACCATTGATGTGCTCACTTTCCTTCTTTGGGAGAGAAGAACAATGGCAGAAGTAGGTCGGGGTTTTCTTGAAGAAATGAGGAACAAGATGAGGCAGAAGCGAGGGTTGGGTAGAGAGGAAGCTGAGAGAGAAGAGTGAAATGATGGTTGCTTCGTCCGTCCAACTTACTGCTGGAAAGGAGGGGGTTTTGTGATTTGACGGCTCATTGGGCATTACTGCGGCGCTTCGATCGGGGTAGTCTACCGCACTCTACTACGGAGTAATTTAGTGCATGGCTGGTGGACCCCGATGCTGGCTGTCCCACACGTCGGTGAAAGTGAGTAATTTAGTGCATGGCTGGAGGAGGATCCGCACGGTAGAGCGTGTCCACTATTTTTCAGAAGGAAAAAATGATTACAGCAAGCGTTTCCACTCTTAAAACGGAGGAGTGCGAAACATGGCAGCCACTTGAACATACACAGTGCTCCTACTACTAGGCATGTGCAGTGGTTCATACGTCAGTACTACACAATCTTCCTGCTAGTGTAGTAAGATATGACGATAACAAATGATGTTGTGCGCATGTCAACTACTCCTATATGTAACATAGTACCGCTTTTTTGACTGTCCGGTCGAGAATGAATGGTGAGATCAATGTTAACAGAACTAGGTCCACAGCGCACGGAGAGTATGGTGCTATAGTACTCCATGAAACATGAACCATATGAAGCATGAATAGTGTTAGGTAGGGTGTATGAAGGGTGCACGGGATGGGAGCAAAAGTTCCCTTCTCGACCCACTTTTGGGTGTTTGGCAGAGTGCATGAAGGGTGCATGAGTCCACACTAGTAGGTTGACAAAAATACACGAAGAGGAAACAACTATATTGAGATGAGAATGCAACCAAACACACCCACACGCTTTGTGCTACAGTGACTGATCTACACCGTCTGAGTTTGATCCAATGGTCATGTTGCGCCGAGACATGGACATGCCCATGCAGAGGGCGCCTAAACACCACCGAAGTCCCTCTGCTTCTCGAGGCGCATGACGTTGGTGATGAGGGTGCAACCGCCCGCAGAGCCTGCTCCCGGTCGACGGGAGCCAGCTCGTCAAAGACGGCGTCCAATGGCACGAATGGATTCCGGTGACGGATCCCTGAAAGGATTCGCCCGGCAATGGCGACGGCAGCCCGCAACCCCTCCTTGTCCAGCTCAGCCCCCACCATCGTGCGGAGACGGCTCAGCTCCTTGGAGATATAGGTGAAGAAGGAGACCAGGTCAGGAAGCCGCAGCTCGTTGAAGTCGACCGGGTGGTCGAACGGGTTTAGCCCGGCGGCCGGCATCGTCGCGCTGGCACGACGGTAGGCATCACACAGCCACAATACGTGCATGGCAACTTGGTTCACCAAGTGGTTGAGGCGATCCTGAACCTCGTCACGATCGGCCCGCTCGTGCTCCAGCCGGCTCCCCTAACGGCCTATCGTATCTCCCGCTTTCTGCAGCAACGCCGCCGACGCCTCGAGCATCTTTGTGGTGGACGCCTACCGCTTTTGAAGCTCCGTGAACTCCCGCACATAACGGAGGAGCATGGCACTCCTCTCCTCCTTGATCTCACGGAGCTCCATGTCCTTGGCCCTGAGCTCCGCATCCTTGGCATGGAGCTCCTGTGTCAGGAGCCTCACCTCGAACTCCGTGATCTGCTGCGCCGCCATGGCACCAGGTAGAAGCAATGGGAAGAGGAAGCAAAGGGGGCGAAACAGCTAAAATGCAATGCATCTACGGGAAGGCGGAGGGAGCGAGGAATCTTTTGGTTTCACCACGGTAAAACACCAGTCGACGACTTCTCACATCAGGGAGCAGTGGGTACAAGCGGAGTCATCATGACTAATTGTTGCCGCACCTGCTCTCGTCAATCAAAAAATTAAAAATCCTGCCACGCCTGCTCCCGTCAATCAAAAAATTAAAAATCCTACCGCACCCAAACACCAGAGCAACGCCACGGTGGATATTTAAATTTACCTGCCGGCAAGTAGATTAAAAAAAGGGTGAAAAAACAAATGTGGCGGTGGCCTAGCTAATCGGTCGAACTATCCCAACTAGCTAGCCACCGTGCTTCACTGATGTACTCGGCGGGAAAGGTGGTCTTTCGTGATTTGATGACTCATTTACTTGCTTCGGCGTTACGACTGAGGAGGACCTAGAAAATGCGCGGTAGGGCGCCCCACGTCAGGAAGAATATATGCGTGCACCACCCGGGAGGACCCTGAAACCGCGCGGTAGGGTGTGCCACGTCTCTGCATGGAGGAAAAATGTGTGTGTAAAAATATACTATATCAGACGTAGTACCTATGGTTCGACCTCGGGACCCAGCCAGTCGGTTGAAAACACCCCACTAGCCACACAGCTTCATCACACAAACATGGCACGGAGGATAGATGTGGTTAGCTCCGTCTCGACCAGCCACAACGTCTCTTGTTCTAGGCGATTCTTCTATTTTCCAAGTTTTTTTAGTTGTAATAACACCACGGCAAGCTAGCACCGCTCTTCGTGTGTGCCCGTGCAAAGGTTAGACGATGGAGAGAACAGAGATTGAGATCGCAGACCTAGGACCCACTAGTAAGTGAGATAACGGTCATGCACGTGTTGACGAGGCACTCCCTCTACTCTACTCAATGCAAGTACTGTATAAAATCAAGTTATGGGACAAAGCCAACAACCGTTCGGTTTTTCAGGCTATCGACTTATGCTTTGTAGTCCAGGTTGCCAGTTCGAATCTCATCTTTCAGATTTGTTAGTTTTAGGTCCAAATTTGATTAATGACAAGTGGGACCCCAGTGTGTTGTTCCGATATTTCAGTGTAGGATGGTTTTTTTTGAACAAACACTTTGCGCGGTTAGACAAGTAACGGCACGAGTTACACGTTTTTTGCAAGTTTACGAACAAAAATGACAGCGGCATAGAATATCACATCCACCCCGCAGCTTAGATACTATGGTGATACGAGTTTTTACACCGTTGGAAGTGAGATCCAATGGCTTGGGAGTAGTCTTTGTAATTATGCGCAATTTCCAAACTCTCCAAAGGTTTTTTACAAATAAAACATTCAGGCCTCGTGTGTGCCGCTGCATCTTCGATCCAACGGCTCCTCGGTGCTCATATTAGGTGCTCCCCGTAGCTTAATTACCCGCTACGGTGATTGGAGTAGTTGTGGGTCGAATGCTACGAAAATATAATCTAAACTGACCGGAATAAATGCCTACACAAATTAATCCAAGGTTGGAGTGCCCCTCGCAATGTAAATAGCTCCGGCTTTGCGAGGTATGGAGAGGTAGTAGCTTCAACGCGTGGAAGATACGGTGTGAGAAAGCGAGGTCAATCGAGAGACATATAGATAGAGAGACAAAGTGAGTGTGGTCCGACATTCATTGAACAAATATATATGATCTGGAGAGATATTGTCCGATTGAGCCTTTTGGCAATGGTGAGGGCTGTAAGATAGAGCTTGAGAGATGATCCAGTCACAGACGTGTAGATATATTTTGTGCGTGGGAGGAAGCAAGGTCAACCGATCACATAGGGTCGCTGTGCGATCGAAAGAGTGAGACGGGTTGGAGAGAGTGACCTAGATAGATGATGTGCGTGAGAGAGTATACAATGTGAATAGGTCGAATTGGGCTCAAACATGGTGATATATCGTTTTTGTCCAAGAAAGAGCGAGGTCAACCGAGACATACGGAGAGAGAGAGAGAGAGAGAGATTGAGTGAGTGTGGCCCACCATGAGGTCGAAAGAGTGGTGGCGGCTTGGATGGACTGACCTAGATAGACAGTCTGCGTGAGAGAGTATAGAGTGTGTCGATCGAGGCCCGAACAGGGAGATATATCATTTGTGTGTGAAAGAAAACGAGGTTAAACGAGACTCAGATAAAGAGAGCAAGATTGAGCGAGTGTGGCCCGCCGAGCGGAAGAAAGAGTGAGACAGTCTCGAGGGAGTGACCTAGATATACAACGTGCGTACGTGCGCATGCACGAGAGGTTGGGGGGCTAGATAGGCAATGCATGTATTTAGCGTGAGAGGGTGAGAGGGAGAGGGGGGAGAGAGAGAGCTCGGCATGGGGTGCAATGGCGGGTGTGTGAGGTAAATACATTTGGTAACAGAGTGGAAAAAGGGGTTGTGTAGTTGAGAGACTTAGAGATCGAAACATGGAGAGAAAGAATGAACGTGTGTTGGAAACCGATAGCTTCCTAAAGTGGTTAGGAGAGGAAGATTGACCGATACAGGAAGTATGTAGCGTTTGTGCGGGGGGGCTAAAAACAACATTTGAATGTACATAGTACGAGACTTAATACCGATGTTTCAATTTGGTGTGCATTGTAAGATTTGAACCGAGGACCAGGCATACGGGTAATTATTTCGAATTCGTGCCATACTAAGTTTCGAAAGGTTGACATTGACTCAGTTTGTTGTGCTATTTTGTAGGTCATATGTTTGAATCCATCCAAAAGTTTTCTCACTACCATGGTGTTCATCATATACATATGAATTTATACTAAAAAGTAGCATGGATACAGTGAAATGCGAAATCCACGTTAGAATTGGAGATCGCTACGTGACACACACTCTAATTCAAATAACTAATTATGTGACACACACTCTAATCCACGTTAGCGTGGGTACCGTTTCGAATTTTTTTCAAATAACTCCTCATTAATTAATTTATAGTACTCCCTCTGTTCACTTTTATAAGACCTTGAAGACATTTCAGACAATGTGCAAAACAGTTCATTTTAAGTTGTCTGAAACGACTTACAAAAGTGAACGGATGGAGTATCTCGTTTCGAATGACTAATTATTGCAAGGAAAACACGGGCATGGTAATACATACAGATTCATTTGCAAATGAAAGAAGATCCATTTGCATTCTCAAATGTAGGCGCACCAGGCAAACCAGGGTCGTGTCGGGGTGGACGCTGCTTCGGTGCCTTAAAGGCAACTGCCTTTGGGTCACTGACATGTGGGCCAGCCACCTGTTGGGCCCATATGTCATGGACACAAAGGCAGGTGCCTTAAGGCACCGGAGCATAGTCCTGTCGGGGTGGTCGCGTGTGTCGGACGGACGTGTAGCACCCAGCCACCCACCCCCCTCCCCCCCAAAAAAAGGACGACGACAATATAAGTTCATGCTTCCACATTTCGGATTGAAATATCTGGCGGCCCCAATTCCAGCCCTGCAAAATCTCTCTTCTCCACCGTCCCCTTCCGCGCCCAGATTGCTCAAATCCCTAATTCGCCGCCAACCCTCAAATCGCCCCTCGTCTCGTCTCTTTCCCCACCATTCCCCACCTCTGTGCCGGACGACGATGACGAAGACGACGGTCGCGCTTCACCACCGCACAGGAGCTACCTCATCTACGCCCTCGTCCATCGCACCAGGTGGTCCACCGACAACATCGGCCGCCGCAACCGATGTGCCTCACAGACACTGAGTTCCACCGCATCAGGTGCGCTTCACCGACGCCGTCTCCCAGCTCACCGGGGCTACATCACCGAGCACATCGTCGCACCTCCGCCCCCCGAGGCCGTTGGGGCTTCACCAACAGTCTCGTCCACCGCATTGTAGCACTCTGCTGCCACTCAAGATCTGCATCCGTGTGTGGCCAGCCAACGCCAGCGCATCACCCTCAACGGCTCTAAAGTGACCCGCACTCTAGCTAGGCGAGCATGCCCAAACGCCGGCCCGAACTAGGTATCCACACATCACTCCCTTGTGCACTGTTCCGACGATGTTTGGATATCCTTTCACTGCTCTCTTAGCTTACACGCCTATGCAACTCTGACCTTAACTCTTATTTCTTCTGGAGATATCATCTGAAACAAGCAAATCCATATTTTAGCGAAGCATGACGGCGCTACGGGATCTGGTACACATCCTGCACACCCGTATAACCTTGTAAGTATCTGTCCTCCGGTACAACATCAAGGTCGATTCCTCTTATTTGATCAACCATTCGCCATGTCAAAAATGCAGAGGGGGATGCAAGGAGCACAAGGCCTGCACATCCAAGCAAGTGGTAACATGGACTTGTACATGGAACATCCCAAGCGCAAGCAGAGCTGCAGTGAGCCTGTACAACAAGGTAGCGTAAGTCCCTACATTTCATTTAATTCGTACTGACATTCATGTATGATTTGTGTGCAGTGGCTGATCCATGAATTCAAGTTACCAGGGGCGAACATTTAACTTAAAAAATATGAAGGCACTTGCACTCCGGAAATCAACATAACTTGAGAATTGTGAAGCTACATGCACTTTGAAAACCAGCTAATGATCCAAAGTAGTTCAGATTATAAACACTAAATGATGCAAGCACCAAAAAACACAAAATGCAACATGGTGTACAAGGACTACAAACATGGCCTGTACCTGCTTGAATTATTCGTTCTCTGGCTGAAAATATCAAAGTGTAATTGCATGTATAACCAGTGCGCAAATTGCATATCAATATATCTATCCTGCACAAGTATGCCAATAGTTTCAAACAACAGATTAGAAAAGTATTTATGCTATGTTGTCATGATACAGGGACTTTCTGGTAGATGGCCTCGATGTTTCCTCAAGCTATGAAAATGCACTATAATTTTCTTGTCATCAATGCCTGCAAATCTCTGTCTCTCTCAACATAGTAGATCATCATTAGACACTAAATCCTTTAATGAGCTTGCAAAATGCTTGCATTAGATCCCTCATTAGACACTATATGTTCATCACTAGGAGCATGTAAAATGTTTGCATCAAATCCTTCATTAGCAGTCTGTTCATTAGACACTTCAAGCTCAAGAACAACATGAGCTTGTATGTTTGCACCGGAAACTTGATTAGATACATCAGATTCAGTCAGTTTAGTATTGATTGGGGGAGTTATAAAATAAGTAGAAATTGGTTTCATTTTCTCATAGATTCCCTACATACAAGCAGTTTTACAACACTGTCAGGTTTAACTATTGGCCAGAAATTGAAGAGTTGAATTAGATATAATCAGGGATGTGATGTACCTGCTCGTTGCGCATGATACTCTTGCAAGCTGCGACTGTCCGTTTGTGCAAGCTCGATGCCATGCCTGTGCTGCCGCCGCTACCTCCCACGCAGGCTACACCCAGGATTGGATCTTCATCTTCTTGTCCTTCTGTTCGCTTGAAGCCCGGCGACCTCCCTCCAACGAGGGCGCGGGGAAGTGTTGTGTCGGTCTGTCCAGCGGTGGCTAGGTTAGGAGCGAACCAGATTGGAGGTTGGAGCGAATGAATTGGGATTTTTCCTGCTGTCGATCGATATGGGAGGCGCTCGTTTGGGCCGCGAGCCTGCTATAGGGCCTGCCTTGCACTTATGTTATTGACCCATCCAAATTGAAACATTTTTCTTCATTTTTTACATTGCCTACTTGTGTGTTGGGACGAACAAAACTAGCATGGGCCAACCTGGATGACTCAAACTAGGTGCACACTTTCCAGCAACCTGAGGCGGCCGCCCATACCAGCCCCTATGGTGGCGTCGCCCCTTTTTGCGTGTATGATTGGATAGTGAAAAATATTCCAGTAGCACTTTTGACTTACCCACAGAATGGTTGAATTGCTTGTTTCTTTGAACTGAGTTCGCCAATGATGTGAAGGATGCCAGTCTTTTCATCCTATTGTAGATTGCTTAGATCTCGATATGCCAAAAGTAATCGCATGAAATATACAGTAAAAGCCAGTGTGATGTGTTTGGCTACAACTAGTCTGACTACATGTCCTCATATAACATATCAAGGATGCACCATCTTACCAGATTAACCATTCGACTTACCCATGCAGTGTGGGAAGAAAGAAGTATTGGGACTGCGTATCCAAGCAATTGATGCCATGGACTCCTTCGTACAACCTTGTAAGCGAAAAAGAAGTTGTAGTGTGCCTGTACAAAGAACTAGCGTAAGTTTAGTTACCTGCTTCTCAGAATTTTAGTTAGCCACTTATTGCAAAATTGTTCAATTATGTTGCTTAGCTTAATTTAGTTTGCTACTGATTACATAATGGCACATCATGTTAATCATATTGTAGACTGCGCCTATATATGTGTTTGATACTTACTGTTAAGAATTACCTGTTTGCCTTAACTTAAATATCTACTTGTTTGTTTAACTGCTTTGCTGCTGCAACAGTGGGTTACAATGATGTTAATAACTACTTTTTAGCATCTAATTGAAACTCTTTAATTCCTTGTTTGTTTAACTGGTTTGCTGTTATAACTCCCAGTTGAGATGTTTGTTGGAAATATGCCCTAGAGGCAATAATAAAAGCATTATTATTATATTTCTTTGTTCATGATAATTGTCTTTATTCATGCTATAATTGTATTATCCGGAAATCGTAATACATGTGTGAATAACAGACACCAACATGTCCCTAGTAAGCCTCTAGTTGACTAGCTCGTTGATCAACAGATAGTCATGGTTTCCTGGCTATGGACATTGGATGTCTTTGATAACGGGATCACATCATTAGGAGAATGATGTGATGGACAAGACCCAATCCTAAGCATAGCGCAAGATCGTGTAGTTCGTTTGCTAGAGCTTTTCCAATGTCAAGTATCTTTTCCTTTGACCATGAGATTGTGTAACTCCCAGATACCGTAGGAGTGCTTTGGGTGTACCAAACGTCACAACGTAACTGGGTGACTATAAAGGTGCACTACAGGTATCTCCGAAAGTGTCTGTTGGGTTGACACGGATCGAGACTGGGATTTGTCACTCCGTATGACGGAGAGGTATCACTGAGCCCACTCGGTAATGCATCATCATAATGAGCTCAAAGTGACCAAGTGTCTGGTCATGGGATCATGCATTACGGTACGAGTAAAGTGACTTGCCGGTAACGAGATTGAACGAGGTATTGGGATACCGACGATCGAATCTCGGGCAAGTAACATACCGATTGACAAAGGGAATTGCATACGGGGTTGCTTGAATCCTCGACATCGTGGTTCATCCGATGAGATCATCGTGGAGCATGTAGAGCCAACATGGTTATCCGGATCCCGCTGTTGGTTATTGACCGGAGAGTCGTCTCGGTCATGTCTACATGTCTCCCGAACCCGTAGGGTCTACACACTTAAGGTTCGGTGATGCTAGGGTTGTAGGGATATGTATATGCAGTAACCCGAATGTTGTTCGGAGTCCCGGATGAGATCCCGGACGTCACGAGGAGTTCCAGAATGGTCCGGAGGTAAAGATTTATATATGGGAAGTCCTGTTTCGGCCATCGGGACAAGTTTCGGGGTAATCGATATTGTACCGGGACCACCGGAAGGATCCCGGGGGTCCACCGGGTGGGGCCACCTATCCCGGGGGGCCACATGGGCTGTAGGGGGTGCGCCTTGGCCTACATGGGCCAAGGGCACCAGCCCCAAGAGGCCCATGCGCCTAGGGTTACAAGGGGAAAGAGTCCTAGGAGGGGAAGGCACCTCCTAGGTGCCTTTGGGGGGAGGGAAACCCCCCTTGGCCGCCGCCCCACCCTAGGAGATTGGATCTCCTAGGGCCGGCGCCCCCCCCTTGGCCCTCCTATATATAGTGAGGGAAGGAGGGCTTTTCTCCCACGCCTTTGGTTGCCTCCTTCTCCCTCTCCAACACCCCTCCTCCTCCATAGCGCTTGGCGAAGCCCTGACGGAGTACTGCAGCTCCATCACCACCACGCCGTCGTGCTGCTGCTGGAGCCATCTTCCTCAACCTCTCCTTCCCTCTTGCTAGATCAAGAAGAAGGAGACGTTACGCTGACCGTACGTGTGTTGAACACGGAGGTGCCGTCCGTTCGGCGCTAGGATCTCCGGTGATTTGGATCACGTCGAGTACGCCTTCCTCATCCCCGCTCTTTGAACGCTTCCGCGCGTGATCTACAAAGGTATGTAGATGCAATCTGAACACTCGTTGCTAGATGAACTCATAGATGGATCTTGGTGAAACCGTAGGGAAATTTTTGTTTTCTGCAACGTTCCCAACAGTGGCATCATGAGCTAGGTCTATGCATAGTTCTTCTTGCGCGAGTAGAACACAATTTGTTGTGGGCGTAGATGTTGTCAACTTTCTTGCCGCTACTAGTCTTATCTTGCTTCAACGGTATTGTGGGATGAAGCGGCCCGGACCAACCTTACACGTATGCTTACGTGAGACCGGTTCCACCGACTAACATGCACAAGTTGCATAAGGTGGCTGGCGGGTGTCTGTCTCTCCTACTTTAGTTGGAGTGGATTCGATGAACAGGGTCCTTATGAAGGGTAAATAGAAGTTGACAAATCACGTTGTGGCTTTCACGTAGGTAAGAAAACGTTCTTGCTAGAACCCTACTTCAGCCACGTAAAACTTGCAACAACAATTAGAGGACGTCTAACTTGTTTTTGCAGCAAGTGCTTTGTGATATGATATGGCCAAAGTTGTGATGAATGATGAATGATATATATGTGATGTATGAGTTGTTCATGCTATTGTATTAAGAATCACGACTTGCATGTCGATGAGTATGACAACCGGCAGGAGCCATAGAAGTTGTCTTTATTTTTGTATGACCTGCGAGTCATTGAGAAACGCCATGTAAATTACTTTACTTTATTGCTAAACGCGTTAGCCATAGTAGTAGAAGTAATAGTTGGCGAGCAACTTCATGGAGACACGATGATGGAGATCATGATGATGGAGATCATGGTGTCATGCCGGTGACAAGATGATCATGGAGCCCCAAGATGGAGATCAAAGGAGCTATGTGATATTGGCCATATCATGTCACTATTATTATTTGATTGCATTTGATGTTTATCATGTTTTGCATCTTGTTTACTTAGAACGACGGTAGTAAATAAGATGATCCCTTACAACAATTTCAAGAAGTGTTCTCCCCTAACTGTGCACCGTTGCTAAAGTTCGTCGTTTCGAAGCACCACGTGATGATCGGGTGTGATAGATCCTTACATCCACATACAACGGGTGTAAGACAGTTTTACACATGCAAAACACTTAGGGTTAACTTGACGAGCCTAGCATGTACAGACATGGCCTCGGAACACAGAAGACCGAAAGGTCGAGCATGAGTCGTATAGAAGATACGATCAACATGAAGATGTTCACCGACGTTGACTAGTCCGTCTCACGTGATGATCGGACACGGCCTAGTTAACTCGGATCATGTTATACTTAGATGACTGGAGGGATGTCTATCTAAGTGGGAGTTCATTGAATAATTTGATTAGATGAACTTAATTATCATGAAATTAGTCTAAAATCTTTACAATATGTCTTTTAGATCAAATGGCCAACGTAGTCCTCAACTTCAACGCGTTCCTAGAGAAAACCAAGCTGAAAGACGATGGCAGCAACTACACGGACTGGGTCCGGAACCTGAGGATCATCCTCATAGCTGCCAAGAAAGATTATGTCCTACAAGCACCGCTAGGTGACGCACCTGTTCTCCCTGCAGAACAAGACGTTATGAACGCTTGGCAGGCACGTACCGATGACTACTCCCTCGTTCAGTGCGGCATGCTTTACAGCTTAGAGCCGGGGCTCCAAAAGCGTTTTGAGAGACACGGAGCATATGAGATGTTCGAAGAGCTGAAAATGGTTTTCCAAGCTCATGCCCGGGTCGAGAGATATGAAGTCTCCGACAAATTCTTCAGCTGTAAGATGGAGGAAAATAGTTCTATCAGTGAGCACATACTCACAATGTCTGGGTTACATAACCGCTTGACTCAGCTGGGAGTTAATCTCCCGGATGACGCGGTCATTGACAGAATCCTCCAGTCGCTTCCATCGAGCTACAAGAGCTTTGTGATGAACTTCAATATGCAGGGGATGGAAAAGACCATTCCTGAAGTATTTTCTATGCTGAAATCAGCAGAGGTAGAAGTCAAGAAGGAACATCAAGTGTTGATGGTGAATAAAACCACTAAGTTCAAGAAGGGCAAGGGTAAAAAGAACTTCAAGAAGGACGGCAAGGAAGTTGCCGCGCCCGGCAAGAAAGCTGCCAGGAAGAAGTCAAAGAATGGACCCAAGCCTGAGACGGAGTGCTTTTATTGCAAAGGGAAGGGTCACTGGAAACGGAACTGCCCAAAATACTTAGCGGACAAGAAGGCCAGCAACACCAAAGGTATATTTGATATACATGTAATTGATGTGTACCTTACCAGTACTCGTAGTGACTCCTGGGTATTTGATACCGGTGTCGTTGCTCATATTTGAAACTCACAGCAGGAGCTGCAGAATAAACGGAGACTGGCAAAGGACGAGGTGACGATGCGTGTCGGGAATGGTTCCAAGGTCGATGTGATCGCCGTCGGCACGCTACCTCTACATTTACCTACGGGATTAGTTATAAACCTCAATAATTGTTATTTAGTGCCAAGTTTGAGCATGAACATTGTATCTGGATCTCGTTTAATACGAGATGGCTACTCATTTAAATCCGAGAATAATGGTTGTTCTATTTATATGAGAGATATGTTTTATGGTCATGCTCCGATGGTCAATGGTTTATTCTTAATGAATCTCGAGCGTAATGCTACACATATTCATAGTGTGAGTACGAAGTATGTAAGGTTGATAATGATAGTCCCACATACTTGTGGCACTGCCGCCTTGGTCACATAGGTGTCAAACGCATGAAGAAGCTCCATGCAGATGGACTTTTAGAGTCTCTTGATTATGAATCATTTGACACGTGCGAGCCATGCCTCATGGGTAAGATGACCAAGACTCCGTTCTCAGGAACAATGGAGTGAGCAACCAACTTATTGGAAATCATACATACTGATGTGTGCGGTCCAATGAGTGTTGAGGCTCGCGGTGGCTATCGTTATGTTCTCACCCTCACTGATGACTTGAGTAGATATGGGTATGTCTACTTAATGAAACACAAGTCTGAAACCTTTGAAAAGTTCAAGGAATTTCAGAGTGAGGTTGAGAATCAACGTGACAGGAAAATCAAGTTTCTATGATCAGATCGTGGAGGAGAATACTTGAGTCACGAATTTGGCACACACTTAAGGAAATGTGGAATCGTTTCACAACTCACGCCGCCTGGAACACCTCAGTGTAACGGTGTGTCCGAACATTGTAATCGCACTCTATTGGATATGGTGCGGTCTATGATGTCTCTTACCGATTTACCGCTATCATTTTGGGGATACGCTCTAGAGACAGCTACATTCACTTTAAATAGGGCTCCGTCTAAATCCGTTGAGACGACACCGTATGAATTATGGTTTGGCAAGAAACCTAAGCTGTCGTTTCTAAAAGTTTGGGGATGCGATGCTTATGTCAAGAAACTTCAACCTGAAAAGCTCGAACCCAAGTCGGAAAAATGCGTCTTCATAGGATACCCTAAGGAAACCATTGGGTATACCTTCTACCTAAGATCCGAAGGCAAGATATTTGTTGCCAAGAACGGACTCTTTCTGGAGAAAGAGTTTCTCTCGAAAGAAGTAAGTGGGAGGAAAGTAGAACTTGATGAAGTATTACCTCTTGAACCGGAAAATGGCGCAACTCAAGAAAATGTTCCTGAGGTGCCTGCACCGACTAGAGAGGAAGTTAATGATAATGATCAAGATACTTCTGATCAAGCTCCTGCTGAAATTCGAAGGTCCACAAGGACACGTTCCGCACCAGAGTGGTACGGCAACCCTGTCTTGGAAATCATGTTGTTAGACAACAGTGAACCTTCGAACTATGAAGAAGCGATGGCGGGCCCGGATTCCGACAAATGGCTAGAAGCCATGAAATCCGAGATAGGATCCATGTATGAAAACGAAGTATGGACTTTGACTGACTTGCCCATTGAGCGGCGAGCCATAGAAAATAAATGGATCTTTAAGAAGAAGACAGACGCGGATGGTAATGTGACCATCTATAAAGCTCGGCTTGTCGCTAAGGGTTATCGACAAGTTCAAGGAGTTGACTACGATGAGACTTTCTCACCGGTAGCGAAGCTAAAGTCCGTCCGAATCATGTTAGCAATTGCCGCATTCTACGATTATGAGATATGGCAAATGGACGTCAAAACGGCATTCCTTAATGGTTTCCTTAAGGAAGAGTTGTATATGATGCAGCCGGAAGGTTTTGTCGATCCTAAGAATGCTAACAAGGTGTGCAAGCTCCAACGCTCGATTTATGGGCTGGTGCAAGCATCTCGGAGTTGGAACATTCGCTTTGATGAGATGGTCAAAGCGTTTGGGTTTACGCAGACTTATGGAGAAGCCTGCGTTTACAAGAAAGTGAGTGGGAGCTCTGTAGCATTTCTCATACTATATGTAGATGACATACTTTTGATGGGAAATGATATAGAACTCTTGGACAGCATCAAGGCCTACTTGAATAAGAGTTTTTCAATGAAGGACCTTGGAGAAGCTGCTTATATATTAGGCATCAAGATCTATAGAGATAGATCAAGACGCCTCATAGGTCTTTCACAAAGCACATACCTTGATAAGATTTTGAAGAAGTTCAAAATGGATCAGTCCAAGAAAGGGTTCTTGCCTGTTTTGCAAGGTGTGATATTGAGCTCGGCTCAATGCCCGACCACGGCAAAAGATAAAGAAGAGATGAGTGTCATCCCCTATGCTTCAGCCATAGGATCTATTATGTATGCCATGCTGTGTACCAGACCTGATGTAAACCTTGCCATAAGTTTGGTAGGTAGGTACCAAAGTAATCCCGGCAAGGAACACTGGACAGCGGTCAAGAATATCCTGAAGTACCTGAAAAGGACAAAGGACATGTTTCTCGTTTATGGAGGTGACAAAGAGCTCGTCGTAAAGGGTTACGTCGATGCTAGCTTCGACACAGATCTGGATGACTCTAAGTCACAAACCGGATACGTGTATATGTTGAATGGTGGAGCAGTGAGCTGGTGCAGCTGCAAGCGGAGCGTCGTGGCGGGATCTACATGTGAAGCGGAGTACATGGCAGCCTCGGAGGCAGCACATGAAGCAATATGGGTGAAGGAGTTCATCACCAACCTAGGAGTCATACCCAATGCGTCGGGGCCAATCAAACTCTTTTGTGACAACACTAGAGCTACTGCACTTGCCAAGGAGCCCAGGTTTCACAAGAAGACAAGGCACATCAAGCGTCGCTTCAACTCCATTCGTGAAAATGTTCAAGATGGAGACATAGAGATTTGTAAAGTGCATACGGACCTGAATGTAGCAGATCCGTTGACTAAACCTCTCCCTAGGGCAAAACATGATCAACACCAGAATTCCATGGGTGTTCGATTCATCACAATGTAACTAGATTATTGACTCTAGTGCAAGTGGGAGACTGTTGGAGATATGCCCTAGAGGCAATAATAAAAGCATTATTATTATATTTCTTTGTTCATGATAATTGTCTTTATTCATGCTATAATTGTATTATCTGGAAATCGTAATACATGTGTGAATAACAGACACCAACATGTCCCTAGTAAGCCTCTAGTTGACTAGCTCGTTGATCAACAGATAGTCATGGTTTCCTGGCTATGGACATTGGATGTCTTTGATAACGGGATCACATCATTAGGAGAATGATGTGATGGACAAGACTCAATCCTAAGCATAGCACAAGATCGTGTAGTTCGTTTGCTAGAGCTTTTCCAATGTCAAGTATCTTTTCCTTTGACCATGAGATCGTGTAACTCCCGGATACCGTAGGAGTGCTTTGGGTGTACCAAACGTCACAACGTAACTGGGTGACTATAAAGGTGCACTACAGGTATCTCCGAAAGTGTCTGTTGGGTTGACACGGATCGAGACTGGGATTTGTCACTCCGTATGACGGAGAGGTATCACTGGGCCCACTCGGTAATGCATCATCATAATGAGCTCAAAGTGACCAAGTGTCTGGTCACGGGATCATGCATTACGGTACGAGTAAAGTGACTTGCCGGTAACGAGATTGAACGAGGTATTGGGATACCGACGATCGAATCTCGGGCAAGTAACATACCGATTGACAAAGGGAATTGCATACGGGGTTGCTTGAATCCTCGACATCGTGGTTCATCCGATGAGATCATCGTGGAGCATGTGGGAGCCAACATGGGTATCCAGATCCCGTTGTTGGTTATTGACCGGAGAGTCGTCTCGGTCATGTCTACATGTCTCCCGAACCCGTAGGGTCTACACACTTAAGGTTCGATGACGCTAGGGTTGTAGGGATATGTATATGCAGTAACCCGAATGTTGTTCGGAGTCCCGGATGAGATCCCGGACGTCACGAGGAGTTCCGAAATGGTCCGGAGGTAAAGATTTATATATGGGAAGTCCTGTTTCGGCCATCGGGACAAGTTTCGGGGTAATCGGTATTGTACCGGGACCACCAGAAGGGTCCCGGGGGTCCACCGGGTGGGGCCACCTGTCCCGGGGGGCCACATGGGCTGTAGGGGGTGAGCCTTGGCCTACATGGGCCAAGGGCACCAGCCCCAAGAGGCCCATGCGCCTAGGGTTACAAGGGGAAAGAGTCCTAGGAGGGGAAGGCACCTTCTAGGTGCCTTTGGGGGGAGGAAAACCCCCCTTGGCCGCCGCCCCACCCTAGGAGATTGGATCTCCTAGGGCCGGCGCCCCCCCCCCCTTGGCCCTCCTATATATAGTGAGGGAAGGAGGGCTTTTCTCCCACGCCTTTGGTTGCCTCCTTCTCCCTCTCCAACACCCCTCCTCCATAGCGCTTGGCGAAGCCCTGACGGAGTACTGCAGCTCCATCACCACCACGCTGTCGTGCTGCTGCTGGAGCCATCTTCCTCAACCTATCCTTCCCTCTTGCTGGATCAAGAAGAAGGAGACGTTACGCTGACCGTACGTGTGTTGAACACGGAGGTGCCGTCCGTTCGGCGCTAGGATCTCCGGTGATTTGGATCACGTCGAGTACGCCTTCCTCATCCCCGCTCTTTGAACGCTTCCGCGCGTGATCTACAAAGGTATGTAGATGCAATCTGAACACTCGTTGCTAGATGAACTCATAGATGGATCTTGGTGAAACCGTAGGAAATTTTTTGTTTTCTGCAATGTTCCCCAACAATGTTTGGCTAACTTCAACTTTTCTGAATCCAATCGAAACTTTAATGGCAAAACAGGTTAGCCCAAGATCAAAGAGCGAGGTCCCCATGGACGTTGCATCACCCCACAGCAGTGGCACCGGCCCAATCATGCATTATGAATTGCCAACTGTTGATGCTCTAGAGGCTAAACTAGTGGTAGAAAGAGATTATGCTTCTTCACTTAGAGATGAAGTTGACATGTTAAGGAAGCAAATAGCACAATCACAAGCAGTACTCAAGACAACCATTAAATATTTGGTGGATTTCAAAACAAAGCAAGCTGAGACTGACCAGATTGTTAAGGTCCTGAAGAAAAAAGGAAATTAAATTCCTACTTGGTAAATCATAGGTGAAATGTTCTTTCCATAGTTGAATAACCTTTGTGTTGTCTGTTCATGTAATCAATCAAACCATTTGTTTTAGAGATCATGTAATAATTGTTTTTTTGTTTTTTTGTTTGTAATTTTATTTGAGCACAAGTTTGTATTAATTGATAAGACTCGGAGACATTTCATTTGGATTGCTGTGCCAGACCTACAAATATGCCAATCGGGCTGAATGTGCATTCAGCAATAGTAGTATAGATGGACCATAAGTGGCACGCATCGGAAAGGGCCAAGATGCTGGCTAAAAAAGGATGTTGTTGTAGCCAAAAAAAGTACAGCGGCCTGGCTTATGTATGTTAGTTGATATTATTGATCCATATACTCTATAAGTGTTTATATGTCTGTTAGTTCCGTACATTCTTGGTTGATTGACTCGGTATTTGAATCTTGATACATCGCTTGTGTACATATCTAAATGGGAGTACACATTATGCTGCGTGTGACATTTGAGTTGGACATGAAGTGTTCCAAATATTCGAATTCACCTTAAATTGGATTCTAGTTTCTGAATTTGAGTATCGGCATTTGTAAACCATATTCATATATGACAGTGGAATACATCTTTGTCATCCTTTTGAAGATATATAAAGACACATAGAATGATTTATAAAGATTCATATAGGAATACAAAATGGATTCGAATTTAGTTGCCAGGGTAAACGTGGATGCTTATTGTCCCAAAATTCGAAAGAAACAGCAAAATGTCCACTCCCACATCGGTTGCACGAAGCCAAGTGTTTGGGAGATGGAAATTACTGTCTACCCATTACACGGACAATCCATCGGCCCGATTTCCACTGCTCTAAATAGGGGTAGGTTAGTAACTTCAATTAGATGTGACACGACCGCCTCTAAGCCCATTCTGACACGGTGGGCGTCAAACATGGGCGGCAAAACTCATTTGATTGAAGCTCGTCCGAAAGACCTCTGTTTCTCCCTCCATTCCCCATTCATACACGGTGGGCGGCAAAACACCCTCTCCTCGTCCGAAATAGATGTAGGCTAATATTTTAAATAGGGGCAGATCGATGTGTAACTTCCATCAGACGTGACACAACCGCCCTACCTGTCAGCCCCGTTCATACACCATGGGCGCCAACCGTGGGCGGCAAAACACCCTCTCCTCGCCTGAAATCGATGTAGGCTAATATTTTAAATAGGGGCATATGTGTAACTTCCATCAGACATGACACAACCGCCCTACCTGTCAGCCCCGTTCATACACCATGGGCGCCAACCGTGGGCGGCAAAACACCCTCTCCTCGCCCGAAATAGTTACCGGCAAATATTTGGGAGATGCGAGATTACCGTCCTATCCCCAACCGACGAGACGTCCAAATTTGAAACGGGGGATAAGTTTGTAACTTTCCCATATTTCAGACAGGCTCGTCCCAAAAACATGGTTCCCCGTACCTCTCCCTCCATTTTCCCATTCATACATCGTCCGCGCTAGAACACCCCATTCCCACACCAGCCTCCGTCCGTCACCCCATCCATCGCCGCCGTCCTCCACCACATCCATCGACACCGTCCTCCACCATGCCGGAGCGCCTACCAAGACCGCGTCGTCCACTGCTAGAGATGGACGTTTCTCATCCACGGCGACGGACCAATAGACTTGCATCGCGTCCTCTCGCTTCATCGGCGTCGTCGTCCTCTTTGCTGGGGCCGCTCACACGACCTTCTCTTCCACCGCAACGGGACTTATCCCCGATGCACCCGTCTACCGTCGCAGATCTGCTTCAACGCCACCGACAGCCATCGCACCCCCGATGCCTACATGGCACCGCAAGAGAGGTGGTACTTCATATCTCCTCAACTTTTTGATCTCAACTAGAAAATAGATCTTAACTTGGTTACTCTACTTTCTTTTCAGCTCTTAGAATTTAGTTCTTAGTTCGAAGCAAACAATGGATGCTAAATATCATTTCTCCGGTTTGCAGCTTCAAATCTGCCATGGCACAGCCATAATACGGTTTAATTGATCATGCTTAGGGTTTAATTGATCATGTTGGTTCCGTGGTGGTTTCTTTAATAGAAATCAGAGGGGAAACCCTCTTTTGCTAAAAATATATATGCTTAGAGTTTCCCCCTTTTATGATCACTATAAGATCAGAATACATGCTTCGTGTCATAATAACACTGCTCCACCCATCAAGCTAAACAAACTTAGTTGTTCAAATACGAATCTGATATTATTAAAATAGAGTTGTTTAATTGGCCAACTAAATGTTCCTAAATTAGTTTCAAAAATGCATGTTCGCTGCTCGGGTGTGTATCTATGTGTATGGTCTGGTCAGCACGGTTGGGGAGGTGAACTTTGCATATGCAGGGGTTTATAGGGAGACACTCTCCGAGTTGAAGCCGCAATGCATTCCATAGATAATCTGACTACTTTTTATGTTTTCATGAATCTCAGATTCTGAATAGCATCATAATGATTATGAGCTTGCGCGCATGAAAAGAATAAAGCAGAACAATGCCATGGCTGTCAAACTTGGCATTAAGGGACTGAAATCAAGTTTGGATGCAATGCAATGCAAACACTCTCCACCTACAGATTCATGCTCAGAATATGATCCTAACGGTGATTCTGAGCTAGAGGGAGACCTAAGTCAATGTAGCTCCCTAGTGGAGGAGTCAGAGGAAGATGCCCTATCTTATTCACCCATCAAGGTACTTGCTCTAACTTTCCAAGGTTACATTGCTCGCACATATCTTGCAACTGATGCTTTGCATTGCTTCTACTTTGTTGAACTGCCATTATCTTAGTTTATACATCGTGTATGTGAATACGCCCTGCCTATCCATTTTCAGTACATATTCCATCTGTCATCATACCATATTTATCCATTCAAATGTTGTTCTTGTGTATCAAACGTTCAAAAGGAAGAGGGCGATTGCTGATCGTGGAGGAGCACAAGCAAAGTATTTGGAAAAGGTAGTGGCACCTGATAAATCGAATAGCCCATTAGGTGTAGTTGCAATATCACCTGACCCAAAAAATACCCCAACTCTAGCAGACTCTAGCCCTACTACACTGGTCATTTCTGATGCCCCAACTCAGCAGACCCCAACTGCAGCAAACAGTATGATTATGCCAGTTGACATAGCACCAGCTGTACGACGCAAAACCCCCATTCCAGCAAAGAGTACACCAAATCCAGTTGCCAAATCCCTTTTCGAACCAGAGAGAGACCCAATTGCAGCAAATAAGACCCCTGTTCCATTTCTTCCCAGTTTAGAAGATGAAGCTTATGTTGTTGTCAGGAACTTTGTGCGCATCTTTCCTTCATGGAAAGATTATACCGCAGACACAGAACAATTTCCAGTCTTCCTCCGCAACTTACGCGTAAGTAATGTACTAATGTTATTCATGGTCATTACTGCATATGTTTCTGCTGACAGAAGACACAAGATTTCATTCTTTTAAATAGGCGAGGCGCAAACTGGATTGTGATGACGAGCAAGGGTTGGTTGTGCTTTTCAAGCACTCGTTGATGAAGTATCGTTCCTACCTGAGGCCAGCACACTTTGATGGCAAGCCTCTGAACGAAATTTCTGTAAAGTCTCTGGTGCTACATTTATTCGATGGTGACTGGAATAATCTTGTTACACATTGGTCTCGGCTGCAGCGTAAGGTACTGTCTATGATATCACATCACAATTTGAACTACATTTCTGCATTTGCCTTAATGTCTCACTTGTACGAAAACTGTTAGCAGAAGAACATTCGTTCTCAAGGGACCACAGAATCTCGCAACTATACTGCACACTGCATTGCTCTTGTGAGTACCTCTTGCCCTGTATGACCATACTTACTTTCATAGTTGTTTGATTATGTAGCATCACTGCACATGTTAGCCTCGTAATCGTCCATTTGGTGGACATTATAAGATCTGTATGGACTCTTACATAAATTTAGAATCAACCCAATGCTTTTGAAGAGGTTTAGCTCTGCAGTCATCTTGTAAGGACTGAACGTGGTCTATCATTGTACTTACATTAACAGCTACTCCCTCCGTCCCATAACATAAGAACATTTTGTACAGTACACCAGTGTTCAAAACACTCTTGTATTATGGGAAGAGGGATTGGTTCATTTTGTAGCATTCTGCATCTTATCTCCCTCGCCCACCATTTACTAAAAAAGATCAGATCTATATTTAATCTTACCAACAAGTAGAATACACAGACAATGCTAGTGCAGAAGTGTAGCCCATTGCTCTTGTCAGTACATTTTGTCCTGTAACGCTTGTACTTCCAGGGATTGGTAGTTGATTATGTAGCATCAATCTGCATCTTATCTTCATTATCCTCTATCCCTTCCAGTATTATCATATCTATAATTACTCTCTACAAAATGTAGAGTACAGGCAATGCTTATGAAGAAGATTATTTGCTGAAATTCTTGAGTTATCCTTCGCTTGCCATGGAGAAGGGCATTATAAAGCCGGTGTTAACTGTTAATGTAAGTCAGTCCTTCTAAAGCCTTTATCCTCAACTACTGTTTAATTTGCTCATACTCCCTATCGTTTACTGCTGTTTAGTTTGCTGTTTCTACCAAAATGCATGTTCGTAAGAACCGTAAGTTCTAAGTTTTACTTGTAAAACCAAATTCCTTATTCATACCATGCACATTACTTAATACTCCCTATATGTATGCTTGTTTTTGTGGATCTATAATCCAGTGTGTGGTGAAGCAGCCCACGTTTGCACCTTGTCATCTCATGTTTTATCTTACTGATGTGGCTGATGATATGAACAACACGCCATGCACATTATCCAAAATAGATACAATGATTTTCTTTGCCCTTCATCTATGCTTGTTATGTTGACATGGTAATCCAGTAGTGTGGTGAAGCTCCCCGCATTATGAACAATGCCAAATTATGCTATTGATATTCTGAACATACTCTTTATTTTATAATTTGAAATTGGATAGAATTGACAGAACAGTTATCATCTTTGTTTATACACGTGCAAAACCTGTCATCTCTCTGCTTTGTTTCAGGGTGATATGCCTGATGGCATGCACAAGTCTGCTAAAGGTTGTAAGACAAACCCAACATATATTGCAGCAAAGAAGGCAAAACATCTTGAAGATAGCGAGACAACCCCAAAGTCTTGTCTTGATGTAGTGTTCAAGTTACTTGAGACTAACAGTCAGACAAGCTCACAGAATTCATTGTCTGAATCAGTTCAACTTCTTCAGTCCCAAGTTCTAGCAGAAAGGCATTCTGCAACTCAACTTCAACTTGAAGTCCTATCTCTAAGAAATATTGCGGAGAACACCAATGAGAACCTCATCCCTAAACAGCTACACCTGGAAGCTATGACCGACATGCTAGCCGGTCTCACAGCCTTGCTCAGCAGCTTGCATAGCAGTTCACCCGCAAGGCTAACCTTTCTTGAACTGTCTTGGAAGTGGTCTCGGCTCAGTATTATTTTTTTACGCTGCAATGGTGCCCAGTTTTTGTAATCTGCTTCTTCGTTGCGCTTTATGATCACTGATGGCGAACTTTGATGCCCAGTGGATGTAATATACCTTAAATCTTTTATTGTGTAGTGTAGGTTTATTCTTAGTTACTATGCCGTAATTTCTTTATTGTATAGAGTAGGTTTGTTCTTAATCCCTACTAGTTACGCAGCAGCCCGAAATGAACCCCGGCCCATGATTGTGCGAATCAAATCACGAGCTTTTAACAGGCCAAAATTGTCTGGGTCCTTGTTTGGCCCAATCAGATATCGGCTGCGAGCGGGCCGGATGCAAACCGGGCCGTAGTTAGGCCCAACTATATGACAGGCTTTTAACATGCCGAAATTAATATAGGGCCGAAATGTTAAACGGGCCCTTAACATGCCAAAACTAATATCAGGCTGAATTACTAAGTGGGCCTTTAGCAAGTGGGCCCAAAAGCATAGTGTCCAGTTGACGGGCCGAATCTGATATGGGCCATAATTGAGCCCAAAGCCTCTTAAAGGGCCGGACCTGATCTGGGCCGTAATTTGGCCCAGAACGTGCTAGGCTTTTAACAGGCCGGATCTCATATGGGCCACTATTAGGCCCGGAGCGTGGCAGGCCATTAATGGACCGGATCAAATATGGGTCGGCATTTGGCCCAAAACATGGCCGCCAGTTAATGGGTCGGCCTACTAGGGTCCTCAAAATCTCGTGGGCCTACAGCTGGGCCGGCCCATTAATGTCGACGAAATCTCGTGGGCCTTTAGCTGGGCCGGCCCATTATGACCCGCAAGAATCTTGTGGGCCTTTATCTGGGCCGGCCCATTATGGCACACAAAAATCTTGTGGGCCTTTACCTGGGTCGGCCCATTATGGCCCGCAAAATGTTGTGGGCCTTTAGCTGGGCCAGCCCATTATGGTCCGCAAAATCTCATGGGCCTTTAGCTGGGCCGGCCCATTATGGTCCGCAAAATCTTATGGGCCTTTAGTTGGGCCGTCCCATTTAAACTTGTTGGGTCGTGCCACGTGTCGACGTATCATAGGCGCCTTCTGTCTAGTGAGTGGATGACATCTGTCCCGGCGATGAGCCGACACATGTTTCCTCTAGCCAATGATGATTTTACACGTGGAAAATCCCCATTGGTCGGGGCTGTTAATGGGTTATCAGATCCAAAACCCGACCCGATAGTTTAACGGTGTTCCGTTACGGTGGATGCCACGTGTCGGTCACCCTTGACGAAAGCACTTCTGTGACGCGCGATTTATCGTCATGGAAGTGGACACTTCCGTGATGATAATTTTGGTAATGTCATGGAACACTTGTACGACAGCACAGCTATGACTATCTTGATTCTGTCATAAATTTGTCATGGATGTACATGCATGACAAAAAAAGCGACCTACTGTGACAAACACGTATCATCACGGAAGTGTATTTTTTTGTAGTGCATGTGGAGCGCGGGAAGCATTCGCTGGAGCGCGGGAAGCATTCACTAGAGTGCGAGAAGACTAAGTGGAGCACACACACAACCCGAATACTGTAGCTGGTGCCACATGTTATTTATCACACAAGTGTTAACATAAGGAAATGCATGTGTTACTTAATAATCATCGCACACGAGTACTCGCAGACAAATCATGTGCGATACTCCTAGCCACCGCAAGCAACTAGTTTGCATTTTTTAAAGTTTTTCCTACACACAGAATCGCACACGAACTAACTGTATTAACCGTCTGTGTTGTAAATTCTCATCGCAAACAGTTCATCCGAGTCGGCTGTTTGCCATGTATCACACACATCTTGTTAAGTTGAACCGTGATACGTCCATTTTGCATCATGCTTTTATATCGATATTTATTGCATTATGGGCTGTCGTTACACATTATGTCACAATACTTATGCCTATTCTCTCTTATTTTACAAGGTTTACATGAAGAGGGAGAATGCCGGCAGCTAGAATTCTGGGCTGGAAAAGGAGCAAATATTAGAGACCTATTCTGCACAGCTCCAAAAGTCCTGAAACTTCACGGGAGCAAGTTTCAAATATATAAAAAATATTGGGCGAAAGAAGTACCAGAGGGGGGCCACCCACCATCCACGAGGGTGGGGGCGCGCCCCCATGCCTCGTGGGCCCCCTGGCAGCCCACTGATGCCCATCTTCTGCTATATGAGGTCTTTCGTGGAGGAAAAAATCATAAGCTAGCTCACGGGACGAAACTCCACCGCCACGAGGTGGAACCAATCTAGGGCTTCGGTGGAGATGTTCTGCCGGGGAAACTTCCCTCCAGGAGGGGGAAATCATCACCAACGATCCTCTCATCGGGAGGGGGCCAATCTCCATCAATATCTTCACCAGCACCATCTCATCTCAAACCCTAGTTCATCTCTTGTATCCAATCTTTGTCGCAAAGCCTCAGATTGGTACCTGTGGGTTGCTAGTAGTGTTGATTACTCCTTGTAGTTGATGCTAGTTGGTTTATTTGGTGGAAGATCATATGTTCAGATCCTTTATGCATATTAATACCCCTTTGATTATGAACATGAATATGATTTGTGAGTAGTTACGCTTGTTCCTGAGGACATGGGAGAAGTCTTGCTATAAGTAGTCATGTGAATTTGGTATTCGTTCGATATTTTGATGAGATGTATGTTGTCTTTCCTCTAGTGGTGTCATGTAAACGCCGACTACATGACACTTCACCATGTTTGGGCCTAGAGGAGGGTATTGGGAAGTAATAAGTAGATGATGGGTTGCTAGAGTGACACAAGCTTAAACCCTAGTTTATGAGTTGCTTCGTAAGCGGCTGATTTGGATCCATATGTTTCATGCTATGGTTAGGTTTACCTTAATACTTCTGTTGTAGTTGTGGATGCTTGCAATAGGGGTTAATCATAATGGGATGCTTGTCCAAGGAAGGACAGTACTCAAGCACCGGTCCACCCACATATCAAATTATCAAAGTACCGAACGTGAATCATATGAACGTGATGCAAACTAGCTTGACGATAATTCCCATGTGTCCTCAGGAGCGCTTTCCTTTATATAAGAGTTTGTCCAGGCTTGTACTTTGCTACAAAAAGGATTGGGCCATCTTGCTGCATCTTATTTACTTTTATTACTTGTTACCCGTTACAAATTACCTTATCATAAAACTATCTGTTACCGATAATTTCAGTGCTTGTAGAGAATACCTTACTGAAAACTGCTTATCATTTCCTTCTGCTCCTCGTTGGGTTTGACACTCTTACTTATCGAAAGGACTACGATAGATCCCCTACACTTGTGGTTCATCAAGACTCTTTTCTGGCGCCATTGCCGGGGAGTGAAGCGCCTTTGGTAGGTGGAATTTGGTAAGGAAACATTTATATAGTGTGCTAAAATTTACTGTCGCTTGTTACTATGGAACATAATCCTTTGAGGGGCTTGTTTGGGGTATCTTCACCCCGACCAGTAGAGCAAAGAGTTGCTCCTCAACATACTGAACCTACTGAAATGTTTACTTTGAAATTCCTTCGGGTATGATAGAGAAACTGCTAACTAATCCTTTCACAGGTGATAGAACATTGCATCCCGATTTGCACCTAATCTATGTGGATGAAGTTTGTGGATTATTTAAGCTTGCAGGTATGCCCGAAGATGTTATCAAGAAGAAGGTCTTCCCTTTATCTTTGAAGGGAAAGGCATTGACATGGTTTAGGCTATGTGATGATATGGGATCATGGAACTACAACCGATTGAAATTGGAATTTCATCAGAAGTTTTATCCTATGCATCTTGTTCATCGTGATCGTAATTATATATATAAATTTTAGCCTCGCGAAGGAGAAAGCATAGCTCAAGCTTGGGGGAGGCTTAAGTCAATGTTATATTCATGCCCCAATCATGAGCTCTCAAGAGAAATTATTATTCAAATTTTTTATGCTCGGCTTTCTCTCAATGATTGCTCCATGCTCAATACTTCTTGTATTGGTTCTTTTATGATGAAGACTATTGAATTCAAATGGGATTTATTGGAAAGAATTAAATGCAACTCTGAAGATTGGGATCTCGACGAAGGTAAGGAGTTAGGTATAACACCTAAGTTTGATTGTGTTAAAACTTTTATGGATACCGATGCTTTCCGTGAATTTAGCACTAAATATGGACTTGACTCTGAGATAGTAGCTTCTTTCTGTGAATCCTTTGCTACTCATGTTGATCTCCCTAAGGAGAAGTGGTTTAAATATAATCCTCCCATTGAAGTAAAAGTAGTTGCACCTATTAAAGTTGAAGAAAAGACTATCACTTATAATGATCCTGTTGTTCTTGTTGCTTATATTGAGAAACCACCTTTCCCTGTTAGAATAAAGGATCATGCTAAAGCTTCAGCTGTGGTTTGTAAGAGTAATACTAGAGCACCTACACCCTCTGAGCAAATTAAAGTTGAACCTAGTGTTGCTATGGTTAAAGGTCTCTTGGCCGATAATATTGATGGGCATGTTATTTATTTCTGTGATCAAGCTGCTAGAATTGCTAGACCCGATACTAAAAATAAACATAGACCTGTTGTAGGCATGCCTGTTATTTCTGTTAAAATAGGAGATCATTGCTATCATGGCTTATGTGATATGGGTGCTAGTGCAAGTGCAATACCTCATTCCTTATATAAAGAAATTATGCATGATATTGCACCTGCTGAGATAGGGGAAAATGATGTTACTATTAAACTTGCCAATAGAGACACTATTTCACCAGTTGGGATTGTCAGAGATGTTGAAGTCTTGTGTGGGAAAGTTTAATATCCTGCTGATTTTCTTGTTCTTGGTTCCCCACAAGATAACTTTTGTCCCATTATATTTGGTAGACCCTTCTTGAATACTGTTAATGCTAAGATAGACTGCAATAAGGATATTGTTTCTGTTGGTTTAGGGGATATGTCTCATGAGTTTAATTTTGCTAAGTTTCGTAGACAACCCCATGATAAAGAATTGCCTAGTAAATATGAAATTATTGGTCTTGCTTCTATTGCCGTGCCTCCTAATGATCCTTTAGAACAATATTTGTTAGACCATGAAAATGATATGTTTATGAATGAACAAAGGGAAATAGATGAATCATTCTTTAAACAGGGACCTATTTTGAAACACAACTTGCCTGTTGAAATTCTAAGGGATCCTCCTCCACCCAAGGGTGATCCCGTGTTTGAGCTTAAACCTTTACCTGATACTCTTAAATATGCTTATCTTGATGAGAAAGAGATATATCCTGTTATTATTAGTGCTAACCTTTCAGAGCATGAGGAAAAGAAATTATTGAGAACTCTGAAGAAGCACCGTGCTGCTATTGGATATACTCTTGATGATCTTAAGGGCATTAGTCCCACTCTATGCCAGCACAAAATAAAATTGGAAAAGGACGCGAAACCGGTTATTGATCACCAACGATGGTTAAATCCTAAGATGAAAGAAGTGGTAAGAAAAGAAATACTAAAGCTTCTGGAGGCAGGTATAATTTATCCCGTTGTTGATAGTCAGTGGGTAAGCCCTGTCCATTGTGTCCATAAGAAGGGAGGTATTACTGTTGTTCCTAATGATAAAGATGAATTGATCCCACAAAGAATTGTTACAAGTTATAGAATGGTAATTGATTTCCACAAATTAAATAAAGCTACTAAAAAGGATCATTACCCTTTACCTTTTATTGATCAAATGCTAGAAATATTATCCAAAATACACTTTTTTGCTTTCTAGATGGTTATTCTGGTTTCTCTCAAATACTGTGTCAAAATGGGATCAAGAAAAGACAACTTTTACTTGCCCTTTCGGTACCTTTGCTTATAGACGTATGCCTTTTGGTTTATGCAATGCACCTGCTACCTTTCAAAGATGTATGAATGCTATATTCTATGATTTTTGTTAAAAAATTGTTGAGGTATTCATGGATGATTTTTCTGTTTATGGAACTTCTTTTGATGATTGCTTAAGCAACCTTGATCAAGTTTTGTAGAGATATGAAGAAACCAATCTCGTCTTGAATTGGGAGAAGTGCCACTTTATGGTTAATGAAGGTATTGTCTTGGGTCATAAAATTTCTAAAAGAGGTATTGAAGTTGATAAAGCTAAGGTTGATTCTATTGAAAAGATGCCGTGTCCTAAGGACATTAAAGGTATAAGAAGTTTCCTTGGTCATGCCGGTTTTTATAGGAGGTTCATTAAGGACTTCTCTAAAAATTCTCGGCCTATGACTAATCTCTTACAAAAAGATGTTCCTTTTGTTTTTGATGATGATTGTGTAGAAGCATTTGAAATACTTAAGAAAGCTTTGATTTCTGCACCTATTGTTCAGCCTCCTGATTGGAATTTACCATTTGAAATCATGTGTGATGCTAGTGATTATGCTGTAGGGGCTGTTTTAGTACAAAGAGTTGATAAGAAATTAAATGTTATCCAATATGCTAGTAAGACTCTAGACAGTGCTCAAAGAAATTATGCTACTACTGAAAAAGAATTTTTAGTAGTTGTATTTGCTTGTGATAAGTTCAGACCTTATATAGTTGATTCTAAAGTAACTGTTCACACTGATCATGCTGCTATTAAATATCTTATGGAAAAGAAAGATGCTGAACCTAGACTCATTAGATGGGTTCTCTTGATACAAGAATTTGATTTGCATATTATTGATAGAAAGGGAGCTGAGAACCCCGTTGCAGACAACTTATCTAGGTTAGAGAATGTTCTTGATGACCCACTACCTATTGATAATAGCTTTCCTGATGAACAACTAGATGTCATAAATGCTCTCGTATTGCTCCATGGTATGCTGATTATGCTAATTATATTGTTGCTAAATTTATACCACATAGTTTCACATACCAGCAAAAGAAAAAGTTCTTCTATGATTTAAGACATTACTTTTGGGATGACCCACACCTTTATAAATAAGGAGTAGATGGTGTTATTAGACGTTGTGTACCTGAGCATGAACAGGAACAGATCCTACGCAAGTGTCACTCCAAGGCTTATGGAGGACACCACGCTGGAGATAGAACTGCACATAAGGTATTGCAATCCGGTTTTTATTGGCCTACTCTCTTCAAGGATGCCCGTAAGTTTGTCTTGTCTTGTGATGAATGTCAAAGAATTGGTAATATTAGTAGACGTCAAGAAATGCCTATTAATTATCCACTTGTTATTGAACCATTTGATGTTTGGGGCTTTGACTATATGGGACCATTTCCTTCCTCTAATGGTTATACACATATTTTAGTTGCAGTTGATTACGTTACTAAGTGGGTAGAAGCTATTCCAACTAGTAGTGCTGATCATAACACCTCTATTAAGATGCTTAAAGAAGTTATTTTTCTAAGGTTTGGAGTCCCTAGATACTTAATGACTAATGGTGGTTCACATATTATTCATGGTGCCTTTCGTAAAATGCTTTGCTAAGTATGATGTTAATCATAGAATTGCATCTCCTTATCACCCACGGTCTAGTGGTCAAGTAGAATTGAGAAATAGAGAGCTTAAATTAATTTTGCAAAAGACTATTAATAGATCTAGAAATAATTGGTCCAAGAAACTTGATGATGCATTATGGGCTTATAGAACTGCATATAAAAATCCTATGGGTATGTCTCCGTATAAAATGGTTTATGGTAAAGCTTGTCACTTACCTCTCGAACTGGAACATAAGGCATATTGGGCCATTAAAGAGCTCAACTATGATTTCAAACTTGCCGATGAGAGGAGGCTTTTTGACATTATCTCACTTGATGAATGGAGAACCCAGGCCTATGAGAATGCCAAACTATTTAAAGAAAAGGTTAAAAGATGGCATGACAAAAGGATACAAAAACGTGAGTTTAGTGTATGTGATTATGTATTATTATACAACTCTCATTTAAATTTTTTTGCAGGAAAACTCCTCTCTAAATGGGAAGGTCCTTACATCATCGAGGAGGTCTATCGTTCCGGTGCCATAAAAATCAACAACTTCGAAGGCACAAATCCGAGGGTGGTGAACGGTCAAAGAATAAAACATTATATCTCAGGTAATCCTATAAATGTTGAAACTAATGTCATTGAAACTGTAACCCTGGAGGAATACATAAGGGACACTTTCCAGAACGTTTCAGACTCCAAAAAGGAATAGGTATGTGGTACGGTAAGTAAACCGACTCCAAAACAGTTCTAATAGCAATTTTTCTCCGTTTTGAAATATTTAAGAAAATAGGAAAATAAGAAGTAGTCCGGGAAGGACACGAGGCGTCCACGAGGGTGGAGGGCGTGCCCTACCCCCCTGGGCGTGCCCCCTGCCTCGTGGGCACCTCGTGTGCTCTCCGGACTCCGTTTTCTTGCACGATACTTCTTTTGGTCGGTAAAAATTCACTATATAATCTCCTGAAGGTTTTGACCACCGTATCACGCAAATATCCTCTGTCTTTGTTTTAAGATGTTTCTGTTGCAGATTAGAGCAATATGTTATCCCAAGATTCGGAGGGAGAAAGCTATGTGGCTGATTACCTTGCAGATCATAAGGTCTACGGGGACTTGGAGCATTGTGGTTGGACCAGGAGGAAGAAGAAGACTATGAGCCTAGGGGAAAGGAGGAGACGAGCTCATATGAAGATGAAGTCCCATTACCTCAACCTGGGACATGCATGTGGAGTTCAAAAAGTCAAGCCTCCCCAATAGAGCAAAGAAACCTAAGATCGAGTTTATCCCTTTTTGTCTCTTGCATAAGAACAAACAAGAACTATGCAAAAAGATATTAAGCCTTGAGCGGGAGATTGAGGACCTAAGGGAGCAAAATTCTATCCTCAAGCGCAAATTAAGGAAGAAGCACACGCCATCAACAACTCCATCATCACCATCCCCGAAGAAAGATATATAAACACATGGGTATGGGCACTACCCTTGGAACTGCCAAGCTTGGGGGAGTGCCCCGGTATCGTATCACCATCACACTTTTATCTTTACCATTTTTCTTAGTTCGATCCTTTTGGTAATATCTTGATCTAGTAGAATAAAGTTTTAGTATGATCTAGTTTTGAGTTTTGCTTTATGATCCTTCTATGTAATCGAGTCCATGAGCTATATATAATAAAGATTAGTGTTGAGTCAAGGGCTTGATTATCTTACTGTGATCTTGAGGGAATAAAATAAAAGAAAAAGGAATAAAAAAGAAATAAAGGGATCATGTGGATCTTATGGAGAGTAATGACTTCACTTATAAAGAGTATGATGAATAAAAGTTGTTGAGAGTTGACAAACATAGTTTGGTCATCGTTGAAATTAATAGGAAGTAATAAAGAAAGAGAGGTTTTCACATATAAATATACTATCTTGGACATCTTTTATGATTGTGAGCACTCATTAAAATATGACATGCTAAAGAGTTGAGGTTGGACAAGGAAGACAACGTAATGGGTTATGTTTTCTTACATCTGAGATAAATTATATGGTCATGGATCATCCAACATGTTGAGCTTGCCTTTCCCTCTCATGCTAGCCAAATTCTGTGCACCAAGTAGAGATACTACGTGTGCTTCCAAATATCCTTAAACCTAGTTTTTCCATGAGAGTCCACCATATCTACCTATGGATTGAGTAAAATCCTTGAAGTAAGTTGTCATCGTTGCAAGCAATAAAAATTGCTCTCTAAATATGTATGATTTATTAGTGCAGAGAAAATAAGCTTTATACGATCTTGTGATGTGGAAGAAATAAAAGCAATGGAGTGCATAATAAAGGTCCATATCACAAGTGGCAATATAAAGTGATGTTGTTTTGCATTAAGACTTCGTGCATCCAACCATAAAAGCACATGACAACCTCTGCTTCCCTCTGCAAAGGGCCTATCTTTTTATTCTTGTCCTATACTTCATGCAAGAGTCACGGTGATCTTCACCTTTCCTATTTACATTTTATCCTTTGGCAAGCACAATGTGTTGGAAAGATCCTAATATATATATATATATATATATATATATAGCTAATTGGATGTGAGTTTTCATGAACTATTATTGTTGACATTACCCTTGAGGTAAAAGGTTGGGAGGCAAAACTATAAGCCCCTATCTTTCTCTGTGTCCGATTAAAACTTCATAACCATAAATATCGCGTGAGTGTTAGCAATTGTGAAAGACTAAATGATGGTTGAGTATGTGGACTTGCTGAAAAGCTCTTATTGACTCTTTCTGATGTTATGATAAATTGCAATTGCCTCAATGACTGAGATTATAGTTTGTTGATTCTCAATGAAGTTTCTGATTCATACTTGAAATTGTGATTGAATTGTTACTTTAGCATAAGAGATCATATGACAATATATGTATATGTTGTTGTTCTAAGAATGATCATGATGCCCTCATATCCGTATTTTATTTTTTATCGACACCTCTATCTCTAAACATGTGGACATATTTATCGATATCGGCTTTCACTTGAGGACAAGCGAGGTCTAAGCTTGGGGGAGTTGATACATCCATTTTGCATCATGCTTTTATATCGATATTTATTGCATTATGGGCTGTTATTACACATTATGTCACAATACTTATGCCTATTCTCTCTTATTTTACAAGGTTTACATGAAGAGGGAGAATGCCGGCAGCTGGAATTATGGGCTCTCCATCGCAAACGTTTTGCACCTTTTGACGGTTTTCATACACCACCGTTTGCGATTACTGCATCGCACACAGTTTCTCGAAGGGTCTCTGATCATAGTGTCGCGTTAGCAGCATCCTGCAGTAGTGCATGATCATGTAGTTGACATCGTATTTGTGGCAAAGCTACCGTTCATAATTCTTTCATACATGTCACTCTTGATTCATTGCATATCCCGGTACACCGCCGGAGGCATTCACATAGAGTCATATTTTGTTCTAAGTATCGAGTTGTAATTCTTGAGTTGTAAGTAAATAAAAGTGTGGTGATCTTCATTATTAGAGCAGTGTCCCATGTGAGTAAGGGATGATGGAGACTATGATTCCCCCACAAGTTGGGATGAGATTCCGGACAAAAAAGAGGTCATAAAAAAAGAGAAAAAAGGCCCAAATAAAAAATGAGAGAAAAATAGAGAAGGGGTAATGCTACTATCCTTTTACCACACTTGTGCTTCAAAGTAGCACCATGATCTTCATGATAGAGAGTCTCATATTTTGTCACTTTCATATACTTGTGGGAATTTTTCATTATAGAACTTGGCTTGTATATTCCAATAATGGGCTTCCTCAAAACGCCCTAGGTATTCGTGAGCAAGCGAGTTGGATGCACACCCACTTAGTTTCTTTTTGAGCTTTCATACACTTATAGCTCTAGTGCATCCGTTACATGGCAATCCCTACTCACTCACATTGATATCTATTGATGGGCATCTCCATAGCCCGTTGATACGCCTAGTTGATGTGAGACTATCTTCTCCTTTTTGTCTTCTCCACAACCATCATTCTATTCCACCTACAGTGCTATATCCATGGCTCACACTCATGTATTGCGTGAAGATTGAAAAAGTTTGAGAACATCAAAAGTATGAAACAATTGCTTGGCTTGTCATCGGGGTTGTGCATGATTTAAATATTTTGTGGGATGAAGATAGAGCATAGCCAGACTACATGATTTTGTAGGGATAACTTTCTTTGGCCATGTTATTTTGAGAAGACAAAATTGCTGGGACTAACCTATTAACCGGAGGCCCAGTGCCAGTTGCTGTTTTTTTTGCCTATTTCAGTGTTTCACAGAAAAGGAATATCAAACGGAATCCAAACGGAATGAAACCTTCGCGAGGATCTTTTTTGAAACAAATGAAATCCAGGAGACTTGGAGTGGACGTCAAGGAAGCAACGAGGTGGCCACGAGGTAGGGCGGTGCACCCCCCACCCTCATGGGCCCCTTGTAGCTCCACCGACCTACTTCCATCGCCTATATATACTCTTATACCCTGAAAACATCCAAGGGAGCCACGAAACCACTTTTCCACCGCCGCAACCTTCTGTACCCGTGAGAGCCCATCTGGGAACCTTTTTTGGTGATCTGCCGGAGGGGGATTCGATCACGGAGGGCTTCTACATCAACACCATAGCCTCTCTGATGATGTGTGAGTAGTTTACCATAGACCTTCGGGTCCATAGTTATTAGCTAGATGGCTTCTTCTCTCTCTTTGGATCTCAATACAAAGTTCTCCTCGATGTTCTTGGAGATCTATTTGATGTAATTCTTTTTGCGGTGTGTTTGTCGAGATCCGATGAATTGTGGGTTTATGATTAAGATTATCTATAAACAATATTTGATTCTTCTCTGAATTCTTATATGCATGATTTGATATCTTTGCAAGTCTCTTCGAATTATCAGTTTGGTTTGGCCTACTAGATTGATCTTTCTTGCAACGGGAGAAGTGCTTAGCTTTGGGTTCAATCTTGCGGTGTCCTTTCCTAGTGACAGCAGGGGCAGCAAGGCACGTATTGTATTGTATTGTTGCCATCGAGGATAAAAAAATGGGGTTTATATCATATTGCTTGAGTTTATCCCTCTACATCATGTCATCTTGCCGAACGCGTTACCCTGTTCTTATGAACTTAATACTCTAGATGCATGCTGCATAGCGGTCGATGTCTGGAGTAATAGTAGTAGATGCAGAATCGTTTTGGTCTAGTTGACACGGACGTGATGCCTATGTTCATGATCATGCCTAGATATCATCATAACTATGCTCTTTTCTATCAATTGCTCGGCAGTAATTTGTTCACCCACCATAATATATGCTATCTTGAGAGAAGTCACTAGTGAAACCTATGGCCCCCGGGTCTACTTTACATCATATTAGTTTCCCGTCAACTAGCTATTTCTGCCGCCGTTTATTTTGCAATCTTTATTTTCCAATCTATACAACAAAAATACTAAAAATATTTATCTTATTATCTTTATCAGATCTCACTTTTGCAAGTGGTCGTGAAGGGATTGACAACCCCTTTATCACGTTGGTTGCAAGGTTCTTATTTATTTGTGCAGGTACTAGGCGACTTGCGTGTAGTCTCGTACTGAATTGATACCTTGGTTCTCAAAAACTGAGGGAAATACTTACGCTACTTTGCTGCATCACCCTTTCCTCTTTAAGGGAAAACCAACGCATACTCAAGGGGTAGCATTCATCGGGAGGGGTGTGGCTTACCGCAAAACGGGACTCCATGGGCTACTGTTCATCTCCACCGTCGACCTCCTCCAGCCTCCACGAGTTACTGTTCATCCACCGTCGACCTCCTCCAGCCTCCACCTGCGACTGTTCATCCACAGGCTCCTGTTCATCCAGCCTCCACCGCTCCTCCATCGGCTACTATTCAACCAACCCTCTCCACGGGGTCCTGTTCAACCACCCCTCCACGGGCTACTATTCATCCAGCCCTCCACTGGCTACTATTCAACCAGCCCTCCACGGGGTCCTCTTCATCCAGCCCTCCACTGGGTCCTATTCATCCACCCCCAACCGGCTCGATCGGGATCCTGTTCATCTAGCGGCAATGGCCTCTACTACCACGGGGTCCTGTTCATCCAACCCCCACCGGGAACTGTTATCCAAATACCCAACAACACTCACTGTTCATCAAGAGGCAGCAGGTTCGATCAGCTTCAGTTAGCAGTAGTAGTGAAGGAATCGCTTGATCGGATTCAGTTAATAGCCAGATCGATCGATCGCTTGAGTTCAGTAACACGTAGCCTGCAGTGCAATCGCTTGGGTTCAGTAGGCGAACGCCTTGCTCGAGTTCAATTAGAGCCCAACGCCTCGCACCCACGCGCATACGTGTACGAGAGAAACGCGCATCGCTCGGCCCCGACCACCCATCGTAACCGGGAACTCCCCGATATTTTCCTCGCCCTCGCTTCTACCACGGTTTTTCCCGTCATGGACGGCCCAAAGAATGTCATGCAGCCGCGTCTCCGGCCCGCCCAAGACGAAAATCCCATTTTTGTCATAAAATTAGGAGCCTGCCACATCTATGATGATACCGGATTTTGTCACAATTATCGTCATAAAAGTGTCATAAGCATGACAGAAAAAAATTCGTTCGGCCCAAAATGTCACGGATGTGTCTTTTTTTATAGTGAAGGTAAAGTTCCATGAAGAGTTTTCCAGACAAATATTTTTACCTTTGTCGAACAGTCCAAGCTCCAAATTCTTTGCCACACACTTCCGACATGCATTGTTCCTTATCCATTTGGTCGACGTAGGTTACCCCCAAATTTGTGACCCCAGTCAACATAATATGAGATTTCATGGAAAACCTAATTTTTTGTCATACCCCATGCAACAAAGTCCTCCACATCATAATTGAGAAGTAGAATGGCTAAGCTTTAGTGAACATCCACCTGCTAGAAGGTTTTCCTCACCAATTCCTCATCCCACTGGTTAGTACTAGGATCAATCAAGTCCTTTGCTTTTGATATGATATGGTTGCCATGTACAATAACAACTTTTATGTTACATGAACCATGAATCAATGGGTCATCCCATATATTGATTTCTGCCCATCACCCACTCTCCAGATGCACCCATGTTTCAGAGTGTTCACCCCTGCCATAATACTTTGCCTAGTGAAGGAAGCTCCCTTTTCTAATTTAGCATTGAGCAAATCTCCATCAGGAAAATACTTTGCCTTCAGAACAGTACCGCACGAAGAATCTGGATTATCTATTAACCTCCATGCTTATTTTGCTAGAAGAGCCAAATTAAAACGGTGGATGTCTCTAAACCCCATACCTCCTTTGCACTTCGGCCACACAATTTTCACCATGCCATTCAATGCATTCTCTTTTGGTTATCACCGCGCCCACCAATAGTGCGACATCGACCTCACGTCCACCAGCACAGGCGGAAGATAGGTCGCGGACTCCTCTGGGGATGAGTAGGGCGTCTGAGGTGGCAGGGCCTTATGTCCCAAGTGGGTCGGTCCGTCTCCCATGTCCTACTCTTACTCACTGGAGACCGGACCTTCACTTCACGGGTCTTAAACCCCATCTGCGCTCATGGAGACGGCGAGGACGTGGTCGCCGATGTGGAATACAAAGGAAGTGGACGACGGGCGTCGCCGTATGATAGGTTTAGGTTCGGCCGCTCTCCCTTTTTAAAGAAAAATGTCCTAATTGTAATGAATGTGTTCCTGTTTATATGGAAATTTGTCGGATTTGCATGAATTACGTCCGGTTTATTTAAACCTTGTTTGAAATGTATGCGAGTAACATTGGATGACTGGCTCCCGTATCCATATCCACGGAGTAGTACCCCCTATCCGCGGACAGATGCGGGAGAAAATTTAGGGATCAGTGTTGAAGATACCCTTAATGGGTTGTAACTACTCCCTCCGTCCGAAATTAGACGACGCTCAAACGGATGTATTTAGGTGCATTTTAGTGCTTGATACATCCATTTGTGTGTCAACTAATTCCGAACGAAGGAAGTATTTAAGAGGAAGTGTCCTCGTCGCCATCATCTCGTCGACCCGACCACAAAATCAAAACTAATAGCATATAGAGCCGGACTCCCCAAATTAATTGGGCGGACGCAAGGCCACCAACCGGACATGAGAGAAGGAATTTTTTTGACCTAACTGGACCCCTCAAAGCTCCTTAAATGTCCGGGCTGTCTGGCGCTTCTCATACTGGCCTCGTATATGAGATGAGTATGAAGAGTGTCGCGTCAGTGGTCCTGCGTCCGCCGCGTATGATTTGACCCACCACGGAGCATCCTTTTTCCTTTCTTTATTATTTCTTTTCTTTCCTTCTCTTTCTTCACCAATCATATGCATGTGAGCGTACCTATAAAGAAAAAAGTGAAAAATATGAGTGCAGACAAATAGGAAGTCAGAACAAATACATCCGAATACTAACTAGGCGCGTCCACATACGTTTGAGGGCCGCCCAATCGGACGGCCGTAGATGCCCCAAAAGAAATAAGAACCTAACAGTAAAACTGAAAAATGAAAGGAGTGAGTCTCCACTCTCCTGGCTACCTATGAGGTGGGTCTCCACCCTTCTGGGCTCTGGCTGCCGACGAGGCCGCCGGACGAGAGAGAGAGAGAGGAGTGAATCCTTGGGTGACGGCTAATGCTAGGAAAAGGCGACCGTGGACACAAGTAAAGCGTCCAGTCCCCCCCCCCCCCCCCCCACACACAGAGGATCCCGAGCACAACTGTCTTCTTCCACATCACTAGGTCCACCTGGGCGACTAGAAACAGCAGAGCATAGCTAGCAGACACGCACAAGAGACAGCCATGTGGGGCCCGAGATACAGACTGTGCGTACATCCTTCCTTCATCCTCCTCCACCACCACTCCTCCCCTCCCCTGTTTCCGCTCCGCCCCCGGTAAACCCCCATCCCGTCCCGATCCCACCACCACCCCTCCCCGGAGGAATCTTTGCTCCCTCCCACTTATATAAACCCCTCTCCGCCACTCCACTCTCCCAGATCTACATCCTCCCTCCACCCCGTCTCGCCGGCCGCCCGGCCGCCCCCCAATCGTGCGTCGGACGAGGTGCGTACCCAGTTTGTCGTGTCTTCGATACAACCGAAGCTCCTCCCACCCTCTTTCTATCCATTTCTGCGATCGATCTAACCCACGCGAGCATCCCCGGCTGCTCTCCACCAGGCCACGGCGATGGATCTCCTCGCGGCCGCCCGGCCCCAGTGGCTCCTCGCCGGCGCAGCGCTGCTGCTCGCCACCGTCGCCTTCCTCAGGGTCCTCCTCGGCCCCGGCGGCGGCGGCAGGCGGGCGCCGCCGACGATCCCGGGGGCGCCCGTCGTGGGCGGGCTGCTGCGCTTCCTGCGGGGCCCCATCCCGCTCATCCGGGCCGAGTACGCCCGCCTCGGCCCCGTCTTCACCGTCCCCATCCTCACCCGCCGGATCACCTTCCTCATCGGCCCCGACGTCTCGGCGCACTTCTTCAAGAGCAACGAGTCCGACATGAGCCAGCAGGAGGTCTACCGCTTCAACGTCCCCACCTTCGGCCCCGGGGTCGTCTTCGACGTCGACTACCAGGTCAGGCAGGAGCAGTTCAGGTTCTTCACCGAGGCGCTCAGGGCCAACAAGCTCCGCAGCTACGTCGACCAGATGGTTGCCGAGGCCGAGGTCAGCTCTATTCTCTTCCTTCCTTCCTTCCCCTGTTTTGTACGTAATTCTCAAGTGAGATGCTTCTTCTTGGGTTTGAATGAGTGCATCATAGTCAGAGGGGAAAACAACACTTCGTATGTGACTTTTTATCCTTACTATGGAATGCGCTAGCAAAGGAAGATGTAGGATGTTTGATGTGCCTAATTTGCCGATGCTTATGTTAATTGAAGATAAATATCAGTGGGGATTTTGATGATTCCAGTGGCCTGCTCGGTCACCAGTATTCATTTGAATGCAAATATGCATTTCGCGTATGATCAGAACTTAGAATAATGTGTTGCACGCATAGGTTTGATATATCTGGATTTCTGGATCAAAGGAAATATTTGGTAATACAATTGTAGCGCACCGTGGTGAGTAAGAGAAATCAATGCTTGCGGCAAGTTCTCCAATACAATAGTAGCACTGGAGTACCATAACTGAAGCTTGTTATTCCAGTGCCTAGTTGGCTAGTTGCTTGTTTTGCAAGCATTTTTGTGTCTTTTTTTTAGCATTTTTGTGTCTGAAAGGTGAAAATTATGATATAGTATGATACTAGAATCACAGTGTCAACCATTTCTCTCTATGTAAGTAGCATTTATCGTCGTAGTTTATTGAACTATGCTTGCTCCAATTTTGGCATCCTGCACAACCAACAGTCGGTCTAACTTGTCTTGCAAAGTTGTATGGAAATGTAAGTGTGCACTTCTGATCAGAACCTTGTAAAAAGCTTGACTCGGGCCTGCATTTAAGGACTCCTTATGAACTCGCTGCTGAAACAGAACAAGTTTTATGTAAGCATTAACATGAACAGCATGGTTTGTTAGTATACACCTGTACACATACTGCAGCGGGAGATCTGCAGAATCTCACCTCCCTTGCAACTAGTTTCATAATACTGATTGTCACCCTTATTTACAATGACAAAGTTTGCTACATTTTCTATACAGCCTATGCTGCTATATGACCAGTATGATATTTTTTATAGAAATCATTGTCATCCTAATAGTAAACAAAGAGTTTGCACAAATAACATGGGTCATCTTCTCAATCAGTTGCTCCACATTTGATTTAACATTTGCTATTCTTCCATGCTAGCATTTAATTTGTTTGTCAAGATAAGTCATATATGCTATTCAATTATTTTTGTTGTTGTATAGGTTCGTTTGTTCTGGCCATTTTTTTGGGTGATTAATATCATCTGTGAATCCAATCCACCTGCAGGAGTACTTCTCAAAGTGGGGAGAAAGCGGCACTGTGGATCTGAAGTATGAATTGGAGCACCTCATCATACTGACTGCTAGCCGATGCTTGTTGGGAAGGGAAGTGCGAGAAAAGTTGTTTGATGATGTTTCTGCTCTCTTCCATGATCTTGACAATGGGATGCAGCCAATCAGTGTCATCTTTCCCTACCTCCCAATCCCTGCACACCGTCGCCGTGACCAGGCACGGACACGTTTGGCGGAGATCTTCGCCACCATCATCAAGTCCCGCAAGGCCTCTGGACAGTCCGAGGAAGACATGCTGCAGTGCTTCATTGATTCCAAGTACAAGAATGGCCGCCAGACCACAGAAAGTGAGGTGACTGGGCTACTTATCGCAGCCCTGTTTGCTGGACAGCACACTAGCTCGATCACCTCAACCTGGACTGGGGCCTACCTGCTCAAGTTCCAGCAGTACTTTGCAGAGGCTGTAGAGGAGCAGAAGGAGGTCATGAAGAGGCATGGTGACAAGATCGATCATGACATCTTGGCAGAGATGGATGTCCTCTACCGGTGCATCAAGGAGGCGCTCCGGCTCCACCCGCCGCTGATCATGCTGCTTCGCCAATCACACTCTGACTTCAGCGTGACCACGAGGGAAGGCAAAGAGTTTGATATCCCCAAGGGCCACATTGTCGCAACATCTCCTGCTTTCGCTAACAGGCTCCCCCATATCTTCAAGAACCCGGACTCGTATGACCCTGACCGGTTTGCGGCTGGGAGGGAGGAGGACAAGGTTGCGGGTGCCTTCTCGTACATCTCCTTTGGGGGTGGCAGGCACGGGTGCCTCGGTGAGCCCTTCGCGTACCTGCAGATCAAGGCGATATGGACACACCTCCTGAGGAACTTTGAGTTTGAGCTGGTCTCACCGTTCCCTGAGAACGACTGGAATGCGATGGTCGTCGGCATCAAGGGCGAGGTAATGGTCAACTACAAGCGGCGGAAGCTCGTCGTCGACAACTAGAGAGCGGGTGGTCCCATAGGGGACGTGGGGTGTTTGCTTCTGTATTTCTTCCATTTACGTTTTGTTGTCCGCACGCCAACCTGTAGGGTATATCTATCTTCACCATTGTTTAGGGTACTGTGATTTGCTTCCAGTGATTTAGCCGTGTAGCATCAGAATGTTGTTTCTCTTTCCTTTCATCTTTGCTGTTGTCCACTCTCTTAGACGGGTTCAGACATAAAATGTGAACAGACAACACTATGTAAGGAACACAACAACTGTGACAGTTCATTCAAAATGCACTTCTTGCTTTTGCTCACTGAAATGTACCTTTGTGTATTACTGTAGCTTTTATCTTTCAGAAATGGAGAATGTGACGATGTGACGTCAGCCTTGAGAGAAAGAAATCCAGATCACCCCCTGGGGTTTCACAAATCGGCTAATTCACCCCCTAAGCTCTAAAACCAGTTAAGTAACCCCCTGAGGTCTCAAATACCAGTCAAATCACCCCCTCGCTCTGATTATAGTGGTTTCTGCAGGTGGTTTTGCTTGCGCGGCGTTGGACGACTGCCACGTCTGCTTGATGGGGTGGGTCTAGTTAACTGCTCCTCCTGTTTTGGCCTTGTCTCCCTTCTTTCCTTTGACGATGCGGCGGCAGCCGGCAGAGCAAAACCAGCCAATGCCAAACCAATCAAAGATTCTACAGTGAAATAAAACTGACCTTGTAGTTCAAGCATGCTGGGGATCATGCTATATTTTCTGGTACACGGCTGACTCCTATGCAGTTTCGGTCAGCTAATACAACACTGAGAATACTGCCAATTCACATAGAAAATGAGCAACATCATACAGCCCAAATACCGCTAATTTGAAAAGGAAAATTAAGAAGCAGGACATAGCCAAAATTCAGCAATAGTTCCACATTACATTCACTACTTTTTATTATCCTGTGTTGTTCAGGCTTCAGGCTACATGGACGACATGGTGGGGCAAAAATCTGTTTCAAGAGATTGTGCTGGCACTTTTTTTTTGCTAGGCTACACAGCTTGCTCCCGAAGGCGTGTCTCAGGGTTTCCCTTGGCATGTGAGAAGCATCTTCCTGAACCTGAAGTGTTCAGGAGCCACTGATTCTGAATCGCCCTGTATCTGAACATTTCTCGGTGTGGTATCTGTATGCAGTCCCAGTTTTATTGGAAAATACAGAACGCATTCCAGTGCACTTCAAAGTGATATAGCATGTCAGCAGTGGCGCTGGGAGCATAATATTGTTATGGTTTTACTAACCTTGCCATGGTTTCTTGTGAAGAAAATTATCTCCTGTGGGTTTAGTAATCCGCACGGGGTGGGGGGAGCATGCTGACAATCATCAGAAAAATTGTGAACTCGTATACCAAATGAGCAATGCTAGGCCGACGACAAAACTTGAACGATCAGCGCACGACGATAAAATCCAGCCAAGGAATCTTGTGCACAGCCGTGCAATGTCCGCTCGATTGTTTGGTCGTGCATAAATCAGCCACAATCTATTGTGTGTGGAGCAATTTTGATACCAAATAGAAGAAACGAATCTTTACTTTGCACCGTCTCAGGTTCTTATTCACCAGCTGTAATTTTTCATCTTCATTCGCACGAAAAAGTTACATCTTCACTGGATTTTTTGCTGCTTTGTAAATGTGTGTACAGTATGGCCTGAAAGCCTGCCTGTGAATATACTTCCACATAGACCTAACAGAAAACTTTACAGATTTTCCAAAAGCCAAGACACTTGATCCGCCTGATGGGTCAGCTGAATCCATCTCCATTCTCTCCAACTCTAATGTTCTTCATCATACAAGTCAAGCAAGTTCAGAATGCTACTTCCTCTGTTCCAAATTATAAGATGTTTTGGTAGGCTAAAACAGCGTAACAAAACGTCTTATAATTTGGGACGGAGGCAGTACATTTTAAACTTTCGCGCAGCACACCTGAAAACTGCATCTACTCACCGAATATTGTTTTAAAGCTGAGAGAAAGTAACTTCAGTGGTGCACTAAAATAACCTCCAACCATGGCAAAAACTAGTGTGATACCATAACCAAGATGTACTTTTCTACTGTTCTGTTCAGGTGGATGCTTGTTACTTTGAGATCTCCCCAACAAGGTGAGTCAGCCAACATGGCCTTAGTCTGAGAGCAGATACTATTCCCCAAGTATTTCCTTCTCCCCATTTCTTGGCTCTTGCCACATACCATTACCATGTTCTAGTTTCCGTCATAATTTCGAGAGAAGGTTAGTATTTTAGACCCTGGACACTAAGATTTTAATCTTTTAAAACATGGTGCACTGTTCATGATAGACCGCTTGCTATTTTTTCTGACCAGTCACAAGGTTGATTTTGATGGACGGACTGAGTGGCCTGGAGGTCCTGGGTTGGAACCAGCCTCCTTGCAGAATTATTATACAAGGTAAGGTCGTCTAGAAATTCCCTTCCCCAAACCTCATCTTGTGTGGGTGCTTTCAACACTGGGTACCCTTTTTTTAGTTACAACGATGATTTAAAAATAAATTTGTATTTTCATTAAATTGCGTACACTTCACAGATGGACTTTGCGAGAGTATTTGGAATATTTTATCAATCTTTGATTATTGTTTCCATCCCTAAACACGAAGCAATTTTCCCACAGGAGGAAAATAAGATGATATCCAAAAACCGAGGTGTTGATTTGGCGGACTCTTCCATTTCTTGTGAAATGGTACTTACTTATTTCTGGCCTACTGGTGATCCCCGTGCCAAAAAGGCTGGGAAAAATATTGATCTACCAACGCACGGGTTGCGGTTGCTGAAGTGTGTTGTTCTGAACTTATCTTACAATATGTTGTGGCAAAATGACCACGAAGACATGAAAAAGTTGATTAGTCAAAAGGTAAATAGGCAAAAGTTAGTTAGAAAAATGAGATTATCATAATATGGCAGGACAACAAACCAACCCGTGGTTGGATGGTTAGGAGGGCAGTGGTATCCCTAACCCACCAAGGTTCAAATTCCGGTGCTCGCATTTATCCTGAATTTATTTCAGGATTTCCGGCAATACGCGTTCAGTGGGAGGAGACGTTCCCGTCGACGACGAGGTGCCTACAGTGACTAAGTAAAATCTCAAGATGACATGCCGGCTTAGTCTCGCGGAGGTGCTCATAGGGTAGGGTGTGCATGTGCGTTCATAGGGGCGTATATATGAGCGCTTGCGTCTGTACCGTGTTAAAAATTAATATGGCAGGACAAGTGAGAAAACCTCAGGGTTTTTGCGACATGGGTGACGACCCTAGTTGCGCCGCCACCACCCTGTCACCTGCACCTCCCCCCTCACCATCGCCGGTAGCCACCGTTGGGCAAAGCCCGTGCACTGAGGGCGGCAACTAGGGGCTTCTCCCGTGGCGTGGTGCTCGGTCCTGCGGAGAACTAGGGAGGTAGTGCCCTCGCGGGTCTTTGGTGGTGTGTTGGCGGCATAGGTAGTGCTCCGATGGCAGTGGGCACGAATTCTGCTGGCTGTGGGATGCGCGCTATAGTTGCAACTGCGCTGGCTTGTTGGTCGGTGGAGATGTGGTTGTGTTGCGGTATATGGGTGTTGGGACGGCTGGATCTGGCCTCCCCATGTTCGGCAGCTGGGGCAGCAAGGCCGACGCCATAGTTGCGTTCTAGTGATCTCCAGCAAAGGCAGTGGATGGCTGAGTGCATGAGAGGCGTGCCACTGTTGGTGGGCATTTGGACGGTGACTTGTGACATGTCACGTTTGAGCGCTGGTCAGGCGAATCTCGACTGACTTGATCAGGTGATGTCTGGCTTCCCGTCTTGGTCCCCAACCGATGTGACCGAGGAGGAGTGCATGTTCTTTACCCTGTTTGGCTTTGCTCATCGGCCTCCTTCTAGTCGCCATCCGTCGGCATGGCACATGCGGTGGTGGTGCACAAGACTTGGTCGTCAGGCTTCGCACATCATGCTACCCCATGTCTCCCATCCGCATGACGACCCGTCTCTGGTGGATATCCATTGTGCTCTGATGATGGTCGGGGTGTGCCCCACATAGGTGCAGGTGTTAGCATGTTCGACATTGTCGCGTTGGCAGATCTGGCGTCTCAGCGAATACCCGATGCGTGGAGTTCACTCTGATATGCATTTCCGGTGTTGCTCGGGACATTGCAGCATGAATTATTCTCTTGCAAGTTGGTGGCAGCAACCCAAGGGACTTCATCTATGGTGGTGCTCTTCGAGTACCAGTTCTCAAGTTTCAAGGTGAAAAACCCTAGGTTTCAACTCTTCATCTATTAGTGGCTGTTTACATTCTCTTGTTGAAGGCATTGTATGGAGCTTACTCAATCTTTCTCTTCTAGGTAAATACCAAGATCTAGCATATGTGGTTGGATCCTGCGAAGACGGTATTCATGCACCATTTCCTTGCTCAAAGGCGTCGTTGTTCGGGAACCTTGTCATCGTCCGGGTGTTTTCAACGGGTGGCATTAGTTGATGCACCGCTGCAGCCCAGAACCTTATGAGTCCTCCTCTTTTTTCTTTTTCTTTGTTTGTTGTGTGCACCCTAGTCGTGCAAAGGTAATGTATGTATTCGTTGTGTCTGTACCACTTGATGCGACATCATGAGTCAATAAAGAACACCCTTTGTTGAAGAAGATTATCATAATACACCACAGTGCGAGATGGAGCCTAAGGCAGGCATGAAATGCTCCAGCCAGTAGTAATTACCTATATTAGACTTGGGGGCTGCCTGTCGGTGCCATATTAAACTGTATCAACCGTGCACTTAACTCATACACCATTGGTACATTATTGTTCTAAAAAAACCCAAGAGAATGACAAGTGTTTAAGCTAGAGACAATGAATTGGTCAACCTGCTGCAATTAGCAAATTAGGCACAACAAAGGACTAATTTAGAGAGCAACCCACCACACAGGTAAACACCAGACACCACCTACTCCCACTGAGCATCTCTTCCTGCAGATGCCCTCTTGTAAGATGCAAAACAACTAACCAGACCATTCTTCTCCCAATATATACCTCCTTCTTCACCTCTATCTCATCACCCCTGGTCTCTTCCCTGGCTCTTATATCTACCGTATGTCGGTCTTGCTAGATCTAGCTTTTCTGAACACCAGAACTCACTGCTAAATATGTTGCATATTGATTGGTCATGTTCTTCATCATGTCCTAGATCTCAAGTATGTGCTTTTAGACTTCTGCGGGGCTTATGAAAGCAAAAGAGTGGGATTGGCTTGGTGTTATTTTCTTGATTTACTGATGCAAGTGGTAGGCTCATTCCTGATCTGAAGCTTTGTTTTGCTCCCTTCTAGATAGGAGAGCATGGGTTAATTGCATGCGATATGGGCATGCGTGCATAGCCCACATGTGTTTGTCGATGTGTCTCCATCTACCTTTACTGTCCATGGTGATTTGATGATATGTTCATTGGATGTGTTTGTATTGCTTGGATCGATCTTGCATCAATCTCAGTATATATGCCTATTGTTATTTCTTTCTCTCTTGTGCTTTTTGCCATGCGTTTGTGTCGATCTGAAGTTCTGAACATGAGATTAGGGTTTTCGACTTTAATTAGAGTTCTTCTGCAAGGTTAAGAGCTGAGTACTGATTGACTTTCAGCGCGGTGTTTTCCCAGTGATCTCTCCTTTAGAATCTTCGATTGAAATGTTCAGATCATGATCGATATACCTGATACACTTTCTGCAAGACCTGCATCTGTTTTGAATATCTATCTCCTGTGAAAATTAGTAGTAATACACAATTTCATTGAGGGGATGAATTAAGGAAGCTTCATGCTACAATCTATTACCTTTAGTGGATTTTATTATCTGGCAATTTAAGCCAAGTGGTTCCTGCTGAGAGGAGAAATTACGCTAGTTGTTGTTTGTCAATTATATCTATTTATATTTATTCTAATTTTCATGTATTCATATATAGCTTATGCTCATTCATTGCTCCACAAACAGAATCTAACTTGGTTGTGCCTTTTCTTTGAAGTCATTTATTAGCCGGTTGTTCTGTTATTTCTCGGGGAAACCCATTTTCCTTCAAGATTTCCAATTCTGGTGCATGTTATCAAGGACACCAAGTTAATTCTTTCTAGCCAGCTTGCATAGATACATATCATATTTCCTTTATTATTTTGTATGTTAAACAGTGGCCATCTAAGACTGTTAACCAGCTGATGTAAAAAGGGCACCTGATTTCATCAGTACATGCATAATCATGTTGTTAACCTTCTAATGATATAATGCGATGATATATGTTTTTTCGTGGGGGGGAAAAATCTTCTGTCTACCCATACGTATGGCTAGATCTCTGTTTAGATGCAGCCTTTCCCCCTCTCGAACACTCTGTGTAGATGCAGTTATATGTAGCGCTATCAATATTACTTGCAGTTCTCCATCTAAACAAGTGAAAACTACTTAGAGCTATGTTGTACTAGTTGTTGAGCCATTAACTAGTTTTTAGTTGGAATAATGCAGGAGCAGCAGCAGGAGGATGACGGTAATGATGATGATGAGATGATGTATTAGTTTGAGGGAGCTCACTTCAGTCCACTCATGGGAGGTAGCGGGGATTGAACGAGCTGCCGACTCATTCACTCGAGCACACAGTGGATATGAGACTAGTTCAGGGCATAACAGTATGTAACAATATTTACTGTGCGAATGAGCGAATGCAGCGGGAGATTGTTCTCTCTTTCCTCCTCCATGCTTGGACTGAAGGGAGCTCCCTCATCTCTCATCAGCTTCATCAGGAATATGAACAGACCGCCAACAATAATCCAGATTCTGGTACTACTTCCCACACTTGAATTTTATTTTCCAAACATTCAGCTAAGATCGCTGTTCTTGTGGCAGAGCCTTTTTCTTGTGCTGGCTTTGATGATCAATTCAGAGGCTTTGCTAATCATGCATGCATGGGCTGTTAACTAAATCAGAATTTCTCACCAGCATATTGCAAGGGTTGTCTTAGGGCTTAATTAGGTCATCATCGCGCGCCTTACCTAGCTCTTTAGAATACACAGGCTACGGTGTGTAGAAAATATGCATAGCTAGGGTCATAGGCTTTCCATTAAGGTCAACACAGAACCTTAAATTATCCCCCAACAAAGCAAGCACAAAGATACTTGGAACTTGTCATGCCTCCCGGCTTTGTGATCTCCACCATCATTTTATATTCTCCTAATTGCATATCTAGGTGTGTCCTGTTGGCAGAAAGTTACCTAAATAATCAATACTCACTAGTTATTACTAATGCCTAAGTTTTTGTTTGAAATTTATACAAGAGTAACAATGTGGTTATTATGTTTCTTCTAATCAACCGCTGCACATATCTTGTTCTAATTTTCTTAAAAAGCAAATGAGATCACTGCAAGCATGTTAGTGGCCACCAGAATATCGGACACACCGATGCACTTAGCATCACGACTAGCAACATCTTACACCATCAACATATTGCAGGTTTAACAGAGGGAGGGGGAGGAACTGACCTGACAATACATGTTTGGGTATCTGCAAATTCAGGGCAATAATAGCCTTTTCACATGCTGGTGTGGTGATGGTGGCCTGGAAGAAAGGAAGCCCTTAAAAGGAGAGATCAAGCTAGCTAGCACTGATGCTCCCCTCGTGCCACGGCGTATTGTATATACCCTCCAAGTACAGCAGCAAGTGCGTCTGCTGCTCTACTTTTGATATACTCCTCTATGCTGCCCTTCCCCAGGTGCTTCCTCTCCCATCTATGGTCTGATGTTAAAGTACAATATGTTCAGGCATCGCAGCGCGCGCCCCCGTAATTAACTAGTGCCATATGTTCTGATGTCGCAGTACAATTCAGCTCTTTCTTTATGCCTGCACATGAAATCTTAGACCTATCAATGGCCGACCTCCACTTTCTCCAAGAGCATATATAGTGCCATCGTCCTTCCTGCAGAGAAGATGAGCGTGATCAAGGCATCAAGCTTGTGCCATCAAATGTTGCCTTGTTCTGATAGAATTTACAGATCAATGTCTATCTGTCTAGATTTGAAACATGCTAGATATCTCAGAACTCTTGTTCATGCATAACAATATGGCACATGAGTTTATCTATCTCCCAGCGACTTCCTCCATCAGGCAGCCAGAAACGCTTGCATACCCATGGACACTGGGGCCTATTAGAGGGGTTCAAATCACTGCTGAATTGCACAACCCCCCTTTATTGGCAGTAGTATTCTCAAGTAGTAGCAGTTCATCAAGGACAGGAGCTATGATCTCATCATTCTGCGTATTGGCAATCATCTGCAATAATACTATGCCGAACCCACTGCACCGCCACCAGTCACATGCTTCAGAAAAGGGCCTGCAAACGGTACAACAAAATCAATAACCACTGGTCATCCTACACTGTAACGTTATCACCCCAAGCGTGTACACATCATTACTGGGACACTACGTCTAGTAGAGAAAGAAAAAAATATACCATGGAGAATTCATCAACTAACAAAAAGATTAAGAAAAGAAAGATCCTACAGTACTTCTTTATCACTTGGTTGTCAATTTGCAGATACACTCACCTGAAAATCACTGAAGATGGTCACATACTCATATGAACACATGTATCTGTACCCGGGTGGTCTTCTTTGTTTTGCTGTTAAGGGTTAGAAGTAGACAAGTACTACCTCTGTAAACTAATATAAGACTTTTTAGAGGGAGTAGTAGATACAAAATTATTGACTGGACCTAACTCAATTCAGCCAATGAAACATCAAACACTCTTTCTAAGGCGAAATTTACCTATTTTTACCAATTAAACACTCTTCTATGGCGAATAATACCTATTTTACCAATTAAACGTTCTTTTATTGCCAAAGTCGCGCCTAACTCTAAATGAAAGTCTCAACAAAAATGAACTACACTCGGTGTGCAAAGACAACATTATGGTTAGCCTAATTCGTTCATTCAATAATAATGTTGTTTTAGCTGGGAGTTCATATGGACAATACGCAGCTTACACAACATAATTTGACATGTCATACATAGCATAGGGCCATCAACACATTGAATTTCACGTTTTTATTGCGGGCTCATTATTCGCCCTCTGATAGCTACATTGTGAGTTGTGACACTTCTCAAAAAAAAAGAAGGATAGCTACATTGTGACACAAAATGACGCCCATCTAGACGCGCATTTGAGAAAAAAGTTATGGCTACATTGTGACGGTGCTAATCCATTTACTAGATGAGATCGATTTTGAATTAAGAGTGCCATGGCGAATTCCAGCGACAAGACCTAGCCGTTTTCGCAGTCAGGAAACGTAACCATACAAATTAACCTGGGCCGCGAGTGCCCAAGGGGGGGAGAAGTGAGAAGAGAAGATTACCACGACCATGGTGGCACGGTCGTGCCTGGAGGCGACGGAAACGGCAGGCGAGCCGCGCGGGGCCCACTCGCTCGACGGCCGGTGGGCGGCGGTGGGAGGAGGCACAGCCGCAGGAGTGGCATCAGCGCAGCAGGCGCGGCCGCGCGCGAGAGAGAGGCACGAAGCTGGGCCCGGCCGGGCCGAGCCGAGCCATCTCAATGGCAATGGGCTGAGATTTCTCGAGCAGGCCCACTCTCGCTACTCCAAGCCCCAAACCCCATTGGCCCATTCTACTGCTACCGCTCACTCCGTCCGCCCTAAAAAAAAGAAAAAACTCCGTCCGTCGTCGCGTTTCTCCGCTTCATCTGCGATTCCCATCCCTCATCGACATCGCCGTTCTTACGATGCGTTTGGTTGCTGGGCTATCCCTTCCTGAGACAGGGATAGCCAATTTTTAGATGGATGTCACCCGTTTGGTTCATGGACAAGCGGGGATACGACTAGCCAGATGCTTGAAATATTCCTCTAAAACCTGGCTCCACGTGTCTGCGAAAATGTCAAGGATCTGCTCATCCTGCGTGCGCGCGAGATGGAAAGCCAGTCCGTGAAATGTTTTTGGCCTCGCTCTTGTGGAAAAAAAATTATATGAGACCACGGTTAGCAGGTGAGATTCGTTCTAATGAATGACACGTAGCATTCATAAATCTCAAAACATCTAATCTCTTCTCCCATGATTTTAAATGAGGATAGGGTAAATGCTTTATGATTTGTGAATGCCACGTGTCAACCTCCCACTCTCTGGCTCATCTCCCGCAAAAGTCAACTTTATCTTTTTTTCCCTAACCAAACGCATCCTTAGTTGCTCCCGCCATCTCATCCGGGTAAATGTCACACCCCCACCTAATACAGGGTGGTGTATGACAGGTCAGGTCCACCCTGTTGCCATGTGGATTGAGTAGTAGGTGTGTGCGTGTGTGTGTGGTGCTTATCTACCCAACCCTCTGGCCTGTACTAATCCATCGAATGGAAAAGAGATGAACTGAGCTCAGCTCCTTCGTCCTCCTGCGGTCAACCCCGTACTCGCTCGCGAGTTCTCCTGTGATTATCTAGCTGCTACTAGGGACATCACAATTGGTATCAGACTCTGTTCGTTCCGCTACCCACAACGGCGCCGCGTCCACCACCAACCCCAAACGCCCAGACCCGATTCATCCTGCTTGAGATGGACGAGATGCAGAAATCCCTGCAGGAATTCTTCACCAAAGCGCTCGACGAGAAGCTTGCTCCGGTGGCGGCCGAGCTCCGCGAGTTGCGTGCCGATCTGGAAGAGGTCAAGCGAGCGCGCTCTCCGGCTGCTCGTCCGCGCGACCCCGCACAAAATCAAATCGGCGGCACAGGCAACAGCGCCCCCCATCTGCACGCGTCGCTACCCGATGCCGACGACCCCGAGGATCACCTCCAGGGTCACGCCGATGAGGCGCGCAACCAGCAGTACATACCTCGCGATGAGGAGCTTCCACGCGGGCTACGCGAGGATCGTCGCGACGATGCCGGCTGCTACAAGCGCCGCCGCGACCGTGGCGATGTGAAGGAGCTCGACCTGCAGTTCGACCCTCGGGGCAACGGGGTCCCGCGCGGACACCACGAGATCCACCGCGACCTCGGGGGCGCCCACGGGCGCCGCTTCCGTCGTGACGGTGACCACTACCGCGACCGCCGCGACCATGGCGACAACTTCGACCTGGCGTACCCGCCTCGCGGCTACTGGTTGCCGCACCATCTAGTCCATCCCCACGACGACGACGCCTACCACGAGCGCCCCGTCCGCCGCGATGACGCCAGCTGCTACGACCACCGCGACAGCTTTCACCTCAAGCCACCCAAGCATTCCTTTCCGGTCTTCAAAGGGCAGTTTCCATTACTCTGGATCGACAATTGCTACAATTATTTTGAAATGTACAATGTGCCGGATCACCATTGGGTTAGCACTGCCACCTTGTACTTTGAAGATCACGCTGCTCTATGGCTGCAAGCATACAAGCGTACTCACCGGCAGATGAATTGGGATGCCTTGATCACGGCCTTGGTTGTGGAGTTTGGTAGCGATGACTACGACGGCCAGATGTCAAGTCTGTTGCAGCTCAAGCAGACTGGAGTAGTAGCCGAATACAAGCACAAATTCGAGTCCTGCATGTACCACCTTTTATCTGTTGATGCTGCTCTGAACTCCAAATGGTTTGTTTCTCATTTCATCCATGGCTTGTGTGATGAATTTAGAGCAGCAGTCAGATTGCAGCATCCAGCTAGTGTGACTAAGGCAGCTCATCTAGCAAAAATTCCGGAGGAAGAAAATGACAATTGCCACCGTCCACGAGCAGGCCTTGCTGCAGCAATCAAACACCATATGACCCATACACCTTAAGGGCTAGTGGAACCTCATCGAGACAAGGATGACTTTGCTCGGGAGCGTGCCTTGCGAGACTTCAGACAAGCTAATGGCCTTTGTTTCCGGTGTGGAGACAAGTATAGCCGCGAGCACAAGTGCAAACCACCTGCCCAACTATTGACCATACAAGTGGGTAACTGTGGCGAAATTCTCTCTGAGGATACAGTTCATGCTTTGGAGTTGCTGGATGAACCAACACTAGCTGGTTGAGCTCATGCCATGACCTGATGGAGCATCAATTTTGGTGGGAGCAGGGTCAAATGTTGCTGAAGTTCACCTTGTCTTCCATCTCGTTGTAGCGATGCAAGTATTTTGGGGCTCGCCTGCCACTCAAGGAGGGGCAATTGTCACACCCCCACCTAATACAGGATGATGTATGACAGGTCAGGTCCACCCTGTTGCCATGTGGACTGAGTAGTAGGTGTGTGCGTGTGTGTGGTGCTTATCTATTCAATCCTCTGGTCTGTACTAATTCATCGAATGGAAAAAAGATGAACTGAGCTCAGCTCCTTCGTCCTTCTTCGGTCAACCCCGTACTCGCTCGCGAGTTCTCCTGTGATTCTCTAGCTGCTGCTAGGGACATCACAGTAAACCTCGTAGCCGATTGATCTCTCATTCTCAGTGATTCTCGCAGCATTCGATGTTTGTAGTATCTGCAAGAGGTTGGATCAATCCCCATTCCTTCTTCTCGCCGGCGCGCTGTGCTGGCAAATTAACGCGACGGATCAGTCGGCGGTCTAGCAACGACGAACTCCGCCGGCACCTCCGGTCACCAGGTGTTCGCTTCCTAGCTTGCACAGGACCTTTTTCCGTGGGTAATGAGGATGCTTCCGCTATTCGCAGGGAGGGGATTACCAGGAGAGAGAAGAAGACGGCGAAGGAAGGCCGAGATCCAGGGCCGCGAGTGTTGAAATCGATTGATCGAGGACCCATTCCCACAGCCAGGAGCTCTGTTGCCTCTGTAAAAAGGCTGATACAAGGTTTCTGAACTTTTCTGAGTTGTTACCGGATTCTGTCACCTATTTTCCCCACCACTTTACACAGTTCACCTTCTTCTAAATCAATGAAAACCAGCAACCGCTGGATATTTCAAAAAAAAAAACTTTACACAGTTCAGCAGAGGCTGAGCTGCATCAATCAATGAACTCTTACTCTCAAATTTCTAACCGTGCTTTCTTTTGTTCTTGCCTTGAGGCTTTTTCCATCTGATAACTCAGCCTGCAGGAGTCCATTGTTGTAGGTAATAATGTTTTTTTTTCTTATCATTTGGTGACCAGGTATAATTTTTTTTCTCGTTTGTTTAAAATTGTGCTTTGCGTCGCTAATGGAGAACCTATCAATCAACATACACGACACATATATATTACCAAAAAGTCAACTGGGCTGAATACTGTCAGTAGATGCCAAGACCTGAAAGCAAGATAATAAAGAATCAAAAACTGAACAAGACAAAATAGCATTCATATCCTCGACTCCTCGAGTTCTAAAGCCGATGAGAATCTAGTGGATTGCATAATGCACTATGTAGTAGTTGGACATGAACAAGGTAGCCACTTATCGTATATATTTGACAAGTCTCCCCTCTCTCCCCTACTCTGTCTGTCTCATGGAGAAACTTCATCTGCTAGCTCTGCTTCTTCCCGTACTTCTTGGGTTACCTCTGTTGTACATCTGTGAGATACTATGACTGAGGCCAGAGAGGATAAGAAAGAAGCTGAGGAAGCAGGGTGTAAGGGGTCCCAGGCCTACTATGTTCTATGGCAACACCCAGGAGATGAAGAGAATCCGGCAAGAGGCCGTTTCTGCACGGAAGCAAGACACCAGTAACTACATATCCACCCTCTTCCCTCACTTCCTTATCTGGAGGGAAACATATGGTATGTAGTCGAAAGTTTCATCCATGCATGAATTTTCTCTGCAGTAAAACCACACCCTTTTGTTTGGTCTTTTTTTAACAGTAACACGTGTTCTTTGCTTAGAATTCATCTCTAGTGTGTTATTGATTAGATGGCTCATGGATGTTTTTATTCTTGTGACATGAGACTATATGATCACAAAATTTACATTTTACAGTTTGTTGGGGTGACCAATCAATCTTTCTAATATTCAGCATGACAGTGCCACCAGCCTACAACACTATTTTGTACTCCCTCCGTTCCTAAATACTCCCTCCGGTCCTTTTTAGTTCGCATATTAGATTTGTCTGAAGTCAAGCCTCGTAAAGTTTGACCAACTTCATAGAAAAAAATATCAACATTCACAATGTGAAATCAATACCTGTTTATGCATCAGGACTTAAAGTTTCATATTGCATAACTTTAGCATGATAGATGTTAATATGTTTTCATATAAATACGGTCAAACTTTGAGAAGTTTGACTTCAGACAATTCTTATATGCAGAGTAAAAAGGACCGGAGGGAGTATTTGTCTTTTTAGAGATTTTAGGAACGGAGGGAGTATATGACCTCTCATCTCTGTTGCTATTTATACTTTACTTTGTAAATTTCATTAATGTAAAGCATCCACCCTAGCAACCATATCGTCCAAAAGATAAAGCTACATTATACTCAGTTACATGTTCTGCACTGTGTTGTGTCACTCGTAGTTAGTGGCAAAGAACATCCTTATTGACCTTAGCTGGGCATATACATGGTCTCTCAAAAGTCAGGAACAACTCAGATAGTTGAAAGCTATAAGCTTTCTCTTGATGTTGGAATTTACTCTTGAACATTGGAACTCTGATCAAATAATCTCTTTCCCTAAACATGTTCATACAGTAATAGTATTTTAATTAGTGATATTAATACTTCTATTGGAATCTGGGGTCCTATGGGAGCTAAGTGACTTATTATAGATATTTTTGTCCTGTCCTATGAAGATGCTGTTCAACTACGCCTTAACAAAATGCGTGAAGTGGTCAGTAGTCGGCTTGTTGATTAGAAGTGCTGGACAAACATTCTTTATATGCTGTTTCATTTCTGTCATAAGGCCATGAATTTCTAGACAATTTATGCACTTAGCAAATTTGGTCTAGTCGGAAGTATTGTAGAAAAACAATTGCCAAATATAATTATCTGACATATATTTTCTGTACAACTATTTGGTTTAAGTCGATGGTATTTATTATACTTACGCGGCCTGTATTCCTTATGCTGGTTCATTCTTCTGACGGCGATGCTATTGGATTTTGAACTTGGAATAGGCTCGGTATTCCTCTACTCAACAGGAGCTGTGGAGATTCTGTATATTTCTGACCCCAGCATGGTCAAGGACAGAGCCACTGTACGTCATCTGAGCTCAGGAAACCTCTTTATATACAAAAATCTCGCAAACCGCTCTTTGGCGAAGGCATCTTGGTATCAAATGGCGATATATGGGCCTATCAGAGGAAGATCATTGCACCAGAGTTCTTCATGGAGAAGATTAAGGTGCTGTGAGCTGCTTAAGACAATGCTTAAATATGAGTTGAAATACTAAGGACATGATCAAGTATAATAGTTGAATTTCAGCAAAAATCATTATAATTGCAAGAATGATGTTTACAGGTCATGATAGAACTAATTGTGGGGGCTTCTGTCCCACTGCTAGAAGCATGGGAGAGCATGCTTGACGATGCAGGAGGGAGTAAAGAGATAGATGTGGATGGTTATTTGCGGAATTTTTCGGCGGATGTAATCGCCAGGGCATGTTTTGGCAGCGATTTCACAACAGGGGAAGAAATATTCCACAAGCTGAGGCAGCTTCAGAAGGCAATTTCTCAGCAAGACACACTTATTGGATTATCTGCAGTGTGGTAAGTAGACAATACCTAACATGATGAATAAAGGGCAAGAAAATAAAGTGAAATGTCACCTGCATATTTTTTTTAACGGTCACCGGGGGGGAGAGAGTCCCCACCTGAATATATTGCTCAAAGTGGCCAAAATGCCAAGTGTGTGATCCAGTTTATAAGGAAAACCGGATCGAAAACCTTAACAGGTTGACCCCGTTTATAAGGGAAACCGGGCCGCAAAACCGCACAGAAGGGAAAGATTACATAGGGTGAGAACATATGGACGCCCCAAAGAAGGCACTACCTAGCCAGCAAGCCAAGAGACCACCACCATAAAAGTCGAGTGGAAGTGGTGTGTCGTCTAGGAATCACAATACCAACACTAAACAACTATCCTAACGCACCACACCGGCGTGCGTACCAACCCCTTGGCACAACAGAGGAGCAGCACCAATCAACGAGTGACCCATCACGAACCTTAACTGGAAACTTCGCCACAGCAAGCCGACACAATTAGCAAGGTGGGGAGGCATCGTTGCGTCGTTGTTGAGCAAAGATGAACCAAGATAGCACGAAGAGTACGAAGCTCACCAAAACGGACGACAGGCATGAGAGGGTCTTGAGCTAGCAGAGCAGAGGATGACCAACCCCCAAGGGCTACGGAGGATGAATGGCGGCAAGGAGCTCCCTAGTGACGCCTTCAAGAAGGTGGACGACATCCGAGGATGACGTCGTCACAGAGCTTTCGCCTGGAGCATAACCGGTTAAATTCCCAGAGGGCAGAGCCGAGAGCTGCGAATCCGGACCGAGAGACAGGAGTGGCACATGAGCCATGCCCCCAAGAGGGTAAGCGACGCTGGAGTAGCGCCGCCGTGGTCAGCTGACAAGGTCAGCGGGGATTTCTCCCATAGCACATCCGTCAATGGTGGGCCGCCATCCAAGTGGAGTCGAAGGGCGACAGAGGACAGGACCGAGACGGACATGTGAGGCGGATGGTGAACCGAGGAAGGACAAGTGGAGCAGGCCGCCGGTGAGAGGGTGGAGACGAGGTGGGGTAGTGGAGTAGCGGGGGCCGTTGTACCACGGCATGGGGGTGGGGGCACTGCCGAGTGGAGGTCCTTCCCGGCAGGAACCGACGGCGTCGGAGGTGGACAGAGGGTGGGGGCACCAGAGAGGAGGATCTTCCCGGCAGGGACCGGCGGTGGCGGAGGCCAGGAGGCCAGGAGGAGTCCGTCGCTGGATCCACCGGACCAGCCACAGCCCGTCCGTGACGGGCGCCCAGGGGGGCGGGGACGGGGAGGGCGAGCGGGATGGAGGCGCAGGACGGGTCGTCGATGGGAGGGGAGGGGACGCCGGCGCCGGATCTGCGGCGGCCCGGCTTCGGTCGCGCAGGAGGACGGGGTCGAGGAGGATCCGTGGGGAGCGAGGCGAGGTGGAGCGGGGTGCATCGTCTGCCGGAGAGGATGGGGGAGGAGAGGGGAGCTATGGGTGCAGCGAGCCGAGGGAGAGCCAGATCCGTCGCCGGCCAGCCGAAACGGACGGCCAGGAGGCCGAAGCGCAGCCGCGGGCGCCGCCGGCACCAGGGGCCAGGCTGCCCGCCCACCTAGCGCCCATCGCGGAGAGCAGTGCCCCGCCGCCGCCGTCGGCCGCGCGGGATTCTCCCGGCGGCGTCCTTCGGCGGCGGCGAGGGGAGAGAGGTGGGAGACGGGGTGGCGGCGGCTAGGTTTTCAGTCGCCGCCTGAGTCGCCCTGGTCAGAGCGACGCGGGGGCCTGGTGGTTGTGTGGCGCTGACGGATCACCTGCATATTTGACTATTTGTGCATGAATATCCTATCAGAAGTCTTTCAACAGATTTGGGAAAATAAGGTTCATTCTCATTCATTAGACAGGGATCGCTAAAATTGTGATGTAAATATTTGAATGTTTTTTATTCCAAAATAATCTGGTTGTTTAAATTTGGATAATGTTCTGCCATATGGCAAAGTCTAGTCCAGTCATGTCATAAAATTAAGATTTATCCGCTGGTCGTGATCTTGTGTATTGTGACTTGTGACAATACTACTTTATTTAAATAATCTGGCCACACTTTACTCCTTAGTTGTGGCCTTTCTGAGGGCATTTACCCTATTTAATTGACAAGGCAGTTGACTTGGTAGACAGCTCAGGTTCGATTTGCTAGGAGTAGTGCGGTGCAGCTGTGCAGCTAGCAGCAACTGTTGAGCAAAATTGACACAATTTCATAGAATTTGACTGAATTGGAGGGATTTTTTTTTCATAATTTGGTATATATCTCCAACGAGTACTCTTCCGAGTTATCTGTCAATCAGCTGCATGTCTTCCTAAGGCTGCCCGTAATAAGAGTATTATAGGTAGTATCATACATGCTAACTAGCAATTTTGATGAAGTGGCATAGAATTAAATGAAAAAAGAGAGGCTTGAGTATTATATCATGATACCATATCATATTAAATGATGTGCTACTTTGTGTCATGCATGGCAATAAATGTAGTCCTCTATGATACTAACATATAATACTATGCATTAGGGATGTGATACTAGTCTATGATACTCCCCATTACAACCAGCCTAACAAGTGGATTTGGCTTTGCAGTTCGAGGAAAATAATAAATAAAATGGGATAAAGGATGTCAGAATATCATAAATTAGGGGTAAAATGTGACGTGAGGGGGGCAATTAAATAGGGTAAAAGCTGTCACTACTAGGGGTAAAAGGTGAAACTTAAGGCCTGTTCGGTATCTCTCCAGTTTTAAAACTTCGCTCCATGCTAGGAGCTGGGTCCGAGCCGCTCCGTGCGATTGCACTGCCGCTCCCTCCGCTCGAGGAGTTGCAGCTGTGGAGCGGAGTGGATCCGAACAGGAGGCTTATTGTCATAATTTTGTGCGTTTATTATAGGAAGTGTTTGCCAACCAAGGCGAACCGAGAGATACAAAAGCTGGAGCAAGAAGTTCGGTTACTCATCCTCAATGTCGCAAAGGAACACAGCCGCCGAAGCAGCAGCAACAACAACAATAACGACGACAACGATTGCATAAAGACTAAACATAACAGCTTTCTGCGCTCGATTGTGAACAGCTCTCGGCATTGCCCGGCCAGCTACGGTGGCAGCGCCGAGGACTATATCGTCGACAACTGCAAGAACATCTACTTTGCCGGGCACGAGACTGCAGCTGTCACCACCACCTGGTGCCTGATGTTACTGGCCACGCACCCGGCGTGGCAGGACCGTGCCCGCGCCGAGGCTCTGGAGGTGTGCCGTGGATGCACAAAGCTCGACGTCGACGTCCCCCGGCGACTGAAAACAGTGAGAAAGCATCCCTCCCGTTATGCATCGATCAGTCTTGAAGAAACAGGCACGCCATTGGCATTATTAGCCATTGCATTCTCTTTCCAGATCACCATGGTGATCCAGGAGACTCTCCGGCTGTACCCTCCGGCGTCACTGATCGTGCGCGAGGCGCTGACTGACTTCAAGCTTGGCGCCCTCGACGTCCCGCGGGGAACCATCGTCCAGACCGCCGTCGCGATGCTGCATCTCGACAAGGATGTCTGGGCCAGGACGCCGGCGAGTTCCGTCCGGACCGGTTCGCGAACGGCGCCGCCGCAGCGTGCGAGCCGTCGCACATGTACCTGCCGTTCGGGCACGGGCCCAGGATCTGCGCGGGGCAGAACCTGGCGATGGTGGAGCTCAAGGTGGTGCTCGTTCGCCTGCTGAGCAAGTTCGCCTTCTCGCCGTCGCCGGGGTACCGGCACGCGCCGCTGTTCCGGCTCACCATCGAGCCCGGGTTCGGCATGACTCTCGTCGTCACAAAGCTTCCATGATCTCTCACTGCCATCTGTGGCGAGAATGTGCCGCGCCTGTTGATGAAAACAATGAGGCCGCCACGTGTTTGTGATCGGCAAGGCATGCTTTCGTTGGTTGGTACTTTCTGCCGCTGAAGATTCAGTGAGTTGAGGCGCATTGTAAAAACAAAGTATGCTTATCTGCGTAGCTGCGTTCCGTGAAGACTGAACTGGGTCTCGTTTGTTCTACGCATGTAAAATAATTTTCTCTTGCCAATAGTTTCTTTTTGTTGCGAAAACCAATGGTCTTGTTGGTTCCTTGCATGCAGCTGTGAATCTGTGATCGATGCTCTGTGCAGTCCTGTAGTTTCGTAACGGAAGCAGGCAGTTCAGTTAACGGATTGCCGCTTTCTTCATAATGGAAGGCAGCACCTCGTGTCATGTTCTTAAAAAATAAGGCTCACCATTGATTTTTCAGGAAGCCCTACTTGTTGATTCCTGCGGGTAAATTTATGGTGATACTACCTCTTGAATCGGTCAGGCTGATCATGCCTTTGGGGAGGAAGATTGCATTTGCACATGTGATGTGAGTCTGCATCGGGAAACTGCAGTGTTCATTTGCATAAAGACGTGAAGAAGAATCGATGTATGTGTTGGTTTGTCCAGCATCTATAAAGACAACGAGGCTCGTAACAACACCAACGTCAGCACGGCCGAGTGGTCTAAGGCGGTAGACTCAAGTTCTGGTCCTCTTACGAGGGCGTGGGTTCAAACCCCACTTCTGACATAATTGTTTGCTCCTTTTTTCCTTCTATATTCTTTTTTCTTCTTTTATATAAAGATGACGAGCCGTTTATGCTCCTGTGTGTTTTGCTCCTTTTTTCCTTTTACATAAAGATAAAGATGACGAGCTGTTTACGCTCCCGTGCATCTTTTCTGCTACTCCCCCGTTCTTAAATATAAGTCTTTATAGAGATTTCACTATGGACCACATACAGATGTATGTAGATGCATTTTAGAGTATAGATTCATTCATTTTGCAATGCAGTTTCCTCCACTGAATGACAAATATCAGCCGACAACATCTTTGATGTGCGAATGAGACCATCATCACCTTTATCTTTGGCACTTCTAATTACGAAGACAACCCGCCGTATGACGATGCTATGAAGGTAGCCACGAACAAGACCCGCCGTATGATGTGTGAATGAGACCATCATTACCTTTATCTTTGGCACTTCTAATTACGAAGACAACCCGCCGTATGACGATGCTATGAAGGTAGCCACGAACAAGAAGGCTAGAAGAGCAACGAACTACGCCATCTTTGGGCAGGCTGGATTCGGCCGGATATGGGCTGCCGTGGACCAGTTCCGGCCATGGTCGTGGTCTCTGCTTTGTGGTGCTGCATGGTTGCATGCATACATGCATCAACCTATCTACTGATGTATCCCTAAAAAAATTATCTACTGGTGTCCTTTTTTTGTGCTCTCTTGGGTGAAAGTCCTGCTCTATCCGGAGCTGGTGGTGGCTCCCTCCGTTCCTAAATATAAGTCTTTGTAGAGATTCCACTATGGACCACATACGGATGTATGTAGATGCATTTTAGAGCATAGATTCATTCATTTTGCAATGCAGTTTCCTCCACTGAATGGCAAATATCAGCCGACAACATCTTTGATGTGCGAATGAGACCATCATCACCTTCATCTTTGGCACTTCTAATTACGAAGACAACCCGCCGTATGACGATGCTATGAAGGTAGCCACGAACAAGAAGGCTAGAAGAGCAACAAACTACGCTATCTTTGGGCAGGCTGGATTCGGCCGGATATGGGCTGCCGTGGACCAGTTCCGGCCATGGTCGTGGTCTCTGCTTTGTGGTGCTGCATGGTTGCATGCATGCATCAACCTATCTACTGATGTATCCCTAAAAAAACTTATCTACTGGTGTCCTTTTTTTGTGCTCTCTTGGGTGAAAATCCTGCTCCATCCGGAGCCGGTGGTGGCGCTGCCTGTGGGTACCGCTAACCTTTTTGGAGGCATCGCTGTCATGGTGGCTTCATTCTCAATCAGACTTTAGGGGAAAATCCTGCTCTAGATGCGCCCGGAACAGACAATGGTGACACATCCCGCGTCGCACCCTTTCTTGAAGGCATTGTCTGGGGGTTGGCTCGGTTAATTGGTGTGGTGCATGTTTGTTGTGGGTTTGACGAATGTGGGAATGCGGCCGCATTGAGGTCGATGGTGATTGTTCGGTGGTGTTCTTCAGGGTTTCGCGGCGTGCCTTTGGTATCGTAGGACGGCCATCTGTTTTCCCTTGTGAAGGTGCCTCGCCGTTGTTGTTATTCATGCTCAAGACCCTCTCGTGGCTGTCGTTGTGTTGCGGCAAGCTTCGTGCTCTTGGTGATATCTCGGTTTATCTTTACCCATTGACGACGGAAGATGCCTCCCCGAACTTGCTAATTGTTCCGAATTTCTATGGCGGAGCATCAAGTAGAGGTTCGTGTTCAATTGTACTCGTTGATTGTAGATGCTTCTGAGATGTGTCGTGAAGCTCGGCACACACGCCAATGCAGTGCGTTAGACTCCTTGTAGAGTCTAGCATCCCTCAACGTCACTCCACATCTACGTGTGTCCTTATGTCTGCTAGCTAAGCATGCCTTGTCCCAAGTGTTCATTTTTAATATTCGTTTCCCTTGCTATTTGTATTGTTTTTATCTGGTTTTTCTCATGAATGAGACCAACTTTTTTAGATTTTTGAGCCGGTTTTTTTTATAAACTGGATCAGCCAAAATCATGGGATAACCATGGTCTTTGGCAGCTTTTGAGCAGTATCGAGAAATAAGAGATTGAGTCACTCCCGGACGCTCTCAAAGCTCAGCAATCGTGGACCGTCGAATGTGTTTACTTGATGCGTTTCCGACCCTTGGATCTCTCTCCCGGGCGATCTAGACCGCCGGATGGAGCCTGCGACACTATTGCAATGAACAGTTTAGCTCACCACCGGAAATATCTTGTGCCACCGCCGTTATTCTCGTGCCCCGCCGAGGGTATTTTCGTAATTTCGCTACGATACCCAACGCCCATCCGTTTCTCCCACATCAGCTTCTCCTCTTCCTGTTTAGCCGCCGCCGCCTCCCCTTCCACCATGGCCGCCGCCCCCTCCCCTTCCACCGTGGCCGCCGCCCCCTATCGCCCGACGGCGAGCCCGCCCTCCCGTCCCCTTTCCTCTGGTCGCCCTCACGCACTGCATCGCCTCCTGGTCGCCCTCTCTCTCTCCCTCCCTCCCTCTCTCTCTCTGTATTCCCCCCTGCCCCCACCACCACGGCCAACTCCGGCGAGGTCCGTCGCCATACAGCACATCCACGAGCTCATCTCGTGACGCTGCTCCTTCTCCACTGCGTTGACCCGACGCACCTCCCCTCTACGCGCGGCCCCGGCTAACCCTAGCGCCACGGTCGCCGGTCCACGGCGTCGCCATCAACGCCGGCGCTGCGCCCGCACCTCCGGTTGGTCCTCCCCAACCCCGTCCGAACTTTCGCGCACTGCATCGCCTCCTGGTCGCTGTCCAGGCGTCGCCATCGACTGGAGGAGCGCGGGACCGTCGTCCTCGCGTTCGTGCACCTCCAGGAAGAAGACTGCTCGAGGTGAGACGCCTCGGATCCGTCGTGCGAAGGTGGAGGTGAGTGCCGTCTCCACTTCCCCCATTCCCCCCCCCCCCCCCCCCCCCCCCCTCTGTTTTGATCCCTTTTTCTGCAGCTTGACATATAGGTTAGTGTATGTGTGTGTGCAGCAGCTCCAGAGGGACGAACGTCAAGGTAGCCACTGCTCCGTAGGTATGAATCGGTTCCCTAGCCTCTTATGAGCCCTACATTTCATCGAGCAAGGTTGGCTGCTAAGTTTATGTTATTTGATGCCTCTGGTTCTTCCATGTATGGAAGAGATACTATTTAGTTGTCTGCATTTATCTTATTCGGTTCAGTTTGGTGTGCTTATCAATGGGTTCATTCAAGATAATTTGTGATTCTCCTATCTAATTGATTGGTATATATATGTTTTTTTAATATGAATCACTTTATGCAGAAGATCTGAGTTCAAAAAGATTGCATGACACCACATACATTTGATTTTTTTTATCATGGCCTGGGTTTGGTGTGACCGATTCCATTAACCGTGTTGCAGCTGGTCTGGGATATGAGTACGGCCCTTGATTCGTGCCGCCTGTTTTCTCTGCCGAAGTCGTGGTTGCGTGGATGTGGCAATGGTCGAAGGGTCGTCACCAGGGTGGCACCGGCGCCTCCCTTCCCTCTCCCCTAGATCTGGAAGGTACCGTCTCGGGCTTCCCAGATCTGTTGGATCAAAAATTGTGGGTGATGGAATCAAAATTTGTTGGATCAGAAATTGCGGTTGATGGAATTAAAACTTGGATGTGATCAAATTAGGTATTGCTTGAGCTGAAAGTTGAATGTTTGTCGACTTGATTTGTAGTGGATCGGGTGGTATAGTTTACATATTTGAAAATGTTGTTGAATTTTCAGAGAGGACATGGCGTACTGATTACTGAAAGGAATCTGTGAGTTCCTGCAAGATGCATCTCCAACATTTCTTGTGCAGGTCAGTTCCTACTCATATTTCCCCCTTGCATAGCGACTTTAGGAACATTAATATCATCATTGGCCTATGAATTTATCACATAATTCCCTGCTTTACAGTTCTGGTGTACATCCTTTTTAAATATTTTTGTTTTTTGAAACCTCAAAACAGTAGTTTAAATTCTTTTCCATGAATCTGCGTGTTGCTGCCTTGGTGATGGTAATTAGTCATGGATAGTTGTCATTCTAAAGTTCCTTGGTTCAGATATGTGCGGTTTGGCAATGATTTTGCTTGTTTTCTTCCTGTTCAAAATATACCATTTGGCAGCGACTAGGTTCAAAGATACTGACCTGTCTTATGTTGTGTATGTCGTTTTAACTGTAGGAACCTGCTATTGAGTTGTTTTACTGGCTTAATTTGGTCTCTCTGCAGCATCCAGCAGCTCTGTATCTGAAGATTGTCACCATTTCTATATACTACGTACTTGTCGCTATGTAATAAAACTATACATCTAGCCGCTGCCCACGGGATATTCCCAGTCACCAATCTTGGTTATGCTCGAATTATGCACCAGATATTCCCAGTCACCAATCTTGGTTATGTGAGAACTCCTTGACCTATTATTTAAATGAAATCATCCTGAAATTCCTGTTCTCATTAAGCCATCATACCAAGAGGAAAAAATGTTTTTAATTGGCAGGGTTAGGGACCTCTGAAATAAGATCCTAGGCCGTAGTTCTGTTTTTGTGTCTCTTACAAAATTACGAATTTTTTTGGTTATAACAGCAAAGGATCAATGCTTTGTATTTTATAGTGGTGCGACTTACAGTCAATAAATTCAAGTGCCACATGTCGCTCATCTGCTGCTACAATTAGACTACATGTGTTTGGCTAGAGAGAAGTTCAAAAGGTGTATCGGTCTCACAAGGATATGCTGCTACAATTAGACTCTGCCAATCTATGAATATGTTGCTTCAAATCTGCATTTATCTCTCTGCAGTATGCTCATTTGCTATATAGTTTTGAAGTTTACATATCATGTATATTTATTACCTTATCCTGCTCAAACCTTTGGGCGTTCTTTGAAAGAATATATTTATTTATTTTCTATCGCAGCTTTCTCCTGGAACCGTTGTTATGAACCAATCAACTCTTTGAGAATTAAAGGTATGCCAATATACTCGACTACTATTCTCGTGTTGCTTTGTTATCTACTATTTTCATACCTGATTTGGCTTGCTTGTGGTGCCTTCTATTGTATAGATGCGTTGTTATGAACCATTGTTTGGACTGCACCCCTAATATAAAATATCAAGTATTTGTAATGCTATTTTGTTATGCAAACTTTACTTAGACTTTTGATGACTTGGTGCATTTAGTTTACGTCGCCACACAGATTTGGTAGTAGCCATCAACCATCATGTCTTCTGGCCTGCAGTTTGCCAACCTCGCCTGTTCGAACTTCGAACCCAAGATGCCACTGCTTCTTCTAGGTCCCGCAGCTTGATCCGCCAAGGTAACCATCTGTCCTCTCCCATATTGGACAAAGTTTGTAGGTTAAGTAATGAGATTTTATTCTTGGTGTTGTTGAGGAAGTCTTTGGCGTCTTGGCATGTAGTTTTAGTGACATGTGGTTATAATTAGTCAGCCGAGTAACCCACATAGGCTGTTAATCTGAAGTCAAATTACACATTACTTTTCAATTTTTTCTTCTAGGGGTTATTGAGTACCCTCTACTTATCTCTGCATCTATTCTCGGTGTCATTTTCTGAATTTGGTAAGGTGCATCTTTTTTGGCAAATAGAGCAGGCTGGAGGAGGAAGCAGAGAGGGAGATGGGAGAGGGAGAGGAGATCTCGGCCTGCACACTGCACCTCGCATCTCCCACAAGCTACAACAACAGGAGAACCGTATACACAGCATCCTTCTCAAAGCCTGCAGCTACTGCCTCCCCAAGCAATGCCAACTTGCAGCAACAAGGTGAGCTACGCTCTCTTTATGTAATACATATTTCATTCTATTATGTCCCTCTCTTTAATCTTCCGATAGTGAATAGGTTGGATTATAATAGAAATAGCTGATTTGATTATCCCTTGAAAGAAATATCTCCTATGCAGTCCTAAGGTGAAGTAAACAATGGGTTTTTGGGATAAAGCAAAGAGCATCATAAATGAAAAATAAATAAAATTGTGTCTAAACAATCACACTATTTCTGTTAGCATCTAACCGATTCTCTTTTCATTATCCGATGAATGAGATAGAATAGTTGTAGCTGCTTAATTCATTTGTGATCAATCATGGTTTGTCATTTTTCGTTGCAGGCACCTGTTTCATATAATTATAGTTGCAACTAATAAGGTCGTCAATTTTACTGAGGTCCATAAGATAATAATATCTCCATTAAGGTGTGCAATGAAACATCGAAGGTATGCCCGTATGTTTCATCTAGATTCTTTTTTAATGCCTCCTACTTGAGTGCATGCTTTAGGGAGAAGCCTAATTTTTTAATTTAAACTATGGAATGTGGTCACCTAAATGAGAATATTCTAATTGGTCACCTCATTTTTTGTTTTCAATATTATAATGTATTCTAATTGTGAGATATGATCCACTGTCATATTATGCAAGTTATTTCTAACGCATTCTGATCATATTTTTATAATAGCTGCTCCTATATTTTTGTCAGTGCTTGTTGTATTTTTTTTAAATGTTTCTTGGTAGGATCAGTTGTAAATAGTGGATGAATGCATACCTTTTCGACCTTAAGCATTTGGTTATGGTGATGTGGTGTTTTCTCTTTACAGATGATCCTTCTTCTTTCTTTTTTATTAAATAGACAAGTTGGATCCAGTGTGTATCCATATGTCCATGTATGCTTTGGGTGAATATGAAATGAAATCTGGGAAAGTGGGCCTCTATTTGACATTGTAGCATGTGTCGAAATATAACCAACTTTGCAGTGTGTCGAAACATAACCAACTTCTTTCACAGGATTCTTTGCTAGCAATTAAAATATCCTGAGCAATCTGGAAAAGAGCTAGCTTAAATCGATGCATGTGTAATTAACTCCATATATTATTTGGAGGAAGCGTTCAATACATGCATGTTTTCTCAAATTAAGTTGCCCCTGTTGTGTATATAAATGTGATGCTTCCTTCCATGACTAAACAGGCTGATGAGACCTTGTGGTTCCTTTTCCTTTTAAATTTCAGAGGCTTACATCCTTGTGATTCCTCATGACTCGGAAGGAGGAGCACGGGCCGTAGAGACGGAAGAGGAGGTTGAGACAGTCACGGCGCCTGCTGCAATGACCACGGCCACTACATGAAAAGAAAGGTACTAACTAAACTACATCATATTCCTAGAATGTAGTAGCAGGTGAATTTCCTGCTTAGCACCCTGGAGTCATGGACAGATTTCAGGACTCCAGGCAATAATTTCAGTCCAAATTGCATTGCTTTTGGCATAACTAATTCCACTGCATTTTGTTATTGCTTGGACCAACTGCTATGTACTGAACCTATTTATATCTATGTCATCCTTCTGATGTACTCCCTCTGTCCGAAAATTCTTGTCTTAGATTTGTCTAGATACGGATGTATCTAATACTAAAACGTGACTTGATACATTCGTATTTAGACAAATCTAAGACAAGAATTTTGGGACGGAGGGAGTAGCTTGCTATATTAGATTGGTCATTTTCTACAATCATTCTAATTTCCCTTTGCGCCGTTGGGTATTTACATACATATATAATCTACCTTGATATAGACCTATGACATTGTTAGGGTAAAATGGTCATTGCATTTAGATCCTTACAAAAATAAATTGTTGTATGTCTGTCTCGGGTTTTTTATATCCATGGTGCTTTTCATTGGGATGCTGGTGTTTTAAAGGCATTAGGTTCCTGGTATTTTAAGTGAGAAAAATTGATCACATATGTCAGCTATTCATATTCATCTGAACTGATTAATTTATTTTGACTGCTGTTTCTTTCTACAGACAACAAAATCTATTAGGCCTACTTGTAAGTGCATCTAGTGCCATCCCTAGTTGGTTTTGGAGTATTGACGACAAACCTAATTGAGAGACTAATGTGTTTGTGAGAATTGCAGGATAACACAGGTAGAAGTCCCTCATTGATTCGGTTTTACTATCAGAGATGACCCCTAAAAACGTATGAAGACATTGAAGCCAAAGGTGGTATATGAAGATATTCACATTGAAGACTATGACAAAAGAAGACACGTTATGAAGCCTATGAAGCTCGAAGACTTAGATCTTTCGTAGTTCCTTTTCTTTTGTGTTGAGTCATAGGTACCACCGTACTGTTAAGTGGGGTCCAGGAGAACCAGTTAGGATGACTGAAGTGATGCTTAGTTGCCATGAGAGTTTAAAATCTGGCCGTTGAAGACACGTGTCAGTTCCTTAGTGACCTAGGGTCATTTCGGACAAATCAGGTCGGGTTGCCAAGTGGCTATAAATAGCCCATCCCCACAACCATAAACGGTTGGCTACTCAGATTTCAGTGCACGGTTTTTGTCGTTTGAGAGCAACCCACCTCGAAGCCTTTAAGAGAAAATTCCTAGTGAGGAGAAAAGCCGTAACCACCCAGAGCAAGAGCAAATTGGGCATCACTTAGGTCTTCTTGTCTGTGTGATCTGAAGACTTATTACACTTGAGGACTGTGAATCCTCCAGACGGTTAAGCGTCGCGTTCAGAGCATCCAAGAGACATTGTGTAGAACGAAGTTTGTAAAGGTTCGGGAGTCTACCTTGAAGACTTACCAGAGTGATTGGGCGAGGACTAAGTGACCTTAGCTCAAGGAGAATACGGTGAGGACTTGGTGTCCTGAACTGTGTGTTCAGGACTGGGTGTCCGGAACTGTATGTCCTAAGGTTTAAATACCTAGCCGCTCCAACCAGACGTACAGTTGTCACAGCAACTGAAACTGGTCCAACATATCATTGTCTTCAACGAGTCACTGATTTTATCTTCATTTTCTTTTCTTACTGTTACACATTGTGAAGCCATTGCATGCTTGCTTTATCTTTTGTCTTCACAACGTGAATGTATGATCTGTTTGGCTTCATAACTTCTTCCTACCTGATCCTTATTACACTGCAGCTGTTTGTCATTGTGCTTTTACTTTATTGAATACTCGACCATGGCTGGCCTAGTGTAATCTAACTTCCGCTGCATAGTAATAGGCATAATCTTCGCTGTTTGTCTTTATAACTCTCACGTTTTGAAGACTTTCATAAAAATCGCCTATTCACCCCCCTCTAGTCGATATAACGCACTTTCACTACTCATGTTGGATTGGGCTCAGCCCGATTACAAAACAGTAGCAAATGAGAGGAATACAAGAAGTCAAGAAGACCCTTCTCTCCATGTCTTAAGTTTCACACTACCTCGCCTGGATCCGGAACTGCGGCTACAGTGACCTCGACATAGTTTAGGTACAAACCCTACCCCTCTTGATGGATCTCGGTTGATGAATCTTGGTCGACTCTTGCCCCTCATGCCTCTCCCTGTTTCTCCTCCTTGCTCCTGCTCTTTTCCCTGCTTTCTTTTACCCAATGTTCATAAAATAGGAAAGAACCATGGAAAAGAACCCAATGACGCCCGCAGATGCGGTCACCGTCTATTCTGATATGTTTCTTATGCCTATATCCTCACTCTCCCACTCTTCATTTATCTGTCCGTCTATCTTTCACTTCCTTTTCCTTCCTAAATTTCTATTTGATATACCATGGACAGTTGACTCTGAGATGTGCAAGTAGTAGATGGGAACCAGTCCAAATACAATTTACTGTATGTTGTTGAGCTTAATTTGGAAGAGAATTTGTTTGCCAATATTAATTTCTTCCTAATTGATACACATGAGTACAAAGGATATACCAGTCATACGAGTAAATGAAGATACGGTGAAAATGTATAGGTTTGGTTCTACTGTACCCTCCACTATAAGTAACCAATGTGGTTGCTGATGTTTATACCATGATAAATCTCACTAGATACATACTAACAACAATCCTCTTGGTTTAAATTTGAAATTTACTAGGGATCCTTTTGGTTCTAATGTAGTTGTAATTGACATGCTGATTGGTTTGGTTATTCAGGTAGACACCCAGTGGTTAAGACTGTGTAGTGAGCCATGCCTTTGTGAGAGGACCAAGAAAAGAAAGGCATGTTGTACCTACCCTACATTGACAGTCATTATTAGCCCATTGTGGTACTTCAAATCTGATAAAGAATATATTTCATGTCTGAGACATGAGATTTGGAGTCTCGGTTCTGATATGTACGGACCTCCTTTTATTTTGTCATGTTGTTGATAATTCTGATATGGGACTATTTGTTCTGTTTATGTCTTAGAAATAATGAAATGGCCTATATGTTAAGTTATCCTATTTTAATTATATTATGTTGTTGATGATGTATGGTTCTGGAATTTGAAAGTTAACATTCAGGCTGTTGGTATCTTGAATCTTTTTTGCTTTCTCTAAACTTGATGCAAACAGTTTGACCTATCTAGCAGTAGCTCTGGCTTTTTGAAACAAATTTTGTCACGTGCTTTGCAAATTAATTATCCTGTTGACTTAGTATACTCAGTATACCATGTTTTATATATATCTCTACTGTTTGTAATCGCCACTAAACTCATTAGTCTTGAAAGAGTGCCATAATTTCCTTTGAATGTACAAGATTTATACATGCTGGGTCATGGCACTTGGACGGGCAATGTGCGCCAAGGCGCGCTTTGGTCTAGGGCCACAATAACAACAATTGGTCAAGCTTTGTCGAGGCGGCAGGGATCAGGGAGTATCAGATATGTTCCTTTGCCTTCGAAATTTCAAGTGCATTGTCTATAGAGAAATCATTATATGCCATATATCTCACATATTGTTTGCATCAGGTTGCCTATGAAGCTCATTGACAAGGCAGTTGAATGAAGCCACTTATTTGCATCGGTTATCTATGACTCTGTAGTTCGTTATGTTTTATCATGCTCATACTCTATCCACTGCCTCTCTCGCATTCACGCTTTTAGTATCAGACTTAATGTCAAGTGTCTTTTGTGTTCTCGTGAATGCACTAAACTCGATGCTGCCTTACGGTAATGTTATGGTGATGTTGAACTCCATATTGTCTTGCTTCTACCATGTGTGAATATTTCTTCTTTCTTTTGTTTTTTTATCTTGTTTGAATATGTACTATAAACTTGGATTACTACTGACTTAACATTACCAGCTTGACCAAAATGTTGGACCGGCACCCTCGCGCCAAGGAGCGATTCCGATCTAGTATATATTCACGTGAGAGAACTCTTCCCTCGATGATTTCCTAAAAAAAACACTACACTACCATGTTCAAGTCATAGCTTATCGTCAGATCAGATACAAATCCCCAATCTCGCACGTACGTGTAGAAACACACGCATCGATTTTGCGGGAATCCGCTGTTTAAATTTCAATCCTCCATTTGTATCGAACGTGTAACCGCACAGGGGCACACCAAACTCCCCTGTGCGCTGGCGTGGCTGCACGTGTCGCCCCCCTTCACGGCCATGCCTCGCGCCCAATCTTCTCCGGCGAGATCCATCGATCATCGGGTCAGAGCTTGGTGCGGCTGTTGCACTCGTGGCTCTGGACGCGCATCCCCATGACGGCGACCACGAGCCTGCACTCGGAGTATGCCACGGCGCTGCGCCTGAACACGCCGAACAGCAGCACCGTGCCGGGGACGGTGATGGCGGCGTCTAGCGGCATCGCCTGGCTCTCCACGTCCTCGGCCAGCTGCCTCACGTCCCCGGCGGCGACGAACCGGTCCGCCTCCAGCGTGAGCGCGACCCGGACCTCCGCGTCCCCGCGGCTCGGGACGGCGGCGCCCGGGTCGATCTCGGCGTCCCCGACGTGGGCGCCGCGGTACGATAGGTTGGTGTGGCCGCCGCCGGCGTAGGTGAAGGAGGCCGGATTGGGGTTGTGGACGGACACCGTGACGAGGAGCGTGAGGTTGAGGTGAAGGGACGGGGTCGGGAGGAGCGCGAAGCGCGGGGCGGCGCCCACGAACTGGGTGGACACGAGGCGGATGGTGGGGTCGCGGACGCGGAGGACGGTGAGGAAGAGGACGGCGAGGACGACGGCCAGGGCGAGCAGGACGGCCGTGGTGGCGACGAGGCACCGGCGGCGGCGGCGGCGCGCCTGGTGGTGGCTCGCGGAGGACGGCGTGGGGGGCTTGGAGGACGCCATGGGGGAGCTCGATTTCGATTTAGGGGACCCCATTGCCATCCGAGGATGCGATGCGATGGCGTAGGCAAGGCCGGGGAGGGAATTTTGACGAGCTGTTGACGATGGACGGTACCGTACGTACGTGGACAGCACCGCACAGCGTGGTGCCGTTGCGTCTGAATTGGTTACCGCGCAAAAAGAACTGGTTAACAGGAACGGAAAAAGGAAACTTCATAGATTGCCTGCTTGAAATTTCTTAATCTCAAGTATTTCTTTGGGCCTTTTGATTATCATCCAGACATTTTCATTCTTATCTTGGGGTGGGGGCAAATCCAACTCCAACGCGTGCTCCAGCTGCTCCGGGCCAGGATCAATGCCAGGCCAGCCACTTGGCGAACTCCTCGAGCTCTTTCCTCGCCGGCCTTCTTGTGGGCCTCGTCGGACGCCTCACCTGTCTCCCCCTCAATAGCCGCTGGTGGACTGGGAGCACGCACACGGGAGGCGAAGAAGGACCGGTGGCGCGCATCGTGCTCGCCACAAACCAGGCGTCCTAATTCGGCGAGTCAACATCCTATGCCGGATCGTGGAGGAGGTCTTCAGGGAGAGCTCAGTGCCGGCGGTGTATCTCGAGCTCGCGCATACGGCTGGAGGCTGAGATGGCCGACACCGAAACCCTCTCCGACCGGCGGTAACAATGGCTAGGGTTGGGCACTATCGAGCGGTTGGGGGCAGAGAGAGGGAGAAGAATGGGCGCCCCGGCCCCACGCGCGCGCATCTAAAAGGACTGTAGGGCGGACACCGAGCGAATGCGCGGTGTGTCTGTCTCGTGTTCGTGTGGATGCAAACCCAGCCCAAATTTGAGGCGGTTTTGCGTCCACATGGACACAAAACGTGTTTATGTCTGCGCATTGGGCTGTGATTTCTGTCGACACAGATCTAAACAGACAAAATGCGTTCGTGCGTTGGAGTTGCCCTTAAGACTTCTTCTACGGTTCACCAAACAAGACCCCAAATGTCCAGGGATATGTTTGGGGTTGTCCACATACATTTGGTCATGAGCTGGCATCCAACTCTATACCTCAAACAAGGCATGTGAAAGTTCATAGTCCTTTTTATTAGCATGACAATTTGGCAAAGCGGTGTGCAATTTTAGCATGACTTTTGCTAAACCGGGCCAGCTCATAGAAATGGCTTGTATTTTTGGATATGCTCATTACAGTTCCCGCACCTCGGCTGGCCAAATGTCCCCGCCAGAATCATGCTTTATGTTAAATGTCCACATCAAATGTAACTATTAAGCTCCTTCCACGGACACACGCCACGCCTCTCACCACTTCGCAGCTCCAAATAACTTCACTTGTCATGAAGCAACATTTTCTTAACAAATACTAGTACTGCCTTATTATGCTACACAAATGTCTGTTGTCCACAAACCCATCTCATCAAACAATTCCGTACAGAGCAAATAAAACTCCTACAGTATCTTCAGTCGATAATTCTCAGGGCAAATCAAGTGCTGGAGGTTTAGGAGACGGGCGCTCATGGGAGCCAACTACCAGCAACACGCCGTTGCTGATTGTAGGTAGATGAAACATGGTTTCGTGCGTTTTCAGCATCGATCTCATGGCAGAACAAGTTGGTGAGCAGAGCGCACACACCAAGTTGAGAAAAATCACACGGTAGCTAGAACAGCTAGAACTGAGACTTGTCGAGGCTGTTGAAATAGGGATGCTCTAGCGCGGCTTTGGCTGAGATCCTGTTCGCCGGGTCGAACTGGAGCATTTTCTGCAAGGAACGAGACATGGAAATGTAAGCCCATATGGCTAGACATACTTGATGCAGCCTTGGCATATGAATAGAAAACTCAACTCAAGTGCATCAAAATAATGTTCAGCAGAATTAACATCATAAGATAGCAGACAAATGACAGGGAATGGATGGTTAAGCACATCCCCATAACTTGAATTTGTTGAGTTGGAGAAACAACAAGCAATAGTAATGAAGCACAGTGCATGTTTAGTTTGACAGGCTAATGATTTTCCAGTGAAGAGAATGAAGGGCTAGCATTTAAGCTTTTTAGCGTACCGATAGCAGGTCAATTCCTTCTGGTTCCAGTGTAGGGACTGCACGTGTCAATCTTTGTGCTTTCCACTGAGGAAACTCATGCCAGTCCCTCAGAGCAGTTACTCCAGGCCAATCCTCCTCGGTAGGAGTTCCCAACAGCCTGATAAGGAGCACTTTTAATTAATGGTTCAATGCATGTACAATATAAATTGATAGAAGAAATATTAACTAATAAAATACGACATACTGTATGTCGCACTGGTGCTAATCCGAATCAGAAGTTTTCAGACAGAGTCTGACAAAGAACAGTTTGATAAAGTCCACCATCTCAAATTGGGACAAATTTTGCTATGTTTCCAGATTGTGGCAAGTATCAGCTCATGGAAAATCCGGCATGTTTTTCAACAGAACAGGACGAAAAATAAGATTGTTCTGAAAGTACTAGCATGATATTCTTGCAACTAAGAAAAGTAGTTTTATCATGATAAGTTGACAAATACATATTCTCAGTACTAATGAGAAGCAGGAGAGAGAGAAAGAGAAATACTTGAAAATGTGAAGCAGTTGCTGTAACTCAGAGTCACCAGGGAAAAGAGCCTGTTTTCTGACCATCTCGGCTGTGCAGAATAATAAAGAGTGTAAACATCAAACGGTGGGGGCGAGGAGGGGGATTCAATCAAAAGTGGAAAATATGTCATCTTGTAAGTTAAGGAGAGCAAGGAAAAACTGAGGAGTCGGCCAGAAATTCAAAAGCATGAGGCCCATGTGAAATTGGAGCTTAAGATCTTGGTAGTTGACTCTTAAACTGCAATACTTCATACGTTGAAGGCTTTAGAATTGCTGCTATGGTAATACCTTGGTTCGAGCAAATGCAATTTCCACTGATCTAAAGCACAAAACCACTCATCTACTATTTCATATAGACAGGAGTGACCATCAATTCCCTAGTGTATTTTTGCTGTGATTGTACAGGTGTGCTTTCCGTTTCAGTACAATTATATGCCACAAAAAGTATGCAATGAAAGCTTCTTTCAAATGTGAATCCAATGGTGTATTTTTTATGCATGTAACTTATATTTTTCTTACTAAATCGGTGGTCAAAGTTAGGCTCAAAGTACCAGAGGGGCTTGTAAACCAGTCCAGAGGCAGTACTCAATAACATAGACCAAAATTAAGGAATATTGCCATACCAAAGATGCATCCGATGGACCAAATATCAACACTGGTTGAGTAATGTGTTGCTCCAAGCAGTACTTCAGGAGCTCTATACCAAAGCGTCACGATCTACAACACAAAAATAGGGAATATGACTGAGGAACATACTAAACCATGCTGATAAATTATGTCAACTAGTGTTCACTGTCCAATTTTACAGATGAATAGACGAGTAAACAGTACCTCATGGGTGTAGCTTTTCATAGGAACAGTAAAAGCTCTACTTAACCCAAGATCTGCAATTTTCAGTATCATCTTCTCCTTGTCAACCAATAGATTTTGGGGCTTTAAATCCCTATGATATCAAAGAGGAACAATCATAAATCACATTAGCAACAATTGCAATGTTGTATGGGCCAATAAGTACAGCAACATAAATCAGAAAACAAAGGTCTAACCGATGAAGGACCCCATGGCCATGGCAGTGTGCAATTCCTTTGCATAACTGATACAAGAAACTCTACAAGAAAGTAAAGAAAGTTGTCTATTAGCCCAAAACAGACCTATCAAAATTAAAATGGATTCCGCCAACTGCTATCCAATGAAAATTAACGATAGCATCCCCAAAATAAAGGCATGAAGATGAATTGATTCCAAAGCAACCAACAAATTAAGCTCTCTGGATTTGGAGGGGGCCCTAATCTGAACTTGAGTGTATGCAAAATACAGAACGCCAGCAGCAGTCAACATTGAGTTTCAACCATTATACTGCACTACTTAGTTAGTCTCCTGCAACTAGGCTAGAGTAGTAGAGCTTGCATATTTTTTGACGAATTCAAACCAACTACAAACGCATACAACCGTATGATGTTCTGATTCCACATTTCATCAGCATTTAAAATGGTTCAATGTTTTAATTTCTTCAATTTATCGTCAAGATTAATCATGTCAATTACGAATTAAAAATTACAGTGTAGTTCGCTCTGATTGCATATCAATGTTCTGCACGTTTACGATGCAAAACTCAGAGTTCAGAATGGGCATATATGAGGAAGTGCCAAGTCCTCAGATCGATGGATAGGAGACTCAGCCGACGTAGCATCGGCGGAAAGCCAAGTGAGCAGGGCAAATCAGCCTCAAAACGAATTAAAATCGTTACCTTGACGACCTGCGTTGGGAGCGGCTTAGGGGCGGGCCCACGGCGGTAGGCGTCGACGAACTTCTTGAGGTCAGTGTCAAGAAACTCGAAGACGAGGTAGAGGACGGGCTTCCCTCCACCGCCGGCGCCGCCGCCCTTGGTGGCCTGCTCGACGGCGAGGAGGCGGACGACGTAGAGGGAGCTGGAGAGGAGGCGGAGGAGGGAGATCTCACGGAGCGCGGTGGGCGGGATCCCTTCGTCGTCCATCTCCAGGCGGGTCTTCTTGAGCGCCACCACCTGGCCCGTCGCCTTGTCCTGCGCCTTGTACACCTTGCCGTAGGTGCCCTCCCCGACCTTCTCCAGCTTCTCGTACTTCTCCATGGTGCTTCCGACGGTCCGAGGTCGGCGTCGTCCTCCTCGATGCGGCTTGTGTGATGGGGGCGGAGGGAGGAGGCGCAAACCCTAGGTGGATCTGGAAGTTTTGAAATGGGGGAGAGAGGGAAAAAAGATGAAAGGAAACGGGTGAAGCGGGTCTGCGACCCTGCTGCGTGGCTGACTTGAGAACGAAAGAGCCGAGTTGAAGATGGGCTGGGCGCCTGGGCCGCTGCTTGTTTGCCCACCCCCTCGCTCGATCCTCTAAAAAGAAGGAAAATGTTTAAAATCTACCGGATGATTTCTCGTCTCCGCAAACCACCTCGGTCGATTAACACGTGTCCCCAGGGTCCACCTCGCACGTAAAACACGGATAGGCGATTGAGGCGATTGCCAGGCGATCGGCTCAAGCGCTAGGGTTAGGGTTTTGCAAGCGGTGGCGGTGAGGATCTCGACGGCACGGGAGGGATCGGCGGCGATTCCTTACGTGCGGGTCGGAGTGTTGCTCTCCTTCTGGTGGGGAGGACATGGCGGAGAGGATGAATGATGGAACGGCGGCGCCGAGGAGTGCGGCGGCTACTCCTGGGGCGGCGAAGACGACGGGTATGAAGACACAGGGAACGGCGGCTACGCCGCGATCGCCGGCACCAAAGGAGGCGACGATCCCAGCGATGAGGATGCCACTGGGCCCTCAGAGCAGGAACTCCTCCGTATCCCCTGGTGATGGCAAAACGGCGGCGGCGACAGCTAGTTTGACTGAACGGCTTGGTGGCTTAGTGCTGACAGAGAAGGAGGCCATGGGCTTCGTCTTTAAGGATGCGGAACAGGAAAATAATAGGCCGCGAAGTGGTCTGCAATTAGGAAAGCTTTCTCTCCTCGGCTGATGAACAAGCGTGCGTTAGAGAAATCTATGCCGAGGGCTTGGGGTCTACACAGAGAAGCCCAGTTCAAGATCATTGGGAGGAATTTATTTGTGGTGACTTTTGGAAGTGAGGGTGACTGGAAACATGCTCTAAACAATGGACCATGGCAATTTGATTTCAGTGTATTAGTGCTCAAGGAATATGACGGAGCCACGAGGCCATCGGAGATGACGTTTGATTCTGTCGGTATATGGGTCCGGGTTGAAGATCTGCCCTTGGACAAGCGCTCAAAAGCCTTCAGGGAGGCACTTGGGAACTGGCTTGGAAAAATAGTGCGAGTGGATGTGAAAAAAGATGGCTTTGCCAAGGGCTCGGAGCTGTGTTTCAGAGTCAAACTTCCAGTGTGTGAACCTTTGGTGAGAGGATTTTATTTGAAGAAATCTGAAGATGATTTAGAGAAAACATGGTTTGATTTTAAGTATGAAAAGATTCCACACTTCTGTTTTGAGTGTGGACGGCTGGTGCATGGTGAGAACGGATGTACCCCGGCGGTGGATCCAGATCAGCAGTGGGGAGAATGGCTAAGGGCTTCGCCGGGTCATTCTTCGGGACCTAAGGAGGGATCCCAACGGGCACCATCGGTAAGTGCAAACATCTATGGCAGTGTGAGATCTAGCGATGGTGATAGGGACAAAAGGAAGACATGAACTGTCCGTGATCTTCCAACTAAACGTAATCTGCAGAGAGAGTTTACCACTCCGGCTGCCTCTCGCACTGGCGGGGATGGCAAAGGAATCGGAGAGGAAGTTTCTAGCCCCAACAAACAGAAGGGGCGCCAAGATGCGCCACAGGATAGAGATCTTCGGGACACGCTGGAGCAAAAGAGGGAGAGAGACATGCGTTCTGAACTGAGAAGGCGCCAACAAGAGAAACAAGAGGAGTTGAGGCACAATTATAGGCAGCAAGGACGCTGGGATCAGGATGGAGTTGGTTCCTCGAGTCAATTCAGAGGGCGGGAACGTAGACAGGGGTATTGTGTGAGAAGGCCGAGGCCAGATTATACAACAGAATATCGCTCTCCAAGCAGTCCCAGATATGAAGTCCACAGGGAAAGGAAAAGGGGCCCAAGGCAGTACTGGGTTGCGAAGGGGGATTTGGACGGACAAGTGGGAAATGATTTTTTTGTTCGTGACACGAGACAAAAGAACTCCTCGGTGTTTGATCGTATTGAAGAGCACAATGATACCTCGGCGGACCCTGCGAGGCAGGGCCGCCGGTCACAATGAACATATTGGCCTGGAACTGTCGAGGATTGGGGTTGGACTCGACAGTGGGCGAATTACGAGACCTGATACGGTCCCACAACCCAGCGGTGGTGTTTTTATGTGAAACAAAAAAGAAGGCGCGAGCAATGGAAAGACTCAAGTGGAGTTTAGGCTTTACTTCGGGTGTAGCAGTGGATTGCAAGGGCCGTAGTGGCGGTCTAGCCCTTTGGTGGAGAGATCATGTGCAAGTAATAGTGAGGCCGTGGTGCCAATATTTCATCGATGCAGTGGTGTCTATCGAGGGGAAGACTTGTAGGATCACTGGATTCTACGGGGAACCTCGAACGGAGCTTCGAAAAAAATCATGGGACGCGATTCGTTACCTCAAAGCTCAAGACGATAACCCATGGATCTGTCTAGGTGATTTTAATGAAGCTTTATTTCAGACTGATCAACGTGGAGGTAACCTCTGAAGTTTCTCACAAATGGAAGATTTTCGGGACTGCTTGGCCGACTGCGGCCTAGCTGATCTTGGATTTTCGGGATACCCATACACATGGGATAATAAACAAGATGGAGCTCATAATATCCAGGTTAGGTTGGACCGGGCTACATGCAATGATGATTTCTTATCTTTGTTTCCGGAGACATCAGTAGAACATATCCTTACCAAAGAGTCGGATCATCAAGCCCTTCTAGTGCGTGAGGTGGAGACTGCTCCAAGCCGTACTAGGGGAGGTGGCGGCTTTTTCAGATACGAAGAAGCATGGACGCGGCATGAGCAGTATGAAAACATGATTAATGAAGCTTGGATAGCAGCTGCTTCAGGAGAACAAGGGCTTGCTGCAACATGGGATAGACTTGGAGCAATGGCGGGTTCAATGCAGCGGTGGGCAAGAGAGGTATTCGGCTCTATTAGGAGACAAGTGGCGAAACTGAAAGCGCAACTGCTGGATGCTAAAAATAGATCCCTCGTGTCGAGGTCCTCACCGAAGGTCTGCGAGTTGGAGGAACAGCTGCGTGAAATTTATGCTCGGGAGGAAATCATGTATAGGCAGAGGTCACGAGTGGATTGGCTAAAAGCAGGCGATCAAAACACTAAATATTTTCAGAATAGAGCCTCTCATAGGAAAAGGAAGAACACGGTGAAAGCTCTGAAGCGGGATGATGGGTCTTTGTGCAGGGTTGATGAGGAGATGCGCAACATGGCTGCTCACTTCTACGAACAGCTATTCACATCGGAAGGTACACGGGGGGCGGCTGACTTGTTACAGAACATTGATAGCTTGGTGACGGAGGATATGAACAAGCTGCTGCTCGAGCCGATCAAGGATGAGGAAATTGATTCGACGCTCTTCCAGATGGGACCCACGAAGGCACCGGGGCCGGATGGATTACCGGCTCTCTTTTACCAACGACACTGGTTGCTAGTTCGACATGATGTGTGCCGGGCAGTAAAGGACTTTTTGAATGGGGTAGCTGCTCCGGAGGCTTTCAATGATACGATTATCGTCATGATCCCGAAATGTAGCTCACCGGAGTTACTTTCACAGTTCCGTCCGATCAGCCTCTGTAATGTTCTCTACAAGATCGCGACGAAGGTCTTGGCTAACTGGCTTAAGGGCATTCTACCTGTGCTTATCTCTGAGGAGCAAAGTGCCTTCATCCCGGGGCGGTTGATTACTGATAATGTGATTGTTGCGTATGAGTGCGTGCATGCTATACGTAAACGGAAGCGGAAAAAACCTTTTTGTGCAGTCAAGCTCGATATGATGAAGGCGTACGACCGAGTTGAATGGATTTTCCTCCGGCGGATGATGGAACAGATTGGTTTTGCGTAAGGATGGATTGCCCTGATCATGCGGTGCGTAACGTCGGCCACTTTTTCGGTGAAGCTCAATGGTGGTTTATCGAGGGGGTTTTCCCCTTCCAGAGGGCTCCGACAGGGTGATCCATTATCCCCTTATCTGTTTCTATTCTGTGTGGAAGGATTCTCTGCGATGCTCAAAAAAGCCCAAGAGGAGGGGAAGGTGAAGGGTGTGAAATTTGGGCGCACTGGCCCCCATGTTACTCACCTTCTTTTTGCAGATGACAGTATTGTGTTTTTGGAAGGATCGCATGACAACATGGTGACGTTGAGGGAAATACTGAGGAGATATGAAGAGGCATCAGGCCAACGAGTCAACTTACAGAAGTCTTCAATATTCTTTGGGAAAGGTCATCAGGAGGATGACAAGGAGGAAATAAAGAATTTATTGGGAGTTCATTCAGAAGCTCTTAGTGAGCGATACCTCGGGCTACCAACACTGGCTGGGAAGTCTAAGGAGGGTACTTTCAGGTATGTGACGGAAAGCTCGAAAGGCAAGGTTGGCGGATGGAAGGGGCAAGGACTATCGAAAGTTGCGAGAGAAGTGTTGATCAAATCTGGGTTACAAGCTGTACCCACTTTCACCATGAGTTGTTTTCAGCTCACAAAGAAGACGTGCCGGAACCTGACCTCAATCTCTTCAAAATTCTGGTGGGCGGCAACGAATGGTGAACGTAAGGTACACTGGATATCATGGAAAAAATGTGTGCGGGAAAACGAGATGGTGGTATGGGGTTTCGTGACCCTGGGGCTTTCAACCAAGCTTTGTTGGCTAAGCAAGCATGGAGGATCCTACAGGTACCAACATCTCTTTGCGCGAGGGTACTAAAAGCTCGTTATTTTGAGGATGGATCGGTTTTATCTGCAACAGCACCTCCTTCTGCAGCGTTCACTTTTAAGAGTATTCTCCATGGGAGGGATTTACTGAATGAGGGGATTGTATGGCGCATTGGGGACGGCAGTTCGGTGCAGATCCATCACGCAAACTGGATTCCAAGGGCTGGTAGTATGCGGCCACTGGGTCAGCTATACATCCCAGGTATTACCAAGGTTGCAGACTTGCTTGCCCATGATGAACGGAGCTGGGACATGGCTAAGCTACATGCAATGTTCTCTGGCGAGGATGCACATGACATCAAGCAAATAGCGGTTGGGGGCCCTGGAACGGATGACTTTCATGCGTGGAATTTCACAAAGAATGGAGAGTTCACCGTCAAGTCGGCGTATCACTTGCGAATGGCCATGAGCAGATCGGGGACCGGACAGCCGGGTCCCTCGAGCACGGTGGCGCAGCACAGGGGATATATGGCATTATGGGACACAAACGCGCCGACCAAGACAAAGATCCATATGTGGAGGACGATAAGGAATGGGCTTGCGGTAGGAGCTAAACTTCACCGACGTCGCATCAAACCCGGTGTTTTTTGTGTTGTGTGTGGTCGGGAAGAGACGGTGCTACACTGTTTCTGGTCATGCCAACATTCTGCGCTGTTCTGGCAGCTTCTTCACTCGGAAAAGGGAGTTAGGGTGGCGATCCCACCTTGTCAGATCGACTCCCAGGGTGCTTTAGCTAGCTGGCTACTTGGGTGGTTTGCCGATGCTGAAAATGAGGAGCGAGCTGCTATGGTTCAAGCTACATACGGTCTTTGGTTGGCAAGAAACGAAGCGAGGGATGGTAAGGCGATTGCTGCCCCACATGAAATCATGAGCTCTGTTGTGTCATATATCAATGAGTGGACAGCAGTTCATGCCAAAGAAAGGCGAACGACAGCGGCGCCGGTCAAGGAGAAATGGCGGCCGCCTGAGGAGGGTTGGTTCAAGATCAACTCCGATGGAGCAGTGCATAGAGGAGGTGACAAGGGCGGAGCGGGAGCGGTTATTCGAGATCATGGTGGCGCGTTCCGGGCGGGGCTCTGTCATGTGTATCACGGCATTGTAGAACCGGAAGCTCTTGAAATCCTGGCTTGCAAGCGGGGACTGGAGGTGGCGAAGGAGATCAATGCACACAGGGTCCACGTCGAGCTCGATTCTCTTGGTGTTGTCCAAAGGCTGCAAAGCCCACACAAGGATCATGCCAACGCTGGGGTGTGGATTCAGGAGATTAAGTCCATTCTTGCATCTTTCTCTGAATTTAAAGTTTCATGGATTCGTTGTTCGGCTAATGTTGTCACGCACAAGCTTGCTAAAGTTGGTGTAGGTGATGATTTGTGTAAGGTGTGGTTGGGTGACACCCCAGACTGTGTTCTAGATGTAATCTCGGACGAAATTCCGAATGCTTTTGATTAAATAAAGCGGCAAAATTAAGCTAAAAAAAGATTAACACGTGTCCCGTGGGACCGACGCACCGCCCATCCCGCATCTTATCTTCTTCGCAAACAAGTTGTCCTCATCCTCTGGCCCGATCCCCTTTCTCTTCCATTCCTCCCGCGAGCCCTCTCTCTCCTTGATCTCTCAATCCCAGTTAGGGAGTTGCTACTGCTGTGAAAGGGCCGTCGTGCTGCAGCCGTCGACGGTGACTTAGGGCAGCGCATGATACGTCTTCATTGTATCTACTTTTCCAGACACTTTGACCTTATTTTGGACTCTAACTTGCATGATTTGAACGGAACTAACCCGGACTAACGTTGTTTTCAGCAGAATTATCATGGTGTTATTTTTGTGCAGAAATAAAAGTTATCGGAATGACCTGAAACTTCATGGAGAATATTTTTGGAAAATATATAAAAAATACCGGCGAAAGAATCAACACCAGGGGGCCCACACCCTGTCCACCCCCTGGGATGCGCCCCCTGCCTCGTGGGCCCCCTGAGGCTCCACCGACCTCAACTCCGACTCTATATATTCACGTTCAGGGAGAAAAAAATCAGAGAAAAGGATTCATCGCGTTTTACGATATGGAGCCGCCGCCAAGCCCTAATCTCTCTCGGGAGGGCTGATCTGGAGTCTGTTCGGAGCTCCGGAGAGGGGAATCCATCGCCATCGTCATCATCAACCTTCCTCCATCACCAATTTCATGATGCTCACCGCCGTGCGTGAGTAATTCCATTGTAGGCTTGTTGGACGGAGATGGGTTGGATGAGATTTATCATGTAATCGAGTTAGTTTTGTTAGGTTTGATCCCTAGTATCCATATGTTCTAAGATTGATGTTGCTATGACTTTGCTATGCTTAATGCTTGTCACTAGGGCCCGAGTGCCATGATTTCAGATCTGAACCTATTATGTTTTCATGATTATATGTGAGTTCTTGATCCTATTTTGCAAGTCAATAGTCACCACTATGTGTTATGATCCGGTAACCCCGAAATGACAATAATCGGGACCACTCCCGATGATGACCGTAGTTTGAGGAGTTCATGTATTCACTAAGTGTTAACGCTTTGTTCCGGCACTCTATTAAAAGGAGGCCTTAATATCACTTAGTTTCCAATAGGACCCTGCTGCCACGGGAGGGTAGGACAAAAGATGTCATGCAAGTTCTTTTCCATAAGCACGTATGACTATATTCGGAATACATGCCTACATTACATTAATGAACTGGAGCTAGTTCTGTGTCACCCTATGTTATAACTGTTGCATGAGGAATCACATCCGACATAATTATCCATTGCTTATGAGCTTTTCGCATATTGATCTTTGCTTAGTTACTTTTCCGTTGCCACTGTTACAATCACTACAAAAGCAATACTATTACTTTTACCACTGTTACCGTTACTTCCATATTACTTTGCTACTAAATACTTTACTGCAGATATTAAGTCTTTCAGGTGCGGTTGAATTGACAACTCAACTTTTAATACTTGAGAATATTCTTTGGCTCCCCTTGTGTCGAATCAATAAATTTGGGTTGAATACTCTACCCTCGAAAACTGTTGCGATCTCCTATACTTGTGGGTTATCAAGACTATTTTCTGGCACCGTTGCCGGGGAGCATAGCTCTATTATTTGAGTCACTTGGGATTTATATCTGTTGATCACTATGAAGAACTTGAAAGATGAAAGAACCAAGATTTTTCCCTCAACTACGAGGGGAGGTAAGGAACTGCCATCTAGCTCTACACTTGATTCACCTTCTGTTATGAGTAAATTTGCGACACCTACTCCTGCTATTCATTCTGATATGTCGCATGTTATCGATGATGCCGCTTCTGCTATGCATGATGCTTATGATGAAACTACTTCTATGCTTGATAATACAGTGCCACTAGGTGAATTTCTTGATGAACAACTTGCTAGGGCTAGAGAGAATGAAATTATTGAAACTGATAATATTGATGAAAGTGATGATGAAGATTCTCCCCCCTAGATATGAATTGCCTGTTGTGCCTGAGGGTTATGTTATGGATGAAGAAACTGCTAGAGACTTCTTAGCTTGCAATGATAGATCTGATCTTAAGAAGTTATTATCTAAGCTTAAAGAAAAGTCTTTGAATGCTAGAATGAAATATGACCCTGCTTTTGCTACTTCACCTATCTTTATTACTGATAAGGATTATGATTTCTCTGTCGACCCTGAGATAATTACTTTGGTTGAATATGATCCTTTTTATGGCTATGAATCTGAGACTGTTGTGGCACATCTTACTAAATTAAATAATATAGCCACCCTATTCACTAATGATGAGAAAACTCGCTATTATTTTATCCTTAAGTTATTTCCGTTCTCATTAAAGGGTGATGCTAAAATATGGTTTAATTCTCTTGATCCTGGTCGTGTGTGTAGTCCCCAGAATATGATTTATTACTTCTCTGCTAAATATTTCCCTGCTCATAAGAAACAAGCTGCCTTAAGGGAAATTTATAACTTTGTGCAAATTGAAGAAGAGAGTCTCCCACAAGCTTGGGGGAGGCTTTTCCGATTACTTAATGCTTTACCTGATCATCCTCTCAAGAAAATGAAACACTCGATATCTTTTATAATGGACTAACCGATGCTTCCACAGACCACCTGGATAGTTGTGTTGGTTGTGTTTTCAGGGAAAGAACTATTGATCAAGCTGAATTGCTATTGAATAATATGTTGAGTAATGAAAATGATTAGACACTTCCTGAACCAATCCCTAAGCCAACTCTGAAGAAAAGGGGTATTCTATTTCTCAGTCCTAAAGATATGCAAGAGACAAAGAAATCTATGAAAGAAAGGGGTATTAAAGCTGAAGATGTTAAGAATTTACCACCTATTGAAGAAATACATGGTCTTGATAACCCGACACAAGTAGTAAAGGTAAATTCTCTCTACAGATTTGATGAATGTGATATTCCTCGTAATAAGTCTGCTAGCCAATGCTTGGATGAGTTTGATAATTTTATTGTTAAGCAAGAAAACTTCAATGCTTATGTTGGTAGACAATTGAAACATAATGCTTATATGATTGAACACTTGAGTGATTATATGTCTAGAGTTAAAGGTGAACTTAAACTTATTAGTAAATATGCTCCTATGGTTACCACTCAACTAGAACAAGTACTTAAAGCTCAGAATGATTTGCTCAATGAATTAGATAATAAGAAGAATGAAAATGATGTTAGAGTTGTGACTAGAGGGGGTAAAATGACTCAGGAACCTTTGTATCCTGAGGGCCACCCTAAGAGAATTGAGCAAGAGTCTCAAAGAACTAATGTTGATGCACCTAGTTCTTCTAAGAAGAAGAAAAAGAAAAATGATAGGACTTTGCATGCTTCTAGTGAACCTGTTGTTGACACACCTGAGAATCCCAATGATATTTATATTTCTGATGCTGAAACACAATCTGGTAATGAACATGAACCTAGTGATAATATTAATGATGACGTTCATATTGATGCTCAACCTAGCAATAACAATGATGTAGAGATTGAACCTGTTGTTGATCTTGATAACCCACAATCAAAGAATCAACGTTATGATAAGAGACTTCTTTGCTAGAAGCATGGTAAACAAAGAGAACCATGGGTTCAGAAACCCATGCCTTTTCCTCCTAAACCATCCAAGAAAAAGGATGATGAGGATTTTGAGCGCTTTGCTGAAATGATTAGACCTATCTTTTCGCGTATGCGTTTGACTAATATGCTTCAAATGAATCCTTATACTAAGTATATGAAAGATATTGTTACAAATAAAAGAAAGATACCGGAAGCTGAAATTTCCACCATGCTTGCTAATTATACTTTTAAGGGTGGAATACCAAAGAAACTAGGAGATCCCGAAGTACCAACTATACCATGCTCCATTAAAAGAAACTATGTTAAAACAACTTTATGTGATCTTTGAGCCGGTGTTAGTGTTATGCCTCTCTCTTTATATCGTAGACTTGATTTGAATAAGTTGACACCTACTGAAATATCTTTGCAAATGGCTGATAAATCAACTGCCATACCTGTCGGTATTTGTGAGGATGTGCCTGTTGTGGTTGCAAACGTTACTATTTTAACAGACTTTGTTATTCTTGATATTCCCGAGGACGATAGTATGTCGATTATCCTTGGCAGACCCTTTTTGAATACTGCAGGGGCTATTATTGATTGCAACAAAGGCAATGTCACTTTCATGTTAATGGTAATGAGCATACGGTACACTTTCCAAGGAAACAACCTCAAGTCCACAGTATCAATTCTATTTGAAAATTTTCAATGATCACTATTGGAGGTTTTGAATTTCCTCTTCCTACTGTCAAGAAGAAATATGATATTCTTATTGTTGTGGACGTGCATATCCCCGTTGAGGTAACCTAGTGTTGTTCGAAATTTCTCCGGTTTCATGCGATTCGGAATGAGTTTGTTAACAAGACTTGATCAACCTTGTTAGTGGATTCCTTTTGATGAGCATGAGATGGATGAATTTAGAAAACACAACTCTCTATACCCTCTTTTTAATTTCTGTTATTTATATTAAATAAAGTAAAAATAGTATTTTCTGTTTGTTTTCTGAATTATCCATGCAATAAAAAATACTCTGAAAATAAAAGTTCTCCAAATGCCCTGAAAATGAAATATGATTTTTTCTAGAGTATTTAAGAATTTTAGGCACTGAGAACATAGCAGGGGGAGCAGCCACGTGCCCACGAGGGTGGAGGGCGCACCCTACCCCCCTAGGTGCGTCCCCTGCCTCGTGGACCCCATGCGGGTCCCCTCCACTTATCCTTGCACCCACACACTTCATCTTGCTCTAGAAAAAAATCATCCACCAGCTCAAACCTGAGTTCTTGCTCCTTTTGCTGCCATTTTGATCTCCTTGCTCAAAGCTCCATTCACAAAACTACTTTGGGGGATTGTTCTTTGGTATGTGACTCCTCCAATGGCCCAATTAGTTTTTGTTCTATTGATTTATTCATTGCAAATTTTTGCTGCTTAGGTGACCCTGTTCTTGAGCTTGCATGTCAAATTTATATGGTTCTAAGTAGTTCTAATGCATGATATAGCCTCTAGGCACTTGTAGGAGTAGTTGCTATCAATTTTGTTGAGTTTGATCCACTTTTATTTTAAGTTACTAAAAATTTTAGAAATTTTCAGAAAAAGATGAAGAGATTTTTGAGGGGCTCATCGAGCCGAAGCTCTAAGGATAAGCGAAGTGAAGAAAATAAGAAGCCCAAGTATAATATCCCTCGTACCGTGGAGGTTCGGTCGTGTGAATGGCCTTGTGATGAGTTCTTGAGAGAAGCCGGGATTTATGAAGATTTTTATTGATTAGCTGAGAATGCAGGCCTCACTGACTTCCTCCACGACCGGCGTGAACAATATCTCTTACTCACCAATATTTTTGTGCAAAATTTTCATTTCCATGCTAGAAGGTCACCACCTTCGGTGGAATTTTATTTATATGATGAGCATAAGGAGATGCCACTTTATGATTTTTGCCGGGTCTGTATGATACCCTTTGAGGGTAACATAGAGGAACCACATCGTAATGATGTGGAGGGATTTATTGATACGACTGCTGTAGGTGAAACTAGAAAGGTTTCCGATGCAAGAATCACTAGCATACATTTTCCTATTCTGCGTTACTTCGCAATATTTGCTAGTAGATGTTTAATTGGTCGTGGGAACTACGGAAACCTTAGTGCCCCTGATATTGTTATTTTGCGGCATGCCATGTTTTGTGATACTACTTCCAGTTTAGGCGCTATTGTTGCTAAATGGTTAAATTTGAACCGTACAAAGGGCCCCATCCTCGGAGGTATCTTTGCCTCGCGCCTTGCTGCACACTTTAACATACCTATCAGGCATTTTGAGAAAGAGGAAAAGTTGCTGCCTCCTATTGTTCTAGGGTATAAGAGTATGGTAGCACATGAGTTTATTGTTAAGGATAAGAATAAGATACTTAAGTACAAAATAATATTTGGTAAAAATTATTGTGAGATTATTACCTTGCCTGCACCCTCTTTGTTTAACATACTTTCAGGCACGTACCTCATTTTGCCTGAGGCCATTCATGCGTACCGGGGCCAGATGACAGCTACAGAGCCGGAGCCACCATCTGATCCTCACCGTCAATCTGTTTATTAGTGGAATCCGGAGGAGATCGCCAACCAGTGGAAACCCAAGGACCCTTCTCAGTACGACCCCAGCTACAGTTTTGATCCATGGGCATAGACCAACTTAGGCCAAAAGCCTAAGCTTAGGGGAGTACGTATTCCTCACCGACATTACATTCATGTTCACACACTCATGCCAGTTGTCGGTGCTCATACTTTTTCATTGTATCATTCATACTAGTTTATTTTCTTTTTAAGCTTTCTTCTTGTGTGTTTGAAAAACCTTAAGAAAAACAAAAAAAATTAGTTGTAGCTTTTAGCTAGTTTACTTTCCATGCCTGTAGTAGTGGTAATTAAAAAGAAAACCCAAAAGATTTCTCGTTCTTGTTTTGCTTGTTGGGAGCTTTCCCGTGTAAATAGTTTTATTTCTTTTCTTGTTCTTTGGGGGTCGAGAGGAGAAGACCTTAATGAAATTGTTGAGCGGCTCTCTTATGCATTATTGTTGATCTAACAAAGAGCCCATATTACCTTGTATTCTCCCTTGAATTGAATGCTTGCAGATTCTAGCTTAGTCCAATGCATGTGCACTATTATTATTATCCACACTATTCGGTCGTGCAAGTGAAAGGCAATAATGACGATATATGATGAACTGATTGAGATGAGAAAAGCTGGTATGAACTCGACCTCTCTTGTTTTCGTAAATATGATTAGTCCATCGTTCCTGATTCAGCCTATTATGAATGAAACATGTTCGCAATGACAATTAGAGATTATAGTTGCTTATGCCATGCTTAATTTGCTAGGAGTTTATAATGGTTTACCTTGCATGCCAACATGCTAATAAAATGGTTGTGATGTGGTATGATAGGGTGGCATCCTCCTTTGAACGATTCGAATGGCTTGACTTGGCACATGTTCACGCATGTAGTTGAAACAAAATCAACATAGCCTCTACGATATTTATGTTCATGGTGAATTATATCCTACTCATGCTTGCATTCAGTGTTGATTAATTTTAATGCATGTTCATGACTATTGTCGCTCTCTAGCTGGTCACTTCCCAGTCTCTTTCTAGCCTTGACTTGTACTAAGTGGGAATACTGCTTGTGCATCCAACTCCGTAAACCCCAAAATTATTCCATATGAGTCCATCATACCTTCCTATATACGGTATCTACCTGTCGTTCCAAGTAAATTTGTATGTGCCAACCTCTAAACCTTCAAATAAACATTCTATTTTTTATGCTCGAATAGCTCATGTATCAACTAGGGCCGTCTGTATCTTCCATGCTAGGTGGGTTATTCTCAAGAGGAGTGGACTCCACTCCTCACTCATGAGAAAATGGCTGGTCACCGGGATGCCCAGTCCCATGCTCAAATCAAATCAAAATAATTGCAAACAAAACTCCCCCATGATTGTTGTTAGTTGGAGGCACCCGTTGTTTTGGGCAAGCCATGGATTGATGCTTGTTGGTGGTGGGGGAGTATAAACTTTACCATTCTGCTTGGGAACCGCCTATGATGTGTGTAGCATGGAACATATCGAGATCTCTCGGTTGTTATGTTGACAATGAAAGTATACTGCTCAAAATATTATTCATTCCTATTTCAAAATCGAGCTCTGGCACCTCTACAAATCCCTGCTTCCCTCTGCGAAGGGCCTATCTATTTACTTTTATGTTGAGTCATCATCCTCTTATTAAAAAGCACTAGTTGGAGAGCACCGCTGTCATTTGCATGTATTATCGTTAGTTTACATTGAGTATGACTTGACTGGATCTCTTTTACCATGAATTACAATGTCTAGCCAGTCCTTGATCTTTAAAGGTGCTCTGCATTTATGTTTTGCGGTCTCAAAAAGGGCTAGCGAGATACCATCTTGTTATATCATATTATGATTGTTTTGATAAAGTGTTGTCATCCGAGATTTATTATTATTGCTCACTAGTTGATTATGTCATTGATATGAGTAAACATGAGACCTAAATGTTATTGTGAATATGGTTAGTTCATAATCTTTGCTGAAAACTTGAATGCTGGCTTTACATATTTACAACAACAAGAGCAAACAGAGTTTGTAATAGTTTTTCTTTATCACTTTCAGTTTATCAACTGAATTTCTTGAGGACAAGCAAATGTTTAAGCTTGGGGGAGTTGATACGTCTCCGTCGTATATACTTTTCCAAACACTTTTGCCCTCGTTTTGGACTCTAATTTGCATGATTTGAATGGAACTAACCCGGACTGACGCTATTTTCAGCAGAATTGCCATGGTATTATTTTTGTGCAGAAATAAAAGTACTTGGAATGACCTGAAAATCAACGGAGATTATTTTTGGAATATATAAAAAATATTGGCAAAAGAATCAAGGCCAGGGGCCCACACCCTGTCCACGAGGGTGGGGGCGCGCCTACCCCCTGGGTGCACCTCCTGCCTCGTGGGCCCCCTGATGCTCCATCGACGTCCATCTTGACTCCATATATTCACTTTCGGGGAGAAAACAATTAGAGAGAAGGATTCATCGCGTTTTACAATACGGAGCCGCCGCCAGGCCCTAATCTCTCTCGAGAGGGCTGATCTGGAGTCCGTTCGGGGCTCCGGAGAGGGGAATCCGCCGCCATCGTCATCATCAACCTTCCTCCATCACCAATTTCATGATGCTCATCGCCATGCGTGAGTAATTCCATCGTAGGCTTGCTGGACGGTGATGGGTTGGATGAGATTTATCATGTAATCGAGTTAGTTTTGTTAGGGTTTGATCCCTAGTATCCACTATGTTCTGAGATTGATGTTGCTATGACTTTGCTATGCTTAATGCTTGTCACTAGGGCCCGAGTGCCATGATTTCAGATCTGAACCTATTATGTTTTCATGAATATATGCGAGTTCTTGATCCTATCTTGCAAGTCCATAGTCACCTATTATGTGTTATGATCCGTTAACCCCGAAGTGACAATAATCGGGATACTTACTGGTGATGACCATAGTTTGAGGAGTTCATGCATTCACTCTGTGTTAATGCTTTGGTCCGGTACTCTATTAAAAGGAGGACTTAATATCCCTTAGTTTCCAATAGGACCCCGCTGCCACGGGAAGGTAGGACAAAAGATGTCATGCAAGTTCTTTTCCATAAGCACGTATGACTATATTCGGAATACATGCCTACATTACATTGATGAACTGGAGCTAGTTCTGTGTCACCTTATGTTATAACTATTGCATGATTGATCGCATCCGACATAATTATCCATCACTGATCCATTGCCTACGAGCTTTTCATATATTGTTCTTCGCTTATTTACTTTTCCGTTGCTGCTGTTACAATCACTATAAAACCAAAATATAACTTTTGCTACCGTTACCACTATTATCATATTACTTTGCTACTAAATACTTTGCTACAGATATTAAGTTTTCCAGGTGTGGTTGAATTGACAACTCAGCTGCTAATACTTGAGAATATTCTTTGGCTCCCCTTGTGTCAAATCAATAAATTTGGGTTGAATACTCTACCCTCGAAAACTGTTGCGATCCCCTACACTTGTGGGTTATCAGAGATGAACTTGCTATAGTTCCTTATGTTAAACATGAAATTGTTGCTATTGCACCCACGCATGATAGTCCTATTATCTTTTTGAATTCTCCCGACTATACTATATCGGAGAAGTTTGCCCTTATTAAGGATTATATTGATGGGTTGCATTTTACTACTACACATGATGATTTTGATAGATATAATATGCATGTGCTTGCTGCTCCTAATTGCAATTATTATGAGAGAGGAACTACATCTCTGCCTCTCCATGTTTCCAATATGATAAAATTGCAAGAAATTGTTTATACTAAGCATTGGCCTTTACTATGTGTGCATGAATTGTTCTTTTATGACATGCCGATGCATAGGAAGAGAGTTAGACTTCATTGTTGCATGATATATGTTACTTTGTGTTCACTACTAAATCACAAATCATTGTTAATTAAAATTGGCTTTGATATACCTTGGGATCCGGGTGGATCCGTTACTTGAGCACTATATGCCTAGCTTAATGGCTTTAAAGAAAGCGCTGCCAGGGAGACAACCCAGAAGTTTTAGAGAGTCATTTATTTCTGTTGTGTGCTTTTATGAAGTATAAAAATAAAAAATAATGTGCCAAGATTTTCCTTTAGGATGTTTACATTGCTTGTTGGTTTGTGCAGTGCAAGATAGAAACTTTGGCTGTAGTGCGCGATTTTACATTTTTACTGGAATGTCAAACAGTTCTGAAAATTTTTGCACTGTCTTTCTATAAATTTTTTTATTTTTCCAAAAAAAATCAGAATTTTTGGAGTACCAGAGGTATGGTAAATGTTCAGATTACTATAGACTATCCTGTTTAAGACAGATTCTGTTTTTGATGCATAGTTTGTTTGTTTTGATGAAACTATCGATTGGATTAAGCCATGGAAAAGTTACATTAAAGTAGCTACAATGCAAAAACAAAATATGAATTGGTTTGCAACGGTACTTAGATTAGTGACTTGCTTTATTATACTAACAGATCTTACCGAGCTTTCTGTTGAGTTTTGTGTGGATGAAGTGTTCGAAGATCGAGGATGTCTCGATGTGAGGAGAAGGAGGAGAGGCAAGAGCTCAAGCTTGGGGATGCCCAAGGCACCCCAAGTAAATATTTAAGGAGACTCAAGCGTCCAAGCTTGGGGATGCCCCGGAAGGCATCCCATCTTTCTTCAACAAGTATCGGTATATTTTCGGATTCGTTTCGTTCATGCGATATGTGCAAATCTTGGAGCGTCTTTTGCATTTAGTTTTCACTTTTCTTTGATGGACCATGCTGGTATGAGATAGTCCATTGTTGATTTATAGAATGCTCTTTGCACTTCACTTATATCTTTTGAGTATGGCTTTATAGAATGCTTCATGTGCTTCACTTATATCTTTTGAAGTTTGGATTGCCTGTTTCTCTTCACATAGAAAACTGCCATTTGTAGAATGCTCTTTTGATTCACTTATATTTGTTAGAGCGTGGGCATATCTTTTGTAGAAAGAATTAAACTCTCTTGCTTCACTTATATCTACTTAGAGAGATGACAGGAATTGGTCATTCACATGGTTAGTCATAAAATCCTACATAAAACTTGTAGATCACTGAATATGATATGTTTGATTCCTTGCAATAGTTTTGCGATATAAAGGTGGTGATATTAGAGTCGTGCTAGTTGAGTAATTGTGAAATTGAGAAATACTTGTGTTGAGGTTTGCTAGTGGGTAGTTGTGGATTGTAGAAATACTTGTGTTGACGTTTGTGATTCCCGTAGCATGCACGTATGGTGAACCATTATGTAACAAAGTTGGAGAATGAGGTATTTATTGATTGTATTCCTTATGAGTGGTGGTCGGGGACGAGCGATGGTCTTTTCCTACCAATCTATCCCCCTAGGAGCATGCACGTAGTACTTTGTTTCGATGACTAATAGATTTTTGCAATAAGTATGTGAGTTCTTTATGACTAATGTGGAGTCCATGGATTATACGCACTCTCACCTTTCCATCATTGCTAGCCTCTTCGGTACCGTGCATTGCCCTTTCTCACCTCGAGAGTTGGTGCAAACTTCGCCGGTGCATCCAAACCCCGTGATACGATACGCTCTATCACACATAAACCCCGTGATACGATACTTCAAGCATGGCCAAACTATATGATTTTGTAGGGATGAGCTTTCTTTGGCTATGTTATTTTGAGAGGACATAATTGCTTGGTTAGTATGCTTGAAGTATTATTGTCTTAATGTCAAATGATAGACTATTGCTTTAAATCACTCATGTCATAATATTCATGCCATGATTAGATTACATGATCAAGATTATGCTAGGTAGCATTCCACATCAAAAATTATTTTTTTATCATTTACCTACTCGAGGATGAGCAGGAATTAAGCTTGGGGATGCCACGTCTCCGTCGTATCTATAATTTTTGATTGTTCCATGCCAATATTATACAACTTTCATATACTTTTGGCAACTTTTTATACTATTTTTGGGGACTAACATATTGATCCAGTGCCCAGTGCCAGTTCCAGTTTGTTGCATGTTTTTTGTTTCGCAAAAAATCCATATCAAACGGAGTCCAAACGGGATAAAAACTGACGGAGATTTTTTTGGAATATATGTGATTTTTTGGGAAGAAGAATCAACGCGAGACGATGCCCGAGGGGGCCACGAGGCAGGGGGCGCGCCCTAGGGGGTCAGGCGCGCGCTGGGCCCTCGTGGCCACCCCGCAAGGCAGTTGGTGCCCTTCTTTCTCCGCAAGAAAGCCAATACCCGGATAGAAATCGTGTTAAAATTTCAGACCAATCGGAGTTACGGATCTCCGGGAATATAAGAAACGGTGAAAGGACAGAATCTGGAATGCAGAAACGGAGAGAGGCAGAGAGGCAGATCCAATCTCGGAGGGGCTCTCGCCCCTCCGCCACCATGGAGGCCATGGACCAGAGGGGAAACCCTTCTCCCATCTAGGGAGAAGGTCAAGGAATAAGAATAAGAAGGGAGGCTCTCTGCCCCTCTCTCACGGTGGCGCCGGAACGCCGCCGGGGCCATTATCATGTGACGACGATCTACACCAACACCTCCGTCATCTTCACCAACATCTTCATCACCTTCCCCCATCTATCTACAGCGGTCCACTCTCCCGCAACCCGTTGTACCCTCTACTTGAAGATGGTGCTTTATGCTTCATATTATTATCCAATGATGTGTTGCCATCCTATGATGTCTGAGTAGATTTTCGTTGTCCTATCCGTAATTGGTGAATTGCTATGATTAGTTTAATTTGCTTGTGGTTATGTTGCTTTCCTTTGGTGCCCATCATATGAGCGCGCGCGTGGATCACACCATATGGTTAGTTGTATGTTGATAGGACTACGTATTGGAGGGCAAGAGTCACAAAAGCTTCAACCTAGCATAGAAATTGATGCATACAGGATTGAAGGGGGACCAATATATCTTAATGCTATGGTTGGGTTTTACCTTAATGAACGTTAGTAGTTGCGGATGCTTGCTAATAGTTCCAATCATAAGTGCATAGAATTCCAAGTCAGGGATGACATGCTAGCAGTGGCCTCTCCCACATAAAACTTGCTATCGGTCTAGTAAAGTAGTCAATTGCTTAGGGACAATTTCGCAACTCCTACCACCACTTTTCCACACTCACTATACTAACCTTATTGCTTCTTTACCTAAAACAGCCCCTAGTTTTTACTTACGTGCTCTTTATATTATTGCAAACCTATCTCGTTACACCTACAAAGTACTTCTAGTTTTATACTTGTTCTAGATAAAGCGAACGTTAAGCGTGCGTAGAGTTGTATCGGTGGTCGATAAAACTTGAGGGAATATTTGTTCTTCCTTTAGCTCCTCGTTGGGTTCGACACTCTTACTTATCGAAAGAGGCCCACAAGTATAGGGGATCAATTGTAGCCTCTTTCGATAAGTAAGAGTGGCAAACCCAATGAGGAGCTAAATGTAGAACAAATATTCCCTCAAGTTCTATCGACCACCGATACAACTCAACGCACGCTTAACGTTCGCTTTACCTAGAACAAGTATGAAACTAGAAGTACTTTGTAGGTGTAACGTGATAGGTTTGCAAGAATATAAAGAGCACGTAAATAAAAACTAGGGGTTGTTTAGGTAAAGAAGCAATAAAGTTAGTATAGAGAGTGTGGAAAAGTGGTGGTAGGAGTTGCGAAATTGTCCCTAAGCAATTGACTACTTTACTAGACCGATAGCAAGTTTTATGTGGGAGAGGCCACTGCTAGCATGTCATCCCTGACTTGGAATTCTATGCACTTATGATTGGAACTATTAGCAAGCATCCGAAACTACCAACGTTCATTAAGGTAAAACCCAACCATAGCATTAAGATATATTGGTCCCCCTTCAATCCCGTATGCATCAATTTCTATGCTAGGTTGAAGCTTCTGTGACTCTTGCCCTCCAATACATAGTCCTATCAACATACAACTAACCCTATGGTGTGATCCACGCGCGCGCTCATATGATGGGAACCAAAGGACACTGTCGGTGTCAAAACCGGCGGATCTCGGGTAGGGGGTCCCGAACTGTGCGTCTAAGGAAGATGGTAACATGAGGCAGGGGACACGATGTTTTACCCAGGTTCGGGCCCTCTTGATGGAGGTAAAACCCTACGTCCTGCTTGATTTATTCTTGATGATATGAGTATTACAAGAGTTGATCTACCACGAGATCGGAGAGGCTAAACCCTAGAAGATAGCCTATGGTATGATTGTTGTTGTCCTACGGACTAAAACCCTTCGGTTTATATAGACACCAGAGAGGGTTAGGGTTACACAAGGTCGGTTACAAAGGAGCAGATACACATATCCGTATTGCCTAGCTTGCCTTCCACGCCAAGTAGAGTCCCATCCGGACACGAGACGAAGTCTTCAATCTTGTATCTTCATAGTCTAACAGTCCGACCAAAGGATATAGTCCGGCTGTCCGGAGACCCCCTAATCCAGGACTCCCTCAGTAGCCCCTGAACCAGGCTTCAATGACGATGAGTCCGGTGCGCAGTATTGTCTTCGGCATTGCAAGGCGGGTTCCTCCTCCGAATACACCACGGAAGAATTTGAATACAAGGATAGTGTCTGACCCTGCAAAATAAGTTCCACATACCACCATAGAGAGAATAATATTTCCACAAATCTAATCTGCTGACTTGTTTTGGCAACATGACATTAAGCCATGGCCCGGTGATTATTCGAACTGTTTCCTTTAACTAGCCCCACACATAACGCGAGGCAGTTTTTTGACACGTCTTGTCAAAGCAGAGATCGTGTCCCCCTTATTACGAGATTCTCATCAATACGGGCGTGGGTAACCCAACCGCGCCATCGATTACGGCGCTTGGGGGATAAGCGAGTTTTACCAGGCTGGTGGGGACGCATAGTGTCATCCGCCCATATAAAGGGACAAGGACTCACCTTTTCATCCACGCCTTCCTCCTCCTTTGTTCATCCATTTTCGCACACTCGAGCTCCAGCGCCCAAGTCCGCATCTTTCTCCTCAACCTTCTCCAAACATGTCCGGAGCGGGAGGCAAGTGGATGGCTTCCTCCGTTACGGAGGGACACATAAAAAAGCTGCGCGGAGCCGGATACTTAGCCGCGGATATCACGCATCGGCTGCCCACTGCGGGGCAGATCGTCCCTACCCCGGAACCTCATGAGAGGGTAGTTTTCCTCCACCACTTCCTCCGCGGACTGGGGTTTCCCCTTCATCCATTCGTCCGCGGTCTCATGTTCTACTACGGGCTGGACTTCCATGATCTGGCCCCGAACTTCATCCTCAACATTTCGGCGTTCATCGTCGTCTGTGAGGCTTTCCTCCGCATCCGCCCCCACTTCGGCCTATGGCTAAAGACCTTCAATATCAAGCCGAAGGTGGTGGGCGGCCAACAAGCAGAATGCGGCGGAGCCATGGTGGGCAAGATGCCCAATGTTATATGGCTTGAAGGCTCCTTCGTGGAGACCATAAAGGGGTGGCAATCGGCGTGGTTCTACATCACCGAGCCGCGCGACACCAAATGGGTGGTTGCCCCGAGTTTCGATCCGGATTCCCTACACAGCTCACTTCCTAGAAAGAGAAGGGCTTGTCGTGGGGTTCATCGGTGGAGCTGGACGGACTCCAGAAATGTATCCTGAACATGACAAGCAAGAAGCTCAAGCTTGTCAACATAGTCCAGGTCATGCTCATCCGCCGGATCCTCCCGTGCCAACAACGGGACTTCAACTTGTGGGAGTTCGACCCGGCCCAGCACCAGACTCTGAGCGAGCTCTTCGACACGATGCACAAGGACGCCTGGAAGGTGCTGTTCAAGGGTGCCGAGGTCCCTCCCTCCCTCACCGAGGACCGCAGGCTAAGCACGAACCGCCAAGCGCATTCAGTGAGTTCTATACATCCGGTAGGATATTTATTTCCCCCAGCTTAACCATGTGCGGGGTCTGAGCTCCATGCCTTTGACAGGACGGGGTGGAGACGTCGGGCAGATTAACTGTCCGGCCCCTCTGCCCGAAGGCACTGCGGACGCTCTCCTGACGGAGATGCTGACTCCGGCTCCTTACAAGGTGCCGGAGAAGACCAAGAAGGCTAAGGGAACCCGAAAGAGTTCCCGGCGCCAGGGTTTATCGGACTTATCGTCCGATAACTCCGCGGCGCACTCCTCCCCCGAAGACAAGGAGGAAGATGAAGATGTTCCCCCTCAAGTCGGGGGAGACAAGAAAAAGGAAGGCCGCCCCTACCGGGGGGGCGAAGGGTCCAAGAAGGGAAGGACTCTCCTTCCGGATTACTCCACCACCGCCGCCGCAGGCGAAGACGAGTGTCTGCTCAGGGCCAAGCCCCTGGCGAAGTCGTAAGTATTCAGATACCAGAGTAACTCATATCATTCCTTTGTCGCACTGATTCTCCTAACGCCGAATTATGATTGTGCAGACCGCCCCGAACCCGTATCGACGTATCCTCGTCGGACGACTCCCTGGGCTCGTCGGATATGGATAGCGATCCACTTCCGACCACCACCTCCCCTTGCCCTACGGACAATGCTGAGGTGTTGTCTCAAGAGGCACTGGGTCGAGGGGAGACAGTCCCGGAGGCGCCTCGAAGCGACCTTCCGGGCTCCGGGAGCAGGGGGAGCAAAGCCCCCGAGGGCTCCGAGTTCGGCCCTCAGCCGAACACCGCGCCGGAACCTCCAGTGGTTCCGGACTCGGGCAGGCGGCCTCCTTCCAAGAGGGGCAAGACGCCTGGGCCAGTGACCTCTGCCCATCCAGAGGCACCGGACGATCTGCCGGGAGCGCTTCGCAGTGCTTCCATTGACGAAGAGCACCACACTATTATGAGTGCGGTGATCAAGAAGGTTCAGTCCGCTAAGAGCGGACTGACTGAAGCCTGTGCCAGCCTTCTAACAGGCTTTGAGGTAAGTATTTAAAATATAGGAAAAATATTACCGCATAGACAGTAGCCCCTGATGCTCTGTTAGGTGTTCACAAAGAAAAGCCGAATGGAGGATCAAACAATATCGCAGGAGTCTAACATAAGTATGTCCATATGCGTATGCAGGCTTCGCTGCTGGCCTCTGCCGCACAGACCGCGGAGGTTGCCGCATTGAAGCAGGACCTCGAGGGGTCCAAGAAAGAGCTCGGCCTTGCCAAGAGGCAGCTCGAGGAAAACAAGGGTAAGTAATACCTTGTCTATAGATATGTATATATAAAAGAAGACGCGATTGCAAAATGACAGGATCATCGTCAATTTGCCAGGGCCACGACCGAGGTGGCGACCCTGAAGCAAGCGCTATCCGAGGCCGAAGACAAAGCGGCCAAGGAGCGCACCGAGAGGGAAAGGCAGGAGGCACGGGTGGACGAGGTGCAGCAAGAGCTCCAAGATCTCATGTCGAAGCATGAGGCGTTGGAGCGTGACTCGAAGACGCGAGAGTCCGAGCTTGCCACGACCCTCGAAAGCGAGAAAAATGCCAAGGCTGAAGCCCAAAAAGCCCTCCAGGAGATTGAGGCGATGAAGAAAATAGCGGCGGGTAAGGCATTTTTTATGCAGAGCAAGCATGTGAAAGTAAATTACTTGTTACTTACCCGAATCCAGAGCTCTCCAGGAGCGTTCGCAGATTTGCCCCGCAGCGTGTCGGATGCCGCACAGTTTTACCAGGCCGAAGAGGGAAGCTCAACGGAGAAGTTGTTTTGGTCTTAGTATATTGGGGCCAAACACCCGGTGCCCATGAGCGACCAGCTAAAGCAGCTGGTCGAGCTACACAAGGCGGCTGAACAGGCCATGAAGGGCTTTATAGGCCGAATGTGGCCTGGCGACACCCTTCCCAACAGCTACTTCGACCTGGCGAGGCGGCTTGTGGATGCCTGCCCATGGCTGGAAGTCATCAAGCGGTCTGTCTGCATCGAAGGTGCACGCCGGGCTTTCGCCCGTGTGAAGGTGCAATGGGACAAGCTGGATGCCGTGAAGCTGATTAAGGAAGGGTCGCCGGCGGGCAAGGAGCATCGCCACCCCGAGATGTACTATGAGGGTGTCCTGAAGGGTGCCCGTCTCGTAGCGAAGGAGTGTACCAAAGATACAATATTTGAGTAAACCCGCTCGTGTAATCCTGTATTCATGAAAACTTGTTCATATGCGCTATGCAACGCTTGTTTGAATTTAAAATATTACCTTCTATTCGGCTGTTTATCAAACCTGAGAGATGGCTAGTCGTCGGCTTCTGCCCCCATGCCACGAGTGCTGGGGCGTTCGGGATAAACCTGAGCACTCTTGTTCCCATTTTTGGGTCCTTCGAGGGAGGTGCTCAGCACAACGAACAAGGCAATCAGACTATAATGCGTTATCACTCTCACTTAGCCATAGAATTCTATAATTTCAAATTTCGGCGAAGCCCCTAGTGTTCGGAAGGCCGAACTCGGGGCGCGATACACGCCTTAAGACGGACAGGGCCGACTCCTCGCTCTAAGCGACATAAGTCTTTAGGGACTCGAAAACCTCTTGAACAGCGACCAGTCTCTCGCCTTATCATGACAGTCAGTTTTAGCTTTCTCTACTGAGGTGCTTAGCCTAGCTGAACCGGGGCGCAATCACAGTAGTTCTCCCAGTGCTACCTTAGATGATATAGCGGAACGTAAGGTACCAAAACATGGGAGCCGGGCAAACCCAACTATTGACCAAAGACATGATTCGGAGCTGATGCATATAATGCTATAAGTTCGGGGTGCCGCACTTGTGAAAGTGTTCGGACTTCTCATACCATATTGTGGGGTACTTAAGCCCCTGGTGTATTGGCCATACCAAAGTGTACGGTTGCAAGGTGTCAATAATGAACACACACACACCCATATATATATATATAAAGAAGAATGCAATAAAAGCCTTAATGCAATGCATTGTTTATTAAAAAACGTGCGTTAGAGCAGAATGATACAGGTAGTGCAATAAGCGAAAAGTAGGACTATGTCCCCTCCAAGGGCAAGCTGAGGAATAATATTAAAGCAAGTATTTCACTCGTTATCGTAATCCACCTGGGAGTTCCGTGGTGTGACGTAGCTTTCTGCCTCCTTGGATGCTGCATCATGTGTTCGGCAATCATGCTGCCGGACAGGGTTTCCAGAGATTGAAGTCCTGAAATAGAAAAATAACAAAGTGGGAAGCCCCTAGTGTGGTTTAAGCCACGACTTGGGGCGTGCCACCGTCGTGCCCCCCTCTCCGCCTGTGCCCATGGTATTTTTAATGCGTAATTATGTATGCGTGGCACGGATTTCGCCGTTTGGCTGGGACCGAGGTGGGGGCCGCATTGCTATGCGATCTCGGAACGTGCCAGGCGGTCCTGTTGCCGATTACTCCAGGCGCGCTTGAAGGTGTCCGGGTCCGTAAACGCCGAACTAGTGGATTGCCTTAAGAGGCTGCTTTGCGCTTCCGCTGCGAGGGCCGCAGTGTGCTCCTCCGTTTGGAGAGAGCGCTCTGTGTTTCCATTGATTGTGATGACCCCCCGAGGTCCTGGCATCTTGAGCTTGAGATATGCATAATGCGGTACCGCATTGAATCTTGCAAATGCGGTTCGCCCGAGCAGTGCATGGTAGCCACTGCGGAACGAGACTATGTCGAAGATTAACTCTTCGCTTCAGAAGTTATCCGGAGATCCGAAGACCACTTCTAGTGTTACTGAGCCTGTGCAATGGGCCTCTACACCTGGTATGACGCCTGTAAAGGTCGTGTTAGCGGGTTTGATCCTTGAGGGGTCTATACCCATTTTGCGCACTGTGTCCTGATAAAGGAGGTTCGGGCTGCTGCCGCCATCCATAAGGACTCGAGTGAGGTGAAATCCGTCAATAATTGGGTCTAAGACCAGTGCGGCGAATCCGCCATGACGGATACTAGTGGGGTGGTCCCTGCGATCGAAGGTGATCGGACAGGAGGACCATGGGTTGAACTTTGGGGCGACTGGCTCCAACGCATATACGTCCCTGAGCGCACGCTTCCGCTCCCTCTTGGGGATGTGGGTTGCGTATATCATGTTCACCGTCCGCACTTGTGGGGGGAACCTCTTCTGTCCTCCGGTATTCAGCTACCGGGGCTCCTCCTCGTCATCGCTATGTGGCCCCTTATCTTTGTTTTCGGCAATTAACTTGCCAGCCTGCTTGAATACCCAACAATCCCCGTTGGTGTGGTTGGCTGGCTTGTCTGGGGTGCCGTGTATTTGACACGAGCGATCGAGTATACGGTCCAAACTAGACGAGCCCGAAGTGCTTCGTTTGAATGGCTTTTTCCGCTGACCGGGTTTAGAGCCTTTGAATCCGGCATTGACTGCCGTATCCTCAGTATTATCGCTATTAATGTGATGCTTATGTTTGTTGCGATGTGACCTGCTATTTCGTCCTTGGTATCCGAAGTACCATGGTTCTTTGATATGTTATTACTGCGAGCCAGCCAGCTGTCTTCTCCCGCACAAAAGCGGGTCATGAGTGTCGTGAGGGCTGCCATAGATTTCGGCTTTTGCTGACCAAGGTGCTGGGCTAGCCACTCGTCACGGATGTTGTGCTTGAAAGCTGCTAGGGCCTCTGCATGCAGACAGTCGACGATTTGATTTTTCTTTGTTAGGAACCGTGTCCAGAATTGCCTGGCCGATTCCTCTGGCTGCTGAATTATGTGGCTCAAGTCATCGGCATCTGGTGGTCGCACATAAGTGCCCTGAAAGTTGTCGAGGAATGCGGCTTCCAGATCTTCCCAACAGCCAATGGACTCTGCTGGCAAGCTATTGAGCCAATGTCGAGCTGGTCCTTTGAGTTTGAGTGGGAGGTATTTAATAGTGTGTAGATCATCACCGCGTGCCATGTGGATATGCAGGAGGAAATCCTCGATCCATACCACAGGATCTGTTGTGCCGTCGTATGATTCTATATTTACTGGTTTGAAACCCTCTGGGATTTGATGATCCATTACTTCGTCTGTGAAGCATAAGGGGTGTGCAGCGCCTCTGTACTGGGCTATATCGCGACGCAGCTCCAATGAGTCTTGCCCGCTTTGCTCGGCCCGGCCGGATTTACTTTTACTGTATCCGGCGTGACGATTATCGTCTCGCGTAGTGGTGCGCCCGCGCGATCTGTAGATCGATCTTGCGTGTTTTACTTTGTCCTCCAATATGTCTCGCAGGTCTAGCATATTTCCCCATGCCTTTTTATTTGAATGGCGTCGGGGTGCAGGTTGAGCTTTTGGCTGGAATGCCTCTCTATCGCAGCCACGAGGTGGCCGATTAGCCGCGTCATACGCTTCTTCCTCCAGTCGGGGTAGCAACCTGCATTTTGGGTAACTCTTGGAGGGGCATTCGAGTTTATATTCCTCGGCCGCAAGGACTTCAGTCCATCTGTCAGGTAGCAGATCTTGATCAGCTTGAAGCTGCTGCTGCTTTTTCTTAAGGCTATTTGCCGTGGCTATAAGCCGGCGCTTGAAGCGCTCTTGTTCGACGGGATCCTCTGGCACGACGAATTCGTCATCGTCGAGGCTTGCCTCGTCTTCGGAGGGGGCATGTAATTATCATCCTCCGCCTCTCCATCTGCCGCTCTCTCTGGAGAGCTGGCCTCTCCATCCTCCTGCCCTAGATCATGCTGGAGGGGATTGTTGCCATCTTCGGCACTATACAGAGTGTTATTATCTCCTGTGCCGGTATCACCACTTTTGCTTTGGTGGGACTTAGAGCGGCGCCGCTGACGTCGGCGCTTGGGTTGCTTCTTGGAGGGGTCATCCTCCGCTGTCTCGTCGCCATTGCCTTCTTTGGGTGTGTCCACCATGTATATATCGTATGATGAGGTGGCTATCTAGTGCCCTGTGGGCAGTGGTTCCTCTTTGTCTCCCGCATCGTCGTCCATACCTTCGATGTCTTCGGAGTCGAAGTCGAGCATGTCGGTTAAATCGTTGACAGTGGCTACTAAGTGGGTGGTGGGTGGGCAGTGAATTTCTTCGTCATCCGCATCCCAATCCTGCCGGACATAGTTCGGCTAGGATCCTCTTGACAAGGAGAGAGACCTTAATGAGTTCAGTATGTTGCCAAAGGGAGAGTGCTGAAAAATATCCGCGGAGGTAAACTCCATGATCGGCGCCCAATCGGATTCGCTGGGAACGGGCGCAGGCGGTTCGGAGTCCATGGCCGGAGAAGGATCCGGCAGTCTGACAACACGGCTCTCATGCAGGGTAAGGTCTATGTTCGGCTCGATCGCCGCTGAGGGTAAGGCCTCCGTGGCGGGGTCCATCCACTCGTCCATGGATGGCGCAACTGGCTCCGAATTGAGGGTCGGAGCGGCTGCCGGTGCGATCTCCTGAACACTGTCTGATGGTAGAGCTAAATCATACTCATCGTGACTGCGTGACGCACAAGGCAGAGGCTCGAATCTGTCGAAGATCAAGTCTCCGCGGATATCGGCAGTGTAGTTTAAGCTTCCAAACCTGACCTGGTGGCCAGGGGCGTAACTTTCGATCTGCTCCAGATGGCCAAGCGAGTTGGCCCGCAGTGCAAAGCCGCCGAACACAAAGATCTGTCCGGGGAGAAAAGTCTCACCCTGGACTGCATCACTATCGATGATAGAAGGAGCCATCAAGCCTAACGGCGACGACATAGAGGAACTCTCAATGAAAGCACCAATGTCGGTGTCAAAACCGACGGATCTCGGGTAGGGGGTCCCGAACTGTGCGTCTAAGGCGGATGGTAACAAGAGGCAGGGGACACGATGTTTTACCCAGGTTTGGGCCCTCTTGATGCAGGTAAAACCCTAGCCTGCTTGATTTATTCTTGATGATATGAGTATTACAAGAGTTGATCTACCACGAGATCGGAGAGGCTAAACCCTAGAAGCTAGCCTATGGTATGATTGTTGTTGTCCTACGGACTAAAACCCTCCAGTTTATATAGACACCGGAGTGGGTTAGGGTTACACAAGGTCGGTTACAAAGGAGGAGATATACATATCTGTATTGCCTAGATTGCCTTCCACGCCAAGTAGAGTCCCATCCGGACACGAGACAAAGTCTTCAATCTTGTATCTTCATAGTCTAATAGTCCGGCTGTCCGGAGACCCCCTAATCCAGGACTCCCTCAGACACCAACATAACCACAAGCAAATTAAACCAATCATATCAATTCACATTACTGATAGGACAACGAAAATCTACTCAGACATCATAGGATGGCAACACATCATAGGATAATAATATGAAGCATAAAGTACCATGTTCAAGTAGAGGGTACAACGGGTTGCGGGAGAGTGGACCGCTGTAGATAGATAGGGGAAGGTGATGAAGACGTTGGTGAAGATGACGGAGGTATTGGTGTAGATCGTTGTCGCGATGATGGCCTCGGCGGCGTTCCGATGCCACTGGGAGAGAGGGGGAGAGAGCCCCCCTTCTTCTTCTTCTTCTTCTTCTTCTTCTTCTTTCTTGACCTTCTCCCTAGATGGGAGAAGGGTTTCCCCTCTGGTCCATGCCTTCCATGGCGGCAGAGGGGCGAGAGCCCCTCCGAGATTGGATCTGTCTCTCTGCCTCTCTGTATTTCTGCATTTCAGATTCTGGCCTTTCACCGTTTCTTATATTCCTGGAGATCCGTAACTCCGTAACTCCAATTGGGCTGAAATTTTAACATGATTTGTATCTGGATATTGGCTTTCTTGCGGGGAAAGAAGGGCACCAACCGCCTTACGGGGTGGCCACGAGGGTCGCCCCCCCTTCCTCGTGGCGCCCTCGGGCATCGTCTCGCGTTGATTCTTCTTCCCAAAAATCACATATATTCCAAAAAAATATCCGTAAGTTTTTATCCCATTTGTACTCCGTTTGTTATGGATTTTCTACGAAACAAAAAACATGCAACAAACATAAACTGGCTCTGGGCACTGGATCAATATGTTAGTCCCAAAAATAGTATAAAAAGTTGCCAAAAGTATATGAAAGTTGTATAGTATTGGCATGGAACAATAAAAAAATTATAGATACGATGGAGACGTATCAGCATCCCCAAGCTTAATTCCTGCTCATCCTCGAGTAGGTAAATGATAAAAAAATAATTTTTGATGTGGAATGCTATCTAGCATAATCTTGATCATGTAATCTAATCATGGCATGAATATTAAGACACGAGTGATTCAAAGCAATAGTCTATCATTTGACATTAAGACAATAATACTTCAAGCATACTAATAAAGCAATCATGTCTTTTAAAAATAACATGGCCAAAGAAAGTTATCCCTACAAAATCATATGGTCTGGCTATGCTCCATCTTCACGACACAAAATATTCAAATCATGCACAACCCCGATGACAAGCCAAGCAATTGTTTCATACTTTTGATGTTCTCAAACCTTTTCAACTTTCACGCAATACATGAGTGTGAGCCATGGACATAGCACTATAGGTGGAATAGAATATGATGGTGGAGGTTGTGTGGAGAAGACAAAAAGGAGAAAGTCTCACATCAACGCGGCTAATCAATGGGCTATGGAGATTCCCATCAATTGATGTCAATGCGAGGAGTAGGGATTGCCATGCAAAGGATGCACTAAGAGCTATAAGTGCATGAAAGCTCAAACTGAAAGTAAGTGGGTGTGCATCCAACTTGCTTTCTCATGAAGACCTAGGGCATTTGAGGAAGCCCATCGTTGGAATATACAAGCCAAGTTCTATAATGAAAATTCCCACTAGTATATGAAAGTGATAATTCAAGAGACTCTCTATATGAAGAACATGGTGCTACTCTGAAGCACAAGTGTGGTAAAAGGATAGTAACATTGTCCCTTCTCTCTTTTTTCTCATTTTTTTACTTTTCTCTCTCTCTTTTTGAGGCTTCTTTGGCCTCTCTATTTTTTTGGGAGGGGGGTGAGGGAGTCCTCGACTAAGGGGTCCTCGGGCGTCCGGCCTATTAGCCATGGGCCGGACTAATGGGCTGTGAAGATACGAAGACCGAAGACTGCACCAGTGTCTGGATGGGACTCTCCTTGGCATGGAAGGCAAGCTTGGTGACCAAATATGTAGATTCCTTTCTTTGTAACCGACCTTGTGTAACCCTAGATCGTGCCGATGTCTATATAAACCGGAGGACTTAGTCCGAAGGGAGGAGAGATTCATTATCATAGTCATACAGGCTAGACTTCTAGGGTTTAGCCATTACGATCTCGTGGTAGATCAACTCTTGTAATACTCATATTCATCAAGATCAATCAAGCAGGACGTAGGGTATTACCTCTGTAGAGAGGGCCCGAACCTGGGTAAACATCATGTCCCCTATCTCCTGTTACCATCGACCTTAGACGCACAGTTCGGGACCCCCTACCCGAGATCCCCCGGTTTTGACACCGACATTGGTGCTTTCATTGAGAGTTCCACTGTGCCGTCCTCAAAAGGTTCGATGGCCCCTTCAATCGTCAACAATGACGCTGCCCAAGGAGAAACCTTCCTCCCTGGACAGATTTTCATGTTCGGCGGCTTCGCACTACGGGCCAACTCGTTTGGCCATCTGGAGCAGATCAATAGCTAAGCCCCTGGCCAATATGTTAGATTTGGGAGCTTGAACTATGTCGCGGACATCCGTGGAGATTTGATCTTCACTGGATTCGAGACCGCGGCGATCGCTCCTAGTCACCTCGATGAACATGACCTAAATCTGTCATCAGACCACATTCAGGAGATAGCTCCTGTAACTGCTCTGGCCTTAGATCCGGAGCATACAACACCATCTAAGGATTGGAGGTTCAACCCCACCACGGAGGCCACAGATTCCCCGGCGTTGGAGCCGCACATGGACTTAAACTCACACAATATTTGTGTCACCGGAACCATGGACTCGTCTCTGAGTGTAAGTTCCGAACCACATGAGTCCACGGATGCCGAACTTGATCGTTTATCGATGTTCGAGTTCAGTGCCGTAGACATCTTCCAGCACTCACCCTTGGGCGATGTGCTAAGCTCATTAAAGAACCTGTCCTTGGCGGGGGACTCACAGCCAAACTATATCCAGTTCGAACTAGAAGTTGATGACAGGGAGTTTCGCTCGCCACCCACCACCCACTTTATAGCCACTGTCGAAGACTTAACTGACATGATCGATTACGGCTCCGATGACATCGACGATATGGACGACGATGCCGGAGAAGAAGAGGCCCAAGACCCGCCGTTCACCGGACGTTGGACGGCCACTTCCTCGTACGATGTGTACATGGTGGATACACCAAAGGAGAATAGCGGCAATGACAAAGAAGATCCAGTTGAGAATAAACCTCCTGAGATACAATCGAAACGCCGGCATCAGTGGCGCCGTTCTAAGTCATGCTGCAGCAAAGATAGCGACACCGGCAAAGAAGAAGATAATACTCCGGACGATGCCAAAAACAATAAAGACCTTGCTGGGGTAACATCCGAACAGGAAGAGCAAGAAAACGGGCGAGCCATCCCCGACGAGCAGGCCAGGCCCAATGACTCAGAGGACGGTAGTTATCATCCGCTCTCTAAGGATGAGGAAAGCCTCGGCAACGAAGATTTCATTGTGCCTGAGGAACCTCTCGAGCAGGAGCGCTTCAAGCGCTAGCTAATAACCACCGCAAGGAGCCTGAAAAAGAAGTAGTTGCAGCTTCAAGCTGACCAAGATCTGCTCGTCAACAAGTGGACTGACGTTCTGGCAGCCGAAGAATACGACTTCAGACGCCCAGCCAATAGTTACCCAAAACGAAGATTGCTACCTCAGTTCGACGAAGAGGCGCCGGAGCCCATACCTCCCTCGTGTAATGCGGCCGACTGAACACTACACGGTCGGGACAGTGCGGCGGACCGACCACCTCGTGGTCGGGATAGAGCGGCAACTCAAGCCAAACAGCAGCCCACCCCACCGCCACGAAAAAACAGAGACAAAATAGTTCGGGGTCATACACACAACCTCCAGCAGACCCTGGATAGTAGAGCAGGATATACCCGATCGATTTACGGATCGGGAGGACGTTCCTCGACACGTGATGATGGCTACCTATTCGGGCGTGACAAACCTAGTCACACCCGAGCCGACAACCGCAGATGGACTCCATCGAAGCTATGTCGCGACGCAGCCCGATATAGAGGCGCCGCACACCCTCTTTGCTTCATCGATGAAGTAATGGATCACGAATTCCCCGAAGGGTTCAAACCCGTTAACATTGAATCTTACGACGGAACAACCGACCGCGCGGTATGGATCGAGGATTTTATTCTCCATATCCACATGGCCCGCGGAGATGATCTCCACGCTATCAAATACCTCCCACTAAAGCTCAAAGGGCCAGCTCGACACTGGTTAAACAGCCTGCCTGAAAACTCTATCGACAGCTGGGAGGACTTACAAGAAGCCTTCCTTGACAACTTCCAAGGTACATATGTCCGGCCAACAGACGCCGATGACTTAAGCCACATACTCCAACAACCTGGAGAGTAAGCCAGGAAATTTTGGACTAGGTTCCTAACCAAAAAGAACCAAATCGTCGACTGTCCGGATGCCGAAGCTCTAGCGTCCTTTAAACATAGCATCCGCAACGAATGGCTCGCCCACCACCTCGGCCAAGAAAAGCCGAAATCCATGGCAGCCCTCAAGGCACTTATGACCCGCTTTTGTGCAGGTGAGGATAGCTGGCTGGCTCGTAGTAAAAATACGGCCAGCGACGCAGGCCCCTCTGAGGCCAAAAACAGCAACGACAAGCTCCGACGTAACAGACACAAATGCCGAAGCAATGGTAATAATACCGATGACACTACAGTCAACGCCGGATTCAGCGCCTCCAAGTCCAGCCAGTGGAAGAAACCGTACAAGAGAAACAATCAGGGATCATCCAGCCTGGACCGCATACTCGACCATCCGTGCCAAATCCATGGCACCCCAGACAAACTAGCCAACCATACCAACAGAGATTGCTGGGTTTTTAAGCAAGCCGGCAAGTTAAATGCCGAGAATAAGGAAAAGGGGTAGCAGAGCGAGGACAATGACGAGGAGCCCCTGCAGCCAAACATAGGGGGACAGAAAAATTTCCCCCTCAGGTCAAAACGTTGAACATGATATATTCTACACACATCCCCAAGAGGGAGCGCAAGTGCGCACTCAGGGACGTCTACGCGATAGAGCCAGTCGCCCCAAAATTTAATCCATGGTCATCATGCCTGATCACTTTTGATCGCTGGGATCATCCGACCAGTATCTGTCACGGCGTTTCAGCCGCACTGGTCCTGGACCCAATAATTGATGGGTTCCACCTGACGCGAGTCCTAATGGATGGTGGCAGCAGCCTCAACTTGCTCTATCAGGATGTGCACAAAATGGGCATTCATCCATCACGGATCAAACCCACAAAGACTACCTTCAAAGGAGTCATACCAGGTGTAGAGGCCCGCTGTACGGGCTCAATCACGCTTGAGGTTGTCTTCGGATCTCCGGACAATTTCCAAAGCGAGGAGTTAATCTTTGACATAGTCCCCTTTCGCAGCGGCTATCACGCACTTCTCAGACAGACCGCATTCGCCCGATTCAATGCAGTGCCACACTATGCTTATCTCAAGCTCAAGATGCCCGGTCCACGTGGTGTCATAACAGTCAATGGAAATACGGAACGCTCCCTCCGTACAGAAGAGCACACAGCTGCCTTAGCAACAGAAGTACAGAGCGGCCTTCTCAAGCAGAACCTTAATTCGGCTGCCGAGCCCACGGACACCGTCAAGAGGGTCCGAACTACCCTGCAACAGGACAGCTCGGCTCGTCAGGAGCTAGACTAGCAATTCGGCCTCCGTCTCAGTCCTGGTCAAGTAGTGGCATTCGCACCACGCGTATATAACTACGCACTCAAAATTCCATGGGCATCGACGGAGGCATAGCTAGTCTGTGATCCACTGTACGGCTCAACCGACCCGGATACACACATACTTTCACTTTTATTCGTTTCCTTTTCAGGTTTCAATCCCGCAGGCCCCATATGATGGCCTGACATCGGTACTCTTGAAGGACAAACACACCAAGGCGGCAAGAAGCACATGTATATGGGGGACTTCTCTAGGTGGTTTCGTTAATGATCACTCTACCTGTTTTTCAGGACCCACGTGCAGCTCTCCCTTGGTTAGGGCATAGTAACTAGCCTCCTGCTTATTGCATTACTTGTATAAACGCGCTTTAACGCACCAATGAAATTATAATAAGAACAGTTCGCGGCTCAAATTTTACGGCCCTAACTTATCATTTGTTCTTTTTTTTGTCTTTTCTTTTCTGGTAAACCCTATCAGGTAGCACCCGTACACTTTGGTACGTTCGATGTTTGCCAGGGGCTTCATAGCACCCCACACTACGGCAACAAAAGTCCGAACACTTTTTGTAAGTATAGTTCGGCACCCCGAATTTAGCATTATATGCATTGGCTCCGAATCATGTCTTTGGTCAATAGTTGGGTTGCCCGGCTCTTGTGCTTGCTACCTTACATTCCGCTATATCGGCTAAGGTAGTAAAGGGAGAACTACTGCGATTGTGCCTTGGTTTATCCAAAGGAGCACCTCAGTAGAGAAAGCCGAAAACTGACTGTCATGATGCGGCGAGAGCCGGTCAGCTGTTTGGAGGTTGCAAATCGCTGGAGATTTCTTCCGCATTATGCGAAGGATCGGTACTTCCCGATCAGCTGCTTATAGCACTCTAGTTCGGATACTAGGGGCTGCTCCCATGTTTTTATTGTCGAACTCCTATGGCTAAGTGAGGGCGTTAAAGCCGCATAGTCCGGTCGCCTGGTTCGTTGTGGTAAACAACTCCTTCAAGGACCATATAATTGGATCAAGATTGTTTAGATTCCATCTCGAACACCTCTGTACTACCTACGTGGGGGCAGAAGCCGATGACTGGTTAACCCTCAGATTTCATACAACACGGCAGCACATGAGGTAAAATTTAAAAACATAACAAACATTATTTCACAAACCCACTTTGTTCTATCATACAAACTAGAAGGAACTTGAATACATTCATTCAAAGATAATATCCTACGAACACTGCGTTGCTACAATGCGAGACCCCTCTAGGACATCCGCAAAATAACGCTCAGGTGTGTGGTGCTCCTTGCCCTCTGGCGGCCCCTTGTTCAGCTCAACGACGTCCATCTTTGCCCACCACATCTTGCAGCGGGCGAAGGCCATGCGTGCACCTTCAATGCAGGTCGACCGCTTGACGATGTCCAGCCGAGGACAGGCATCCACCAGCCTCTTCACGAGGCTGAAGTAACTGCTGGGTATAGCTTCGGCTGGCCACAGTCGGATTACTAAATCCTTCATGGCCAGTTCGGCCACCCTATGTAGCTCGACCAGCTGTTTTAGCTGATCGCTGAAGGGCACCGGATGTTCTGGTACAAGATATTGCGACCAGAACAACTTCTTCATGGAGCTCCCTTCTTTGGCTCGGAAGAACTCCGCGGCGTCGGTGACACTGCATGGCAGATCAGCAAAAGCCCCTGGAGAACTCTGAATCCAGGTTAGTAAAAGATATTTCATCTTCCCATTCTTGCTTTGCATATTGAATGCCTTACCCGCCGCGATCTTCCTGGCCTCCTGGATCTCCCGGAGGGCGCCCTGGGCCTCACTCCGGGCCGTCTCCGCACTCTGACGAGCCTTGGCAAGTTCAGTCTCTTGAGCCGATGCATTGTGCTCCAAGGTCTTGCACTTCCTTACCGCGTCCTGAAGCTCCTGTTGGACCTCGTTGACCCGGGCCTTGAGCTTCTTACGAGCGGCCTGCTCCTTGACAGCCTTCTCCTCGGCTTCGACCAGGGCTTGTCTCAGGGCCGCGACCTCGGTCGTCGCCCCTACACATATAATGACACTATGGTTAGTATACATCATTTACTCTTTTCGAATATATAGCGAGCCATTGCATACCTTGCTGGTGCTCCAGCTGCTTCCTCGCTTGGCTGAGCTCTTCTTCGGCCCGCTCCAGTTTCTGCTTTAGTCCGGCGACTTCGGCAGTGTGAGAAGTTGCAGCCAACAGCAATGCCTGCTTATTCACATCAGACATAGTTTGGTTAGCTTCTTGTGAAATTTAATTGATCCTCTGTCCGGCTTTTGTTTCCGAACACCGGACAGTGTCTCAAGGGCTACTGTCTATGTGGGGATTTTCTTGATTAAACGCCGCTTACCTCAAAACCTGTCAGCAGGCTACCGCAGGCTTCGGACAGTCCGCTTTTAACGGAATGAACCTTCTCAACCACCGTACCCATAAGGATACGGTGTTCTTCCATAATGGAAGCGCCTCGCAGCACTTCCAATAGATTATCTGGCGCCTCTAGTTAGACAGAGGTCGCCGGCGGGATGGGCACACCTCCTTCTCTTGAAGGAAGCCGCTTATCAGATTCTGGGGCCGTATGGGTCTCCGGATCCGTGCTCATATGGGGGCCGAATTGAGCTCGGCCCCCATTGTCAGTCTCCATGGGGGCTTGCTCCCCCATGTGTCCGGCTGCCGAGGTATCGCCCTCTGGTGCCGCCTTGACGGCCTCCTAAACCTCCCCCTGGCCTGGGAAGGTCCATTGGGAGAGCACCTTGTCGTCTCCCTTGGTCTCCGGAGAGTAAGCGGCCGGTGGTGTCTCACTGGCCATCTCCTTTGAGTCCAACGAGCCTTTTGATGAGGATCGCTGGGAGTTGTCGTGGGCCGGACTGCAATAGCATAATTAATCATGTCAATACGACAAAGAGGAGAGGTTAGATTTATGGGCGTGTACGAGTCTTAGCACTTACGATGCGGCCCGAGGCTTAGTGCAGGGGCGTCGCTCCAGACTGCTGTCGACGTCCCATGCGGAGCTGCCCACGAGCGGGCCTTTCCCCTTCTTGGGCGCCTCCACCTCCAGAATTGTGGAGGCCGCCCTCTTCTTCCTCCCCCATTAGGGGGAGAATCACCCTCCTCCTCCTCATTGTCATCGTCTTCGGCGACGGAGGAACGGGTCTTGTCTTTGGATGTCGTGTCCGAAGCGCCCTTGCGGCAGGGGCCATTCCAGACTCCCTTGGCCTTCCCTGTGGCCTTCTTCGTCGGCGCCGTTTAGGGCGCTGGCACCAACATCTTCGCTAAACGCGGAATGACTAGTTCTTCAGGCAGCGGAGCCGGACACTGGATCTTCTTAGCCCTCTCCATCCAGTCCTGAAGAAGCAATGACAATAATAGCTTAGGTATCATCCTTGAAACAAGCAAGTAGGGGATGCGTTAAAAATAACATACCTCGCTGGCGAGGTGGTTGATGTCGTGCCCGCAGTCCGAATCTGTGGCCGGCGGTGTCTCGTTGCCCTTGAAGAGCAACTTCCAGGCGTCTTCGTGAGAAGTTTCGAAGAGCCTCTTCGGGGTATGGTGCTTCTTTGAATTGAACTCCCATAGAGGGCGGCTTCGGCTTTGGCATGGGAGAATCTGGCGTACTAGCATCACTTGAATTATATCGACAAGATTGATATACTTGTCCACCATACTTTGAACACGCGTCTGCAGTGCTATTAGCTCATCTGATGATGACCAATTCGGGCTCTTCTCAACCCAGGAGGTGAGCCGCATTGGAGCGCCAAAGTTAAATTCGACAGCCGTGACCCAGTTTGCGCCACGGGGTTCTGTGATATAGAACCATTGTTTCTGCCATTCCTTGACAGTCTCCACGAAAGTGCTTTTCGGCCAGGAGACATTGGTCATCTTACTCAACATGGCGCCTCCGCACTCCGCGTGCTGGCCATCCACCACCTTCGGCTTCACGTTGAAGACATTGAGCCATAGCCCGAAGTGGGGTTGGATGCGGAGGAAGGCCTCACACACGACGATAAACGCCGAGATGTTGAGGAAGGAGTTCGGGGATAGATCGTGGAATTCTATCTCGTAATAGTACATCAGCCCACAGATGAAAGGGTGGAGTGGAAACTCTAGTCCGCGGAGGAAATGAGGGATGAATACCACCCTCTCGTTGGGCTTCGGCGTGGGGACGACTTGACCCTGGGTTGGAAGACGGTGCGCGATTTCCTTCGCCAAGTACCCGGCCGCCCGAAGCTCGGCAATGTCCTTCTCCTTGACGTAGGAGGCCATCCACTTGCCTTGACCACCGGATCCGGACATGGTCGAGTGCTTGCTCGAGAGGGAAACTGGTGAGAACTTGGGCGCTGGAGCTCAAGAGTGGAAAGGGCAGAGGATAGAGAAGGCATGGGAGAAGAAGGGGGAGTCCTTATCCCCTTATAAAGGCAGTGAATATCGAACGCCTCCCCACTTGCCCTAAAACTCGCATATTCCTAAGGATTGTGTAAATGGCATGGTTGGGTTACCCACGCCCGGATTGATGAAAATCCCGCAATAAGGGGACACGATCTCTGCTTCGACAAGACTTGCCAATGGTCACCGCGTCTCGAAACATGGAGCGGCAGACGAGGAACGGTTGGAAATTACGACCGGGCGGACGTGATGTCATGCTGTAAAAAGCTGTCAGAAGATCGGACTTGTGGATTATTATATTCTCTCTGTGGTTGTGTGTGGTGTGTGTGTGTGTTACAGGTCCGGACACGATCAATATGTCCGAAGACTATCTTGGAGTTCGGAAGGAGGAACCCGCCTTGCAATGCCGAAGACAGATCTACGCGCCGGATACCTTGTCATTGAAGCCAGGTTCAGGGGCTACTGAGGGAGTCCTGGACTAAGGGGTCCTCGGGCGTCCGGCCTGTTAGCCATGGGCCGGACTGATGGGCTGTGAAGATACGAAGACCGAAGACTGCACCAGTGTCCGGATGGGACTCTCCTTGGCGCGGAAGGCAAGCTTGGCGACCAAATATGTAGATTCCTTTCTTTGTAACCGACCTTGTGTAACCCTAGATCCTCCCGGTGTCTATATAAACCAGAGGACTTAGTCCGGAGGGAGGAGAGATTCATTATCATAGTCATACAGGCTAGACTTCTAGGGTTTAGCCATTACGATCTTGTGGCAGATCAACTCTTGTAATACTCATACTCATCAAGATCAATCAAGGAGGACATAGGGTATTACCTCCGTAGAGAGGGCCCAAACCTGGGTAAACATCGTGTCCCCTATCTCCTGTTACCATCAACCTTAGACGCACAGTTCGAGACCCCATACCCGAGATCCGCCGGTTTTGACACCGACAGGGGGCTTCTTTGGCCACTTTTATTTTGATAACCTCACATGGGACAATGTTCTAATAATGATGATCATCACACTTTTATTTACTTACAACTCAATATTACAACTCGATACTAGAACAAAATATGACTCTATATGAATGCCTCCGGCGGTGTACCGGGATGTGCAATGATCTAGCGTAGCAATGGCATCAAAAAACGGACAAGCCATGAAAACATCATGCTAGCTATCTTACGATCATGCAAAGCAATATGAAAATAAATGCTCAAGTCATGTATATGAAGATGATTGAAGTTGCATGGAAATATATATCGGAATGGCTATGGAAATTCCATAATAGGTAGGCATGGTGGCTGTTTTGAGGAAGATATAAGGAGGCTTATGTGTGATAGAGCGTATCGTATCACGGGGTTTGGATGCACCGGCGAAGTTTGCACCAACTCTCGAGGTGAGAAAGGGCAATGCACAGTACCGAAGGGGCTAGCAATGATGGAACGGTGAGAGTGCGTATAATCCATGGACTCCACATTAGTCATAAAGAACTCACATACTTATTGCAAAAATCTATTAGTCATCGAAACAAAGTACTACGTGCATGCTCCTAGGGGGATAGATTGGTAGGAAAAGACCATCGCTTGTCCTCGACCACCACTCATAAGGAATACAATCAATAAATACCTCATTGTCCAACTTCGTTACATAATGGTTCACCATACGTGCATGCTACGGGAATCACAAACGTCAACACAAGTATTTCTACAATCCACAACTACCCACTAGCAAACCTCAACACAAGTATTTCTCAATTTCACAATTACTCAACTAGCATGACTCTAATATCACCACCTTTATATCGCAAAACTATTGCAAGGAATCAAACATATCATATTCAGTGATCTACAAGTTTTATGTAGGATTTTATGACTAACCATGTGAATGACCAATTCCTGTCATCTCTCTAAATAGATATAAGTGAAGCAAGAGAGTTTAATTCTTTCTACAAAAGATATGCCCATGCTCTAACAAATATAAGTGAATCAAAAGAGCATTCTACAAATGGCAGTTTTCTATGTGAAGAGAAACAGGCAATCCAAACTTCAAAAGATATAAGTGAAGCACATGAAGCGTTCTATAAAGCCATACTCAAAAGATATAAGTGAAGTGCAATGAGCATTCTATAAATCAACCATGGAATATCTCATACCAGCATGGATCATGAAACAAAAGTGAAAACTAAATGCAACAGACGCTCCAATATTTGCACATATCGCATGAACGAAACGAATCCGAAAACATACCGATACTTGTTGAAGAAAGATGGGATGCTTTCCGGGGCATCCCCAAGCTTAGACGCTTGAGTCTTCTTGAATATTTACTTGGGGTTCCTTGGGAATCCCAAAGCTTGAGCTCTTGCCTCTCCTACTTCTCCTCACATCGAGACCTCCTCGATCTTCGAACACGTCATCCACACAAAACTCAACAGAAAGCTCGGTAAGATCCGTTAGTATAATAAAGCAAATCACTACTCTAAGTACTGTTGAAAACCAATTCATATTTTGTTTTTTCATTTTAGCTACTGTAATATAACTTTTCCATGGCTTAATCCACTGATGGAAATCGATAGTTTCATCAAAACAAGCAAACTATGCATCAAAAACAGAATCTGTCTTAAACAGGATAGTCTGTAGTAATTTGAACATTAACCATACTTCTGGTACTCCAAAAATTCTGAAAAAATTAGGAAAAATAAAAAAATTGTATAGAAAGACAGTGCAAAAAGTTTCAGAACCGTTTGACCTTCCAATAAAAAATGTAAAATCACGCACTACAACCAAAGTCTCTGTTTTGCACCGCACAAACCAACAAGGAATGTAAACATCCTAAAGGCAAATCTTGGCATATTATTTTTATAATACAATGGATTTGTACTTTATAAAAGCACACAACAAAAATAAATGACTCTATAAAACTTCCGGGTTGTCTACCTGGCAGTGCTTTCTTTAAAGCCATTAACCTAGGCATATAGTGCTCAAGTAATGGATCCACCCGGATCCCAAGGTATATCAAAGCCAATTTTAATTAACAATGATTTGTGATTTAGTAGTGAGCACAAAGTAACATATATCATGCAACAACGAAGTCTAACTCTCTTCCTATGCATCAGCATGTCATAAAAGAACAATTCATGCACACATAGTAAAGGCCAATGAATAGTATAAACAGTTTCTTGCAATTTTATCATATTGGAAACATGGAGAGGCGGAGATGTAGTTCCTCTCTCATAATAATTGCAAGTAGGAGCAGCAAGCACATGCATATTATATCTATCAAAATCATCATGTGTAGTAGTAAAACGCAACCCATCAATATAATCCTTAATAAGGGCAAACTTGTCCGATATAGTGTAGTCGGGAGAATTCAAAAATATAATAGGACTATCATGCGTGGGTGCAATAGCAACAATTTCATGTTTAACATATGGAACTATAGCAAGTTCATCTCCATAAGAATAATTCATATTGGCATCTTGGCCACAAGCATAGCAAGCATCATCAAGAAGGGATATTTCAAAAGAATCAACGAGATCATAACAATCATCATAGCATTCATCCTTCGGTAAATTCGAAGGGAAATTAAACAATGTATGGGATAAAGAGTTACTCTCATTAGATGGTGGGAACGGGTGATCAATCCGCTCTTCCTCCTTTTGTTCTTCGCTATCCCCCTCATCTTTTTCATCCAATGAGCTCACAATGTCATTAATTTCTTCTTCCATAGACTCCTGCAAAATATTAGTCTCTTCTTGGACAGGGGAGGAGTCCTCAATATATGGATTTGATATAGGGATTAGAAGCATAATTATCATAGCAATATTTAAGTATGACCAAATTTCCAGATTTGTAGAGAGTAGTATCACACTCTTCAATAAAAGAAGCAATTTCACAAGTACCCCTAAAAGCAACAAATTCTTCAATTTGTTGAACATCATAGTAATTATAAACACCCTTAGTATACGAAGATACGATTCCATTATCACTAAACCCACATTGGTAAGGAAGGTGTTTCTTAGGGTCTTTAGAACAACAAGTACAATCATATATTTCACATAAATTCCAAGCATAACACTACAAGCGATGAATTTGATTCAGTAAAAGTTTCCCTTTTTTAGATATGCGTTGTCGCACATAACAAGCATGCTCATCTAAAGATTTTCCCTCAACTAGGATAGTTGGGGTTTCAGCCCGAGCACATAGGGATCGAAGATGATCCAAGTAAAAAGCTTCAGTAGTGTGATAGATTTTGAGTGGTTCTTCAACCGTTGGTTCAGTGGGTACCACTAATTTTTTTGGTATTTTGCATTTCCTAGCCATAACTAAAGATAGAAAACAAGAGCACAAAATAAAAACTACTTAGTGATAAAGCAAACAAGCACACACGAGAATATTCACCCCACGCTATAACTCCCTGGCAACGGTGCCAACAAAAGGTCTTGATAACCCACAAGTATAGGGGATCAATTGTAGCCTCTTTCGATAAGTAAGAGTGTCAAACCCAACGAGGAGCTAAAGGTAGAACAAATATTCCCTCAAGTTCTATCGGCCACCGATACAACACTACACACGCTTAACGTTCGCTTTACCTAGAACAACACTACAAAAAAATACACTTCCGTGATGATACGTGTTTATCATAGTAGGTCGCGTTTTTGTCATGCATGTAAATCCATGACAAATTTATGACAGAATCAAGATAGTCATACCAGTGCTGTCGTAGAAGTGTTCCATGACATTACCAAAATTATCATCACGGAAGTGTCCACTTCCATGATGATAAATCACGCGTCATAGAAGTGCTTTCGTCAAGGGTGACCGACACGTGGCATCCACCGTAATGGAACACCGTTAAGCTATCGGGTCGGGTTTTGGATCTGATAACCCGTTAACAGCACCGACCAATGGGGATTTTCCACGTGTAAAATCATCATTGGCTAGAGGAAACACGTGTCGGCTCATCGTTGGGACAGATGTCATTCACTCATTGGACAGGATGCGCCTATGATAGGTCAACACGTGGCATGGCCCAACAGTGGCCCATTCCGGTGAAAAAGGCCGGCCCAGTAAAAATTAGCAGGCCGGCCCATATAAGGCCTACTTGTGTCAGGTCCATTTAAGCCCACGGCCCATACGAGATGTGCCAATTCGGCCCGTTAAAGATTTAACACCATTGCAGCCCATCGTCAGTTCGAGCCCGTTAATAGCTCGCTATATATTTGGGCTCAATATCGGCCCGATGAGATTTCAGCCTGTTAACGGCCCATTTAATGGATGGGCCAATTTTCAGGATGTACATCTTTCGGCCTTTTAGCGACCCATTTAAATGTTGGGCTAATTTCCAGCCTGGTGTGTCTTTCAGCCTGTTGACGGCCCATAAATCTGATGGGCCATTTGTAGTCAGACCTGAGTTTCGGCCTTTTAGCGGCCCATTTAAGTGTTGGGCCAATTTCTGGCCCGGTGTCACTTTCAGCCTGTTGACGACCCAAAAATCAGTTGGGCCAATTGTAGTCGGACCTGAGTTTTGGCCTTTTAGCGACTCATTTAAGTGTTGGGCCCATTCCCGGCCCTGTGTGCCTTTTGGCCTGTTAACGGACCATAAATGAGTTGGGCCATTTGTAGTCGGACCTTAGTTTCGGCCTCTTAACGGCCCATGCCCTTCATGGTCCAATACCAGCCCGGTTTCTCTTTCGGCCTGCTAAAGGCCCACAACACAGTTGGGCCGTTTACAATACGACCTGACTTTCGGCCTCTTAGCGGCCCATGCTCTTCATGGTCCAATACAAGCCCGCTGTCTCTTTCGGCCTGCTAAAGGCCTACAGTATAGTTGGGCCATATGTAGACCAAACTTAGTAATGGCCTGTTAACGGCCCGTGAAATAAATTGGGGCCACCTGTTGCCCGCTTCGATGTCAGACTCTTAACGACCCGGGAGGTAAGAGGGACGACCATTAACTTTCGGCCTAGTAACGGCCCATTAACTTAATGGGCCCACTTAAGTTCGTTCATGTCTTTAGGCCAAATTAGATAATTTGAGCCCATTACAATGAGCAAAGGTACGTCATACAGGGAATAACGTTGCACATCCAGAATATATTACAGGAAATTACATCCACTGGGCAATCAAAGATTGGTGCCAGTGCAAATAAATGAGCAGAACCTAACCATCTACAATCTACAACCTCAGGACAGATGACGCCCATAATCATGTGGGCAAGTTCTTGCTGCTTTGCCACACTGTCTTTGAAAACATTGATGTTGTTGTGTCGCACGACTCTGCACCTTTGAATCATCCACCATTTCCATCATTGCTTCAGCCATTAATTGGTTCACAAACATACATTTATTCCGTCGCATTCGAGACAGAGGATACTGAACAGATTCAGATGGCGATTTTGGCAGGCTTGTATTATTGATAGTGGAGAGTGTCTTGACCACTGCATCATAACATAAATTAGGACGGGAACCAAACAGATTAGTCATGAGTTATTGCCATATTACCTGGCCTAGATTTACTGGAAAGAAACAATGGGGTTGCCTTGCTGTTTTCAGAGTTTGTCTTCTTATCTTCAGCAGCCTGCACAAAATTAACACACTAGCATTGCTATCATTGGCCAAGTCAGATAATAGGAAAGCAACATTGACACAACGAACGTTTGGGCAACTAGCCTACACCAAATTAACACAATATGGCACAACTATCATCAGCCAGGTAAGGTAATACGAAAGCAACATTGACACAATGAATGAATGGGCAACCAGAGAAGCACTACAATTCAGTAATGTGCGTGATATGAGATAGCACATTCATGCAGCTCAGTATGCAAAACTACCAGGCAGTTTTCCTTACAAAAATCAACATTGGCGCCTTTAACATTTTGCTACAACTAATTTTAGATCAGATAAAGGTTAGATTCAGGCCGATTAACAAAATACATGCTGATGTAAAAATATAGTGATATACAACAGGTACTTACATCAGCACTGGAGCACAGAGAATTCCCGCAAGATATTTTCCTCGAATACGATCCCAATGGGGGAAGTCTTTTTTCGTTTAACCTTATTTTCTAAAAGAGAAACGGGTAAGAAACATGTAGAAAATATGATCAGAATGCTATAAAATTTCATGATGCGAGGATACGCACACGCTTCTTAGAATGGAGTTGACATTCTTTTGCTGGACTGGAGCGGACTAGTTCTTTGGCCACTAGAATCTGCTTATTATCAGTGGGAGTTGGGTTTCTCTGTGCTGGAGCAGTATCTATGAAAAATGGAGTTGGTTTATTATCTCCTGGCATTTGGATCTTTTGCAAAGACCTGGTTTGTAACCCTTCAGATTCTAACATAGCCATCTTCCCCTTGCATGCCTTATATAGAAGAATGGTGATTCAGTTATAAAACATGCTACAGCAAAGATGGAATAGGTACTGAAGAATAGAAAGGCATGACATATTGACATGTATTCACTCCATCCGGAAATAAATGGATGGGTCTAGGTGTATTTCAGTTCTAGATACATCCAGTTTTATCCATTTCTGCGACATTTAATCCGGACGGAGGGAGTATGATGCAAGAGCTAGGGATACGACAGGACAACACAGTAAAAAAACACTGAAAAACCCACTGCAGAACCAAAGTATTCAAACCCACTGATATGAGATAGTACACTCATGCAGCTCAGGATACAAAACTACCAGGCAGTTTTCCTTGCAAAAATCAACATTGTGGCCTTTAATCATACATTTTGCTACAACTAAATTTAGATCAGATAAAGGTTGGATTCACGCCGATTAACAAAATACATGCTGATGTGAAAATATAGTGATATACAACAGGTACTTACATCTACATTGGAGCACAGAGAATTCCTGCAAGAATCTTTCCTCATAAACGATACCATTGCGGAAAATCTTCTATCTGTTAAGCTTATTTTCTAAAAGAGAGATGGGTAAGAAACATGTAGAAAATATGATCAGAATGCTATAAAATTTCATGATGCGAGGATACGCACACGCTTCTTAGAATGGAGTTGACATTCTTTTGCTGGACTGGAGCGGACTAGTTCTTTGGCCACTAGAATCTGCTTATTATCAGTGGGAGTTGGGTTTCTCTGTGCTGGAGCAGTATCTATGAAAAATGGAGTTGGTTTATTATCTCCTGGCGTTTGGATCTTTTGTAAAGGCCTTGTTTGTAACCCTTCAGATTCTAACATAGCCATCTTCCCCTTGCATGCCTTATATAGAAGAATGGTGATTCAGTTATAAAACATGCTACAACAAAGATGGAATAGGTACTGAAGAATAGAAAGGCATGACATATTGACATGTATTCACTCCATCCGGAAATAAATGGATGGGTCTAGGTGTATTTCAGTTCTAGATACATCCAGTTTTATCCATTTCTGCGACATTTAATCCCGACGGAGGGAGTATGATGTAAGAGCTAGGGATACGACAGGACAACACAGTAAAAAAACACTGAAAAACCCACTGCAGAACCAAAGTATTCAAACCCATTGATATGAGATAGTACACTCATGCAGCTTAGGATACAAAACTACCAGGCAATTTTCCTTGCAAAAATCAACATTGTGGCCTTTAATCATACATTTTCCTACAACTAAATTTAGATCAGATAAAGGTTGGATTCACGCCGATTAACAAAATACATGCTGATGTAAAAATATAGTGATATACAACAGGTACTTACATCTACATTGGAGCACAGAGAATTCCTGCAAGAATCTTTCCTCATAAACGATACCATTGCGGAAAATCTTCTATCTGTTAAGCTTATTTTCTAAAAGAGAGATGGGTAAGAAACATGTAGAAAATATGATCAGCATGCTATAAAATTTCATGATGCAAGGATATGCACACGCTTCTTAGAATTGAGTTGACATATTTTTGCTGGACTGGAGCGGACTAGTTCTTTGGCCACTGGAATCTGCTTATTATCAGTAGGAGTTGGGTTTCTCTGTGCTGGAGCAGTATCTATAAAAACTGGAGTTGGTTTATTATCTCCCGGCGTTTGGATCTATTGTAAAGGCCTTGTTTGTAACCCTTCAGATTCTAACATAGTCGCCTTCCCCTTGCATGCCTTGTATAGAAGAATGGTGCTTTAATTATAAAACATGCGGCAGCAGAGAGATGGAATAGGTACTGAAGAATAGAAAGGCATGACATATTGACATGTATTCCCTCCATCCAGAAAAAAAATGGATGGGTCTAGGCGTATTTCAGTTCTAGATACATCCTTTTTTACCCATTTCGGCAACATGTAATCCGGACAGAGGGAGTATGGTGTAAGAGCTAGGGATACGACAGGACAACACAGCAAAAACACTAGTTGAATGTAAAACTGTATGCTAGTGGAATACGTACAGAAATAACTAAGGCAACATACACGTGTATGATTGGGAAAATAAGATGGCATTGCAACAGAGAACTAGAACAACACTTCAATGTAAAAAAACATGGTATGGTAGACAGATGAAGTACATACTGATGAATAACAATGCATAAGATATTCAGAAGCATGATGTCCAAATTAAGCAGATGGCATTGCGATAGAGTAGAATGGCAATACTTGAATTTGAAAAGATGTTATCATGAATGGAATAGGTACTGAAAAACAGGAAGGCATGACATATTTACATGCATGATCAGCATGCTAAGCACATGGCATTGCAACAGAGTAGATACACTCCAGGACATTATATGCATGTTGTACCCATATCACAGGCCAAGTTAGAGAAAGGACCTTGTGCGGTGAAGAGGATTCATCATCTTTCTGCAAGTCTTCTGAAGAACTGCCTTTACATGTTCCATCATATTGGGTATCATTGACATCAAGTTTATTGGCCTTTACATTGCTCCGTGAGGTTCTTGTGGATATATCAGTGTGTGCAATTATATTTGACATGCATGGAAGACAACTAGTAGTTAGATTTATGTAATGAGTGCCTATAGGAGACGACATAAATAGTAGGACTGGGGTTAACTAGCAGCAACAGGTCTCATAAACTAAAGGGAGAACATAGATGAATGCTACAAAATATGTATCGTTTGTACTCGAGATTAACTAGATGGCACACAAAAGTATTAAAGAACAACATAGGAAATACTAGAAGTGGTATAATACTATAATCACCAGCCTGTGGGATAGCATTGGCTGATGGATGATAACTATGGAACAGTGTTACCTAAAGAACAAGTATCTTAGCTGAACTATGGAATAGCGTTAACTCCTGAACAAGACCCATAAGAGATCAGCATGAATATACAGTGAAATGTGATGATCTATTTTCCATGCTTAGATGAATAACAAAGCCATAAATGTTGCACACAAGTAAGATGAGGGTACAACCTATCTGGCTGCCATCTATAGGGGTGAGCATCATGTGCTGACTTGTCGATGGCCCCGCAGTTGTTGTGGCTGTGCAAGTCGGGCACGCGCATTCGATGTAGGGAACTGTTGAGTGGGGACTATAGCTCCCTTCTGGTGTATGCTTCCCTTGTTGGAGCAGCTGCGGTGAGTCGGAAGACGGTGTGTCTGAAGATGCAGATAACGCATAATGTTAAGAACGACATATCTCTTTGATCTGAAGAAATACAGTAAGAGATCAACAGCAAGGTACGAGAGTGGTCACACGTCTGTTGACTGAAGACTACATTGGGGTCACACGATTTTATTTTATTTTGGTACTGTCCGATGTACGCCGGATGGCTGGCCGTCTTGTGCCTCCCGGCTGACACTGTTCGGAATCTTCCCCGAAGAGCCAGTGACCAACGCCAGAGCAGCATGCCTCCGCCATCCGTGGCCCCGGCCAAAACCCCACACCCCGCCCCACCGCACTGCCATGGTTGTGCCGCCCCCGGGCCAATCCACAAAGACTCCCCGTCATCCAGATCTGGCGGCGGCAGTACCTTCAACCCACGCAACTCTAAAAGATAGCCATCTAAGCGCTGCTTCCGCGGCAAACTTTGCAGCCCCGCACCCTTACGTTAGACACCAGCCAACCGGCAGCCTAGGAGCTCCGCCGCCTCGAGGGGTGCTGCTTCCCATTGCAAATCGATTGGCCCAGAATAAAAATTCAGACAACTGACGCCTAAATAAAGTGATTTGAGATGAGGGTGCGACCTATCTGGCGGCATGGTGAAGTAGGCAGGTCCATCTGCCGAGTCGGTGAGGCCGGCGCGGTTGCGGTGGCGACCGGCGGCAGGGAAAGAGCGATGTCGCGACGGTCGACGGCTACGCCGAAGCAGCGCCAGGACTCTGGACAGATCCAAAGTTGGAGCCGCTCCGGCGCTGTGAACAACGGCAAGGGTGAATCGGCTCTGGTACGGTTCACGCGGCCGTCGTCGAGGCAGCACCAACAGCACGGAGTAAGAGGCACACGGCCCAGTGCACGATGGCAAATGGACAGCGTCTCCGACATTAGGGAGGAGGGCGGCTATGAAATTGGTGCAGTGGGGGCGCCATGGAGGTGGGGCTGAGGTTTTGCGGCTCGGGGGAAGGGAGCTTCCCGGGGAGAAGGTGATTTGGCGCCCACGAGGTATGAATGGGGGCAGGCGGGGGAAATTGGGAGGGGAGTGGAACCATGTCTTACAGACGCATTTGTCTGAAATGTGAGGGGGAGTTACATTTCTACCCTTTCCTATAGGATTCTCGGCTTGGGTCTGTGTACTGAGGGTCGGGGATAGTAGAGTAACTTTGCTTCTCTGGGCGGGAGCGATTTCGGGCGAGGAGGGCGTGTTTTGAACTATAGTGGGCGCGAGCGATTTCGGGCGAGGAGAGTGTGTTTTGAAATAGTGGGCGCGAGCTATTTCGGGCGAGGAGAGCGTGTTTTGCCGACCATGGTTTATGAATTATTTGGCACATGTCATTTCGGCCGAGGAGAAGGTGCGCTTGGATGAAGTTACGAGCCTACCCTCGATGTACAACGGGCCAATTGATGTGTGTCCCACATAGGACAGTAATTTCGCGTCTCCCATTTATTTGCTCGGGCGAATTCCACCGAGCAGAGAGGATGTTTAACGGTTCATTCAAATTTTGGGAGAACGAGCATCCACGTCTACCTTACCAAGTCGATTCGGATCAAATTTTGAAATATTAGCTTGCCACTTCTTTTTTAGATGGAGAGATGATGCTCGGGAGTAATGTGTTTTTGCATGCTCGTTGCTAGCGATTTACTATATGACAAATAGTTGACCCACTCAAAAACGCGAATCAAACCCAAAATGAAATATCTCGATTCAATGAAATAGCTCGTTCAGTAGGTTAAAATAGTGAACTAAATCCAAAATTGAACACCTCAATCGAGTAGCATGTTGTACAGTATTATAGTACTCCATGAACATGTTGAAAGTCAAATTAATGAACTTGTTTGATATACGCATATATCCGTTCATGTGTGGATTGCAAACAACATGTTCTCCAATTTAAATATTTGAATGCAAGTTTATATCGAAACATGGTTTATACCAGTCTTTGATGCATAAAACGCGACCTCCCCCTCTCCGGACTCCTGTTCTCTCTCTCTCTCTCTCTCTCTCTCTCTCGCCGACAATCTTCAATTTTGTCGTACGCATCCGACACAAAAACCTTGTTCGTCCCTCTCCCTTTCTCTCCATCTCTCTCTCTCTCTCTCTCTCTCTCTCTTTGTGTGTGTGTGGGGGGGGGGGTCTTTCTAGTTCGCATGCATATATACACCATCTATAGGTCTCTCTCGCACACTATGTATGATACTCTAGCTAGTCCAAGCTAGATATCTTGGGTGCACTCATCGTACGCACACAGATTCCTTGGCTCTTCGTCTGTAACTCTCTCACGCACCACTATGTCGTCTCGGAGCTCTTCCCCCCTCTCTCAAACTCTCCATCCACCTGGGTCACACATACACATGCATATCTCACTCGCACTCGATAGGCCCATCTAAAACTCTATCTCTCCCCCACGTTCTCTCTCCATCTCACACGCGCACACACACAATCTCATGCCCAGCTAGCTAAGTATGATGGTCTCTCACTCAATTGTAGGCACACGCAGTCCCCCCTATATGTATATGACTAGCTAATCTTAGTCTCCATCACAAACATGTGCATGGTCTATCTCGATTTCTCTCGGGGCATCTTTCTATCGCGCACGCACTCCCTCGATCTCCCACGCATATAGTCCCCTCACGATCTCGACGAGATCTCTCTATCACAAACACACCCTCTCTCCCTCCCCATGCGTCCATGCCATCCATGTGTCCCTCTCGACCTTTGTTCCTTGTTGGCCACATCTCTATTGGACATGTGCTACAGGGGTGTCTCTCTCCGTTGCAAACAATCACACACTAGCTATCTTCGTGTATCTCCTCGCCTCGCTTTTCCATCTCGGAGATGCATGCGTGATATGTTCGCATAAGAAACGAAAAAACACACACACTCTCTCTAATTTATCGTTTGTTGTCACTTTCTCTTTCACACACATACTCTTTTTGCACACTTACTCATTCTCCTTCACACGCACTTGATTTGTCTCGACTGAGGCACTCTCCTCGGTCCATAGCATATAGATTTATTGAAAAGTCAAACATCACAAAGTTTGACCATGTACGTGGAGAAAAAGAATTACATCTAGTACGACAAACATATACCATTAGATTCACCATGAGATGTAGTTTTGTATGATGTATCTTTGGTATTGTAGATATAAATAACATTTGCATAAACCTGATCAAAGTTTCCAAAGTTTGACTTCTAAAAATTTTGCATGCATTGCATTATCGAGCGGATGGAATATCTCTTTCCCCCTCTCAGCTATCTGACGCACCACACAGCCTTATCAGGGCTCCTCAATCTCTCTCAAACTTTATTGGTCAGTTTGGTTCGTGACCTGACCCTCATGCCTTGATGGCCGGTACTGCCTGGTGTGGACGTGAGATGTAAAATATTTCTGCCTGGCCAGGCTTGTATGGTGCTGAAGCGTTTGGTTCATGCCTGGGCCAGGCAAAGCATCAACGTCCCATCAATCAATCCATGCATCAATTATTTAATGCTAATATCCATCCATGTTGTTGTTAGCCTCGTGGCCACACGACCAGGCACGACCAGGCGTTCGAAATCGGTCGCCTGGGCCAGGCTACTTGTAGTGTCTGGAGTTCAGCCATGCTAATTAAAGTGCAAGGGAACCCAGGCCAGGCGGGCTTTCTTTTTCACAGGGTAGCAACCAAACAAGCGTGCATGAAATCCAGCCACAACCCCAGACTAGGCAAAAGATGCTCAGGACGCAAGCCAAACTGGCCTTATATCTCCCTGGTTCACACATACACATGTCTCGCTCATGCTATACATATAGACCCATCAAACACTCTCCGCCCTTGTTCTCTCTCCATGTGACACGCACCCCCTAAGTACCATAATCCCTCAATCCATCATAGGCGCAAGCACTCCCCCCTCCTAAGTATGATTATCTCTTACTAGCCAACAGGAACACACGTATTGTCTCCTTCCATCCATACGTCTATCTCGATATCGCTCGGGGCATCTTCTATCGCGCACACACCTTGTCACTCGATCTCCCGCCCATGTAGTCCCATCACGATCTCCAGGGGATCTCTCTATGACAAACATACACTCTCTCCTCCCCATGTCTGCATTTTCTTCGTACGTCTCTCTCGACCTCTCTCCCTTGTTTGTCAGACCCCTCTTGGCCACGTGCTAGGGTCTTGCTCTCTTGGTTCCAAACAACCACACACTATCTTCTCACCTTGCCTCCGTTGTCGAAGATGCATGTGTGATATGTTTGCATAAGACACGCACGCTTTTTCTCTACTTTTATCGTGTGTTGTCCATGTCTCTTTCACACACGCACACACACTTTTTTCACTCACTCTCTGTCTCTCTCTCTCTCTTGTTAGGGACTCTGTCACGTCCATAAGCATATGGATGTTTTGAAAAGTCAAACCTCAGAAACGTTTGACCAGGTATATGTGGAGAAAAACATTTACATCTGGAACAATCATTAGATTCATCACAACATGTACTTACTTCATACTATCATTTATCTTTGGTATTGTAGATATAAGTAATTTCTTTATAAACTTGGTCAAAGTTTCAAAAGTTTGACTTAAAAAAATGTTGGAACTACATTATCGAACGGAGGGAGTAGCTCTTTCTCTCTCTGCTATCTCTCACGGGCCTCCCCTCTCACTCGAACTCTCTATACCGACGGATTATACGCTCACTGTGTCAGCGTATAGCTCTGTATATTGTTTAGTTGACCGGTCAACCAATCCACATGCTGCCTTGTCAGCTCGTGTTCTGTATCTTCGTGTGCCGGCCCATGTGGCAGTGGGTGAAAATAAGTAAACTAGAGGCCCATCTGACATGCGGTGAAGTAAACAAAGTTGAAACCACTCGGGGTAGCACCCCGCACGCTAGTAAATTGAGGGCGCATTGAGGACAAACTTCTTGCACACGAAGGACGTACTCGCGCACAATTCACCACTGCGTGGCGGCATGCACAGAAGGACGCACTCGCGCACACCCAGCACACAACACACACCAACACACGTGTACACCGGCGTCGCCGCCGGTTGAGATGGACGGCGAGGCAGCCAGCAAGCGGAGGCGACTCGAGCCAAAACCGCATCCGGCGATCCTGGACTTCATCAGCAGCCTCCTCGATGACGCGCTGCTCGTCATCATCAGCCTCCTCCCCACCAAATCTGCTGTGCGGACCGCCCTGCTCTCCCGGCGGTGGCGCCCCCTCTGGCGCTGCGCCCCCCTCAACCTCACTGTCGATAGCTGCCTCTGCGACGGGGATTGCAAACGCATGGCCGCAGTCTCCAAGATCCTTTCATCGCACCCTGGGAGAGCCAAACGCCTTGACATCCGCATGTTCAGTACCAACTGCAAGGTCCAACCCAAGTTCGACGAGTGGTTCTTATCCCCCGCGCTAGATCAGCTTGAGGAGCTTAGCTTTGAAGCTGGACGATGTCGCTCTCTGCCGCCGTCCGCGCTCCGCCTCACGCCAACGCTGCGCCGCGCTAGCTTCAGCTCCTGCTATCTTCCCCAGATTAATGTCGCGCCCGCTCTTCTTCTCCCTCAACTCAAGCAGCTCTACCTCTTCGACGTTGTCATCTCGAAGAAGGCTATGGAGCACCTGGTCTGCAGCTGTACTACGCTCGAGTACCTTCGTCTTGAGCAGATCCACGGGTTCATTAGCCTCCACATCGCCTCGACGAATCTCCGATGGATTTATGTGTCTTGCTGGCCCCGCAACAAGACATCAATTGGGAAGAGATCACTCCAGCTGTTCCACGTTATGGTCATTGAGAATGCGCCTTTCCTTGAGAGATTGCTTGTATCGGATCTAGAAGGTCCAACAAAAATCAGGGTCATTGACGCGCCGAAATTGACAGCATTGGTGTACTCGTCTGCCAAATTCTCCTGGTTTACTCTTCCAATTTTGTAGTATCAAAATTTGACCATAGATTTAACTGACAAAATGTTAATGCATGTCACTAAGAACTATATCGTTGGATTCGTATTTGAACATAATTTCAAATGGTGTAATTTTTAGTGACATGCATTGGCATTTTCTTAGGTAAGTCTATGGTCAAAATTTTATACTAAATACGAGGTAGTATTACAAAAGTGGGCTATGTAAGCCAAAACATGTGCCAAATTCACTTGTGATGCATTTGGCATCGATGCCCCTCCATTGCTCACCTGGTGTCCCAATCTGGATCACCTCTTTGCTCCGGTGCCGAATTAACTCACGCAATGAAAAAACACTGCGTGGGAGAGAGAGAGGACTAAGGCAATAAAAAAACACTTGTTTGGGAGAGTGAGAGGCTGGTGTAGTTGGTTTGATTGATTTGTTTATACATGTGGGTCTGTGTGCACAGCGGTGCCAACTCTCTCACATCGCGAGAGCGGTGCCAAAATCTTTTGATTTGACATCGATGCGTGTTATGTGGCATACTTTTGCGAAATATGGCATCGGCCACATAGTGGAAGGCAACAAATGCCCAAGCTCTTCACGTGATCCTAGTTAAATGAGAGGAAATAGAAAGAGAGAGAGAGAGAGAGAGAGAGAGAGAGTGAAAAAATATCACTAGCCAGCCAACCCTATCGTATGAGCGAATGATATTGGTACCTCTTGATGACACGACAATCTTATGCAGCCAGCTGCTCTAATATGTTCTCTTCTTTTGCAGATAAAAAAGACCCGAAAGTGAAAAATGTGCTGCACTATAACAATCTCATCGAATGCCTTGATCTCCATCTTATAGAAATTGATTTGATCGACTACCGAGGCAGCGCATCTGAGATTAAATTGGCCAGGTTCTTTGTTCTGGAGGCAAGTGTGCTCAAGGTAATGAGGTTTGGCGTTCTCTGGCGCAACAATGAATGGCGTGCTGATCACCGCAAGCGTCTAAGCCTAAATGACAAAGTCTCCGCAGAAGCTGAATTTGTTTTTGAAACATCAAGTGGCCAGAGACTCGAAAACTTATTTTCCCATTAGTGACTTGTCAGGGCGGTGGATTTTAGTTTGTGCGAAAATGCTGCATCCACCTAAAGTAACGACAGTTCTTACGTAAACTTCCTAGTAATTCCCTCTTCGTAGGTGCAGCATTACTCCTAACATTTCTAATATCAGTTTGAAACTTGTAATATTGCCGTGTCCTATTCCTGCGTTTTCAAAATCCTGTGAATCAAATAGGTCCTGAGTTGGTGATGATGTTGTGCCTCCCATCTTTCACCAATAGCCGTCGGATCTAGATCTGACGCATACAAACCAAGCTTCTCCATTTTTGCAAAAAGATGCCCGCACGTGTTCCCTATTTACAAACAACTCCTTGTCTCTCACAATCAGCCTCATCTCCTCCCCACCACATCTAGGAGTAGAAGGCCATGGAAAAATCTGGCGCGATGGTCGCTGCCGGAGCCGTCCACCCCCAATCTTGGTGTTCCATGCAATGCACGGGCATCTACGCACGGGAAATTATGTCGAACAGGGCTAGTTGTAAGCAGGCTAGCTCTACAGCCATGATGATAGTGACTGCAGACGGTGAGGCTGACTATGGTATGCCGAACACGGCGCCTATACTCATGTGTCATCTCCGGTGCAGGGTATTGTCACTTCACTGTGAGGAGCAGCACGTAATAATTTGACCAACGGATATTCACTGTGAGGAACTGCCTTTGGGTGAATGACACGTGGCCCCAGGGGTGGCTGGCCCACCTATCATACAGCCAAAGGCAGGTGCAGTAGAGGGCCGAGGAGTAGTACGAAATCCTACGCACCTACGCACGTTAACCAAGGGCTGAGTGATCACTCGAATCGCAAGATCAGTTGACTAGAAGCTACGCTAGACCCATGGAGGCGATGAGCGCGAGTATCAGCCGGTTGTGCCAGATGGTCCACGATGCCGGCCTGCGGCCCGGCACCGAGGAACGTCTCCAGGTAGTATTGCTTGAGGCCGCCAGGGCGAGGGGCCGCTTGGACGACAGCTTCGTCTCCTTGTTCGACGAGGTCCTCGTCGGTTTCCTCGACAAGTTCACCGTCGTCAAGAAGCTTGCGGACGACTTTGACGTAAGCCTCCAGCCGACGTGCCCAGGTTCTGCGATGCCCGCCACCCTCAATGGTCACTATGGTAACAACCTCTTCGACGCACTGGTGGCCCTGTGACTGCCCGCCGTCACGCCGGAGAATGTCCACCTCGAGGTCGCGCTCGCCGCGCAGCGCCTAGCGCAACAAGACACCATCGACATAATCACCCACGTCTACGCGCAAATCGTCCACAAGGACCACTACATGCAAGAGGAGGACGATAGGATGCTGGCCTTCTTAGAGCGCAGGGCAACCTTGGACGGCACTATTCAGAAGCACGTTGAGCTCACCGCCAACGCCGCTGCTCCTCACACGTCGGTTGGTGACCCGGCGCACTAGGGCGTGAGGATGTCGTTGAACGTTGATGGATCCGTATGTATTTTTATCTTTCCGTCAAATCCATGTAGTAGTATATGATACTACAGTAATTATCTTACCTTTTGCATCAACTTCATAATTTTCGTACGTACTCCATGCATGAACGGCGCCAGAACCAAACTTCTCGTTACTCTAGGAAACATCGTTATTTTCTATCTATCGGTCGCGCCATGGAGCAAAACCAAATTTTACAAGTTACGAGTTCAAAAGGAAAAGCCTGCCGTGTTCGCTTTGCACCCCCACACGGTTGGTCCGGCACGCCGCTCAAGCGGGAATGCGTGCGGTGTTGCATTTTCACTTACAAGTGGGACCGCAGTTGAGCAAACCGACTATCGACAAACCCCCATCCCGCCCACCGCGCGATGGCTGAGAAAAAAGGAGGGAGAAGAGATGGTTGTAGCATAGACTCCAAGAAAATTGGTGCCGGATGGGACTCGTGTGGGTGGCGTGTGCCGTACTGCTAGACGTGAATGCTAGTTATGGCCCATGCCACCCCACTATATCAAGGCACGTAGAACAAATTTCCTGCAGTCCGTGCTCAGCCCTCCTCTATCTTTCTTCTCAGCCAGCCAACGGACGCGCGGAGCCCATCGTCTGTTTGCTCACATGTGGCCCCACATGTCAGTGAAAACGCAAGAGGACCCACTGAACCTGCACATCTTTCACCTCGACATGCTGGTGATGAAAAACAAATCCAATAAAGATCTTCGGTGGCCGCTTTTGGAGTTACTCAAGAGTTGTAAGATTCTATTTACAGTTTAACCCAAGATGCACATCTCATGGCTTCAACTACCACTCTATTTTCTTTCATGACACGACCTGGATGCTGGATATCCCACGTGTCAGCAAAAGGAGGAAGAACCCGACCAAATCTTCAGTTCTGCTCTCGGATGAGATTAGTGCACTTGTTGACACTCCTACTAGAATAGAGGCTAGACATGAGACTAGATGCGAGGAAGCAACGTCTAATTCTTTACACTCGAAGAAGAAAGAAGCACGCAAGATCGAGCCTCCGTAGATCAACAATGAACGCATCGAGAAGGCACTAATCCAACTTACAGGAGTAGTAAAATGTATTCTTGTGGTTCTTGTTTTCTTTGGTCTTGCTTTTCTAGTCAAAATTATCGTTGGAGTTCGTGCAAAACGGAGGTGTGTTTGGGGTCGTGCGTTGGAGTTGGCCTTACAAGTGGGACCGCAGTTAAGGAAACCGACTATCGGCAAACCCCCACCTCGCCCGCCGCACGATGGCTGAAGTTAGAGAAACGACGAGGTTGAAGAGATTGCTCTAGCACGGACTGCAAGAAATAATATGGTGTCAGATGGATGTCGTGGTGGTGGCGTGTGTCGTACTCCTGGACGTGAATGCTTGTTCTGGCCCATGCCATCCTACTACTCCTACTACTTACTCCTACTAGTATATAGTATACTAGTATCGAGGATTCGAGGTGCTGGTTACGTACAACGAACACATTAACATATGGCTACAGTAAAAACACCCGCCCGACGCGTGAAGCATGTGAAGCTAGTACAAATTTAGAGAAGCGACTCGAAAGCCATTCATAAATTTAGTAAGTTTATCACAGGCATATCATTTTATTACATACAACAGGTCATCAACCCACATCGACAACGAGGATACATTATAATACTAAAGTTTTCACCACACAACAAATAACAAGCAATGAAATGAACTTCAACTCAACCATTCCTCGGTGTTGGAAACGCTTGCTTTGAACCACAAGTGATTCTCTGGGATGGACCATCGATTGTCGATCTGGAAACCAACGCAGGACTGATCATTCAAGCTGAAGCGGCCTACTATATCCCTACCAGGGTAGGGAACCACACAAATGTCTGAGGTATAGACACAGTTGCTTCTCATAAATGTGTCAACAGCAGTTGGATCGCCTTTCACCATCATCGTATAGTTTTGTCCAAGGAAGAGCGAGTTTTCTCCAAGACTATCAATTCTGTACCAGGGAGAAGGAGTTGGCGCTAGCACACTAGTATCCATCCTGAATACCATGCAATGGGTGTTGGAATAGGTCCGGAGAGTGTGACCATGGGAGACACCTGCTTCCTTAGCAGTAACATCATCAGTGGGTTGTATACACACAAGAAGAGGTGATCCATCGGAATTAGTTGCTAGGCACCACAGAGTATATGGGCGCTGCTCGTCCTGATGCTCGTGATCATCACCATCGTCATCTCCCCCTTGGATATAAAAATTTTCAAGTATAGGTGGTGGGATGTTCACAGGACCTTGGAAACACAAGAAGAAGGTTAATTAGTAAAGGGAAACTTGCTAACCCGCATGCATGTGGATGAAACAATTATAATTACGGTGGAAGACAAACGTACCGAAACTATGAGGATGCCATGCAAAAACAGTGCCACGAGTGGTGGCAGCAAACACAAGGCCCTCGTATTGAATTGCATCACAGTACTCATCCGTGTACAGAAACTAATTTTTGAGCAATATCCATCGAGTGAAACCATCAAGGACGGCAACAAGCTTGTCGAAGATAGCAACAACATCATAGTTGCTGTAATTCCAAGAGCGGTTGAGAACTCGACAAATTGCTATCTTCCGTAGAATACAGTCATCATGATCGTATTTGAATGTGCGTACGTTACCGGTGTGCTCAACCTCTGGGCAGTGTGCTGAGATTTTTGGAAGTGGAACCCGGTGACGAGTGTATGCGTTCACAAGTTCCCACTCGCAGTTGAACCCAATATAAACAACCCAATCTCCATTTGCGCCCGCCCAAGCCTTGCCCGCAAGCGATGGCATCTTAACATCATACGTATCATTATTAAGCGGCATCAACTTGCACAGGGCGAGGCCTCCGTCGTGCCGGCGCCAGTCATCATCAAGGTCACGGCGAAGAAGATAGGGGAGATCAAACCGCTCCTTGACTCTTGGGTTCTTTGTAATGATGTTATTAGTTGAGTCGAGAATGGGCTTGAACGAACCTGCCATGCTAGCCGAGGTGATGACGTCGCACCGATCAATGAGTTCCTCCACCACGTCATCTTTCAGATCGGGGCAAGAATAACGGGGTCGTTTCCGGCCTGTTCCCTCCATGGAGAAGACGATCGAACAATGGCAGAAGAAAGTGTGAAGGGCTGAAGGAAAATGGAGGAGGGAGAGGAAGAGCGGGCGACAACAGTTCCAAATCGAGAGGGAAAGGCGAAGAGTCGGTGGACAGTTGCGAGTTTGCCACGGTTCACGAAGAGGCGCTCCGGCCTACACGTCCATTCGAAAATACTTCTACTACTCGCCGTCGTCTCACTGATATGTTGAAACGGGACCACATGTCAACGAAACATGATGTGTAATTTCTCGTGCAAAATGCGATCTGGCCGCGTTGGCCTGAGGTGTCGCATTAGTTATCGACCTTTATTTTTTTAGTGGCGTGCCGATCAGTTTTAAAGCACGACTAACTGGTACTGTACGCAAAGAAAATATAAACTACTCTACCACTACTCCACCTCCAGTACTAGTAGTACTAGTAAGCTTGCACGTGCAACGCACGTCTCCATTATAAACACAAAAATCATAAGATTTTTTTATCTAAATTTAAGTTATATTGTATGGTAATACTGTCTATATGTACAACTAATCGACATGGAAAAAACATTAGAAAGGAACATCTTTTCAGCATGGAAACCACTATCAACAAGCTAAAAGAAAGTCAATGTTCTCAAGTCAGGTTCACTGCAGACATTGTTAACAAAACTATTGCAATTAGTACCGGGTAAAACTTCAGAAAATCTTTCAATGGTAAGTGTCCATGTGATGGCGTAAGTGCTTCCTTTTTCTGGAGCAAGTGCTTCTAATGACAAGGAAAGTATACACAACCAAGTTAGGGCTGATGTATTATTTATGGTTTCATAGAGATATAGCCATACACTTGTTTTCATCATTAAACACATCACAACTACACAAGGTAGCAATGGAAATTACAGCAAGAAGTTGATCCATTTCTTAGTTTGATGTTTAACAAAAAGATCAAACATTCTTAAGCCAACCAGCTATGAACAAAAAATGGTTACAAGACAAATTAACAAAATTTTGTCTCTCCACAGAATATAGAAGTGTAATTTATAGCGCGAAATAAGATGGCGCAACCAACAAATTGGTACTTACAGGTGACTGCTATGTATAAAGGCATGGATCACAATTCACATCTCCATCATAGTATTTTGGCACATCTTTGACTTTTTTATTTACTACTAATTCTGATGTACAATATTTGCCTTCTCAAATATGAACTTCCATTCCTTGTACTTCTGTGATTCCTCTTAGTCCATCTTGCACTTCCACACGAGCGCCTCACGACAATCAAGGTATTGGATATCGGTGACCATGTGAAGCCCCCTCATGAGCTGGATGTTCTCCTTCACCCCAGTAGCAACATTCATGGCCTGAGGGACAGCCAAAAGACCAAAGGAGATAGTATTAGTATTTGTCCTCCAGACACAATGAAAATTGAGATGTAAGCAAAAGTTCTTCATCAGAAGGACAACTCATAGCATATCGAGTTATCGACAGCTCGTGTGACAGCGTGAAACATGCTGGCATATACCACAATAACTCCGCTATGCCAGTACCTTCAAATTCATTGAAACAAATGCTAAAATCAAACTAAAGAAACATAAATGCATGGTTACTATAATTTTTCTATAGAAAATGGCTGCAGCCAATGCTACGAGGAAGATGCTTGATGGTGCAATGATCTTAAGAGATGAACTGATACTGAATCACTTTAAACAATGATTCATAGAGCAACATTTTGTTTTGTTGAGTTGGCACACATTCATATCATGCTTCTGCATTGTATCTTCGACATGAATTGTAGCCAACCGAAGGTTATACCAGAATCTGTATCACATTTATAATAATTCTAGAAAACGAACCCTTCTCATTATGTACAACATGTAAGTGAAGTACTGAGTCCATTTCCCACATCAATCATCATAAATATAGTCTTTATTCTTCATGTAACCGAAAGACTCTTAACTTACCTTTACTGCCTTTACCACAATTTGGGCATTTGCGAAAACCAATTTCCTACCGGAATTGTTTGACCAAACGCTGCCCTCAGTTCTTCATCCATATTACTCTGCAGTGAAGCAAATCGCATTGGACGCTTTAGATGTATCAGAAAATAAAATGCCATAGCAATTAGTAATCAACAGTCATGCTACTGAAAACTACATTTTGTCATGCACGCAACTGAACAGAACAAAAAAGTACATATATGGAACAAATAATCAGCGCCTCTACCTCAAACACAGCAAAACTGAAATGTTAAAAACTGCACAGGGCCAAAATGATAAAATTAGACCAATGTGATCGGAATCCAGTATGGGATTTCAAAGTTGGCAACGAAGTTTCATATTGTACTTGGGTTTAATGAACCAAACTAACTAGTGCCAAGCTACAGGATAGACACGACTTCAGATGTGAGAGCAAATTAATTTTCCAGACAAATACTGCAATTTTTCATGTTACATCTTCAGGTAAAATGATAAAATGTAATAAGTGCTGCAACTTTTCAATCCGAAGATCAGTGAGAAACGTTTCAAAATTAAGATCAGTGACGGCGGAGAGTATTCATATGCTCCAAATTATATGTCTTGTGTTCCTACAGACCTAAAGTACAAGCCATGCTACTATCTTCCTCTAGACAAGCATAATTTATGAAAAAAATTGAAGTAACAAATTACAGAATCTATGGATCAAATGCTCCAAATTATATGTCTTGTGTTCCCACCTGTAAAATATTCATGCAACCCTTTATGTCTAAAAATTACAGAATCTGAAACCTCACACATTGTTTGCCATAGAATAAGCTTGTGAGACACATACTATATAAGGGGAAAATACTACAACACAAGATTGCAATAAGCTGCATTAGCATTAGTGATATATTATTGTATAAGAAGAGGTAAGATAAATAAAAAGCTATGATACATATGGCTGGTGTATGGTCTACATAAAATGAACCAATCTATCTCAATATAATCGTCTCTATTGACCTGCAGCAAACACAAGCGTCGGGATGAGCAGTAACAAAAACAAATCGAGATCAGCAAAATCTTGATGGAGTGGAAAATAAAAATCTTTGAAAGTACATATATTTTAGGTTTGTAATTTGTAGACATGAAATTTTTCTATAGGCTTAATTATGCTTTGGCATAAGTTTCCAAATAATGGCTCAAACACAAGATCACCATTCTTTCATGTAACATATAATTTATATGTTAGGTTATTCATATGAAAGATGATCCCAAGGAATATATTTTTAGATTTAAATTGAATATGCAAATTCCTATAAACATTAAAGGAAAAAGCACAATCTAGGCTTACTGCTTGAAGAAAAAAGAGAAAATAATATGGGTTGGTACATGACAGTACCAAATTTTACATTTGTTGAGTTTGAAACCTTTCTCTAACAACAATTCTCTATTTGATGCACCAAACATTATTCTCATCCTTTTGGTTCTACACTCATCCTTCGCTCTGCCTCAACCGAACTGAAACCAGTAGCAGATGTTGAGCTTGATTTGGAGCAGAGTCCAACCAACATTAACAACTGCAACCAGCATGACTAAAACCTTACCAAGCTTTGTACCACTTGATCCACAAAAATAGTGTCCAGAAGAAACACCACATTCCCAGGCGAGATGAACTGAAATAAACTTGTAAAGAGTCATACTGAGCATTAGACAGTAAAAAATTGGAGGCAGATGGGGTGTACATAGTTTTATGTTTTGTCCTTCATATTCATTTCCCTTTTGGATGGCGTAGCCTTGCTGAGGTCAGCCCCTGTTCAGGATCAGTATGCAATCAGTAAGCTTGAAAGTGATAGTTTCGGTTGGTTGTATTATTTGTACTAAATGAACCTTGTGAAAACTACAGATAACAGACAATTACCCGACCATGTACGAAAAGTTAGCTAAAACTATGTTCTTTCAATCGGATCCAACAATTCAATCGAGTCTATCTCTGAAGAATAATTTAGTTTGCATGTGAAGAACAATGCAATTGTGGACCTTATTTTGCTCAATTCGATCAAGTCTATCTCCGTAGAGCAATTATTTTGCATCCGATAAATCTCCTTTTGATGAATGATAATTATTTCTAACGGTGCAATTGAAGTATACACCAAATATCTTACATAGCTTGAAGTGCTTCTCTATCGATCAGCAGATTTCCAAGGATAACTTATTATTACTGTTCTAATCAAGACTGTTTTAAGTATAATCTCTGAAGAACAGAGAGCATACATAAAATCAGGACTAAGAACATGCTTCTAAGGACAGGAGAAACACATCTCAAATAGCAATATAGCATATATGCCTCATGCAGAAGAAACTTGACATGCAACATGCGTGAGAGACAATGCAGTGTACACTCGAATGTTCTTGTCTGCCAGGTTACTCAACATATAGCCTAGAAAAAGACTAATTGGTTGCTTCCCAATCTTCTGCTATAAGAACAAATTTACAGAAAAATTACTACTATATTATGGACATTTTTGTACCTGCATTATCCACACTGCATCCTTGTTACCTCTTGGCATTGCTTCATAGATAGAAGAACCAAGTGATGAAATATATGCCGGTTCATTTGCCAGTGCTTTCTTCAGGGCTGAATTCCCGCTCTCTCATTATGTAAGTGCTAAATTCTCATTGAACGTCTCAACTGAAAGAAATAACCAAGTCTTCATATATTGTTTCTCATACCATCCACTGCAGTGAATGATGAAATCAAGTGGGAAACCACATAATCCAGACATCTAGTCTAAATGCCTTAGCCTTATGAGGTTCCATGGGTGGGACTTACTCAAAATAGGAATTGAGCATTTTCCTCACGTCTCCCACGTAGTACACACCTCGGCCCACCATAGCTCATGCGCCTCCCACAACGGCGCGCCACTAAGAGCGCCTCAAGCTCATATCTCGTATACCTCCATATAGTAAACTTGTCCCTCTTTAATCATAGGATCTATATAGTCAATCTGAAGCATGTGCATCATTGTGAACATCATATTGTCTTATATAAATAATAAATTATTCCAGGTCCGCTTATCACAAAAAGAGTAGGGAAGTCTGCATTTTAGGCCGTCAAGACCCTCTTTACTGATGTGCAAGTACATGCAAACAGTGAGAAGCTTTGAACAGCTGGTCAGCAAAATAACAGACGAAGTCAATCTGGATACATAAACAAAGGAGACAATTCTGCACTGAGATGAGAAAGTAAACACTAAAAACTACAGGAGGCATGACCCCCCTTTGATTGTACATTCCGACTATCTATGTTAAACAGATTCATTTATGAGCTTAACAACTTGTTGACACAATCAGAGACCCCAACAAGAAGTTTTAAATGGCTCTAGAAAATATGAAACAACTTCCTGCCAATGAGATTTTCTACAGCCTTTTTAAATAATTGACTTCCACAAACCGAAAAGAAGCATGTTTATTTTCTTCATTTTATCACAGCAACTGAGTGCTTATAGTCAGAACTCAACAAATTGTACATCTACACCTTGCAGTTCAAGATATATGTGATAGCTATGGTTAGCACATTAGCAGCCACGAAAAGACTAATTAGTGACACGTTTTCAAAATCCCTTGTGCCAATAAACATAGTTAATATAAATAAGACAGCTACAGCCAATTGAGTAGGAAATTATGAAGAACTGGGTTAGGTGAAATTCAGCTAGATAACAGAGCTAAATATGTATGCATTGGTTGGAAACAAGGAACTTCTGAATACCACTTTGACCATTATACAGACACGCATAGTCCTATGTAACGAAGGCCACGGGACGACTTCAAACTTCCGATAGAGACACACCACAAAATCCCAGTGATGTACCCCACTTCAGTTGTTGTTTTCACAGATTTTCACATCAGGCAGTTGCTTTCCCATTAAATGGAGAACATTCCTCTAATTCTAAGGGAGACACATGTGGATGAAGGTAAAACCATGGACAAGTGAAGAAATTAGTATATACTGTATAACTGAAAAAAAATACTTGCTCCTTTATGAACCTGATTTACCGGAGGAAAGGATATGGATGTCATCGGCGCGCCAATCGGTGAGGGATTTTTCGCACAAAGAGATCCTCGGTTGTGTCGTGGGAAGTGTGGAGGTCTGGCCGTTTTGTGCGCGGGGAGGCGTGGAGCGGACGCGCGCTCGCGGCGGACGGGTGCAGTGGCGCGCGAGGCGGCGACAGGGCTCTGGATGAGGAGCGGCGGCGGCCCGGCGCGGAGGCGCGCTGGCGACGGAGCAAGGGCCGCCGGTGGCGGCAGGGCGCCGTGTTGGATGAGGAGCAGCGGCGGCCCGGCGCGCAGGAGCAAGGGCCGCCGGCTGCTGAGGAGCACCGCACTGAATGAGGAGCAGCGGCGTCCTGGCGCGGAGGCACGCTGGATGATGGGTCGCCAGGGCGTGGGAGATGCAGCGGGCAGAGGAGGGATCGAGAGGTTGGCGTGGGCAGTTGAGGCAGACCGGCGGGCAATAGCGGCGGGGGCTGTTCCCGCGTTCTTGGACCGGTGGGGGGCTGCTCACGCTTGTATTTGTTCGCGGGGAAGCATGACCGGCGGTGTCGACGGAGGCCAAGCTGAGCGGCGGCGGAGGATGAGTGGATCGGCGGCGGCGGAGGCCGAGTGGATCACCGGGTGGCGGATGGCGCGCGAGGCGGCGGGGGATCGGTGGATGGCGCGAGATGTGGCGGCTCTGGCGAACGCTGGCGTCCCTTCGGAGGAGAAGAGCGGGGAAAAGGTCGTGTGTTTTTATTGGGGTAGGGCTTAGCGATCGAAGGTTAGTGGCTTAACTCCGTGGCTTGTTGCGTTAAACATGGAATGATTAAGGATCGTTAGATCTTGTTAATGGATGACTCTAATTGTTTGGATCTACCCTTCTCTTTCTTTTATAATGGTAGTAGATAGTAGATAAAAAAAGATATATAGGCCGGAGCTTGAGCGCTTTCTTGCTAAGGGCTGCCCACTTGCTTCTCACACTACCACCCTCTCTTCAGATCTAAAAAAGACGACCCCTCTCTCCTTCCTCACCGGTGGTCACAGATCCGCTGGGGAAGAAAAGGACGTGCAGCGTTGACGCACTCGTCGTCGGCGAGCGAGGTCACACACTGACGACAAGGCCGTCCTCTCAGACCTAGCGTCCGCACGGGATGGCCTCCGTCCCCAAGCTCGCTGCCGTAGTGTGTGCGGAGGACGACGACCACGAGCGAAGCCACTTCCCGCCGACCCTCAGGTATGCTACCTCTTTTTGAACCATAACCTTGTTCTATTGCCCCATCTGCCACGTCGTTGCATGTGAATCTTTTTCCACTCCACCATCTTCCCAATTTGCTATCCTCTACTCTGCTGGCCACGCAGACGAAAACCATAATTTGCACTATTAAAGGAAACCCTACTTCATGCAGACTAATCCATGTCTGGGTTGAATAAGGAAAGGAAGGGAGACTGTACTGTCCAAGAGAGTAGGCATCGAACCCGCATCTAGGTTGAAAAGGGGAAAATCAGTAGCTAAGGAACGAGTCTCGTGTCTCTTGGTTGAAAGAAGGGTAGAAAGGCATGACAACGCAATAGAGAATGACCAGGTCGATCGGTTTGTTGTCCTTGCATAGGAAAAAGGTGGCTAAAGAGAGCAAAAATGGGACGTAATCCACATATACTGTCTGGATATTTGTTGCTCTGGGCAACCATACCTCCCTCACCACTCTGCGTCTGTGGAGGTACATCGTACTGGTGCGCCCACTGTCCGAATGGGCCTCCCATGCTCTTATTGCCACTTTTTTTGCTGTTAGTATAACGTCAGCAGTGAAGTCAAGAAATGCTACTACTAAAGTGATGCCACATTTAACTAATGCCGCTCTCAGTCTAATGCCACCGATAAATTTAAGCAATGCCATTTAATGTCATTGGATTATTTCAGGGTTAGCTGTTGATTATGGATGTATTAAAGATTTTTCAGCTAAGGCATTCTAATGCTGTTGCACAGCCAGTATACCAATGATGAAACTTGTTACTACCTTCAGATTTTTGCACTGTTAATGCTTATAGATTACATACCTCACTTTCATGAGATAAGTTAATTTTTTTGTACAGTGTCACCAAAATGCCAAGGCGCTGATGTCATTTTATTTTGGTTAAACTGCACAGACAATTATGAAGACAAGAGGAAAGGTCAAGAGTGGGCACCTCCTCCTCCGGCTGTTCTCTTGATTCGTTCGATCAAGTTTTTATGTCTGATCGATTATCAAGATTGGGATAGCAATTTTTAAGGTCCCCCGAGTTCAAAATGATATTTACCTTGAAAGTACATGGTTTCCAATTTTTTTATACTGTCATTAGTTAATAATGCTAGTTACCTCCAGACTTTTGTATTTGGTTTAATGCTCGTGCAGAGCTAGTATACCAATGCTGAAACTTATTACCTTACATTTTGTATTGTTAATTCTTATAGAAACCTTCCAGTGCTAGAGTTTATTGAAATCTGTTCAGTAAAACCATTGTACTATACCCTGTAATAAACTAACTACTCTACTGTTGCACTAGCCACTGGATTAGTGTATATTTGTAGTATTCGAATGGTGTTGCATTAGCGTATGAACATAAATAAAGTGTGGCAAGCTTTCCCAGATATGTGCTCAAGAAAACTACTACCTGTTTTTCTAAATACTAGACGTTTGGGTACTTTAAATTGAACCGCGAAAACGTCTTATATTAAGGAACAAAGGGTGTAGAGTTCACTCAAATTATCCCGGTAAATCTAGTCACACCTTTGTTAAAATTAATGTTCATTATGTTATCGGAGGAGGTCTGTATGTTTGTCTCTAATGCCTGTCGACTACATACCTGACGTCATGATGTAATGTTAAGTCATTTACTTTTGTACAGTGTCACTGAATTGTCAAGGCGGTGGTGGCATTTTATTTTAGTAGAACTGCACAAAATTTGCTTAAAAGAAGAGGAAAGGTCAGGAATGGCTCAGTTTTTCAGAAAAAACTATGTATGCCTTCCTGACATCAGCCGTTGTTGCTTTATTTATTCCTTCAAACAAGTGGTTAGAAACAGTCTTGCTACCTTTTGCCATTATGAAATTGGAATGCTTATATTTGTGAGTCTATACTTCAACTAGTGCCACTTTTAGAGTAATCACACTTTCAATATCTATGCAAACAGGGATGCTCGATTTTAGTGGAACTGCACAAAAAGTCCAACTGGTTCAACATTAGGAGCATGTTTTTTCCAAACCTTTATATCCAATTGGTGGCACTATGAGCTGTTCATTACGAAGGTACATGGTTTGTTACTATCTTGCTACTCTTTTTGTATTATCATTAGATAGTAATACTAGTGGTTTGCATGTGAATTTATTGGCAGGGTGGACCTACATTGGAGGTGCAGGACAAGATTCAATGATTGGATGCTCAATTTCGGTTGTATTGATTTCACCTCTTCCATCACTGCGAACATGGATATTCTTGGTCTGATGAAGAATAGGCGCTATATTTCTGCTCTCAACCAGCAAATCAATTCAGTATGAAATTGTCCAGGGCAAAACATAACTGTATCAGATTGTCCAGTGCAGAACATGACAGATGCTAAGCGGAAGAGACATGTTTAAACCGAAAATACAAGGTGTGATATATGTTTACTAGCTGCTTGATATTTGTGCAGACAGAGATGTCTGTCCGTTGCTATTTGGCAAACAAACAAAGTGTCCGCAATTTTGGTTGAACTGCACAAGAGAATAGTATAGTCACTGCATGCAGTGCCATTTGAAAATAGACACAGAAAGATTGGATAGTCAGTTCATGGACTACAGAAAAGTAGTATTGTACTATTTATTGGCCAACTCTAGGTGCTTCATTGCTTTGGTCTGATTATACAATGGGCATCATTTTTCCTAAGTTAAAGTTTGTATTTCGAAAATAGTCTCGCGGTGTGATCGAGAGAAGACCAAATCATATTGCAGTGGATGTTCCTCCATCATGTGTGGTTCATTCTCATGATTCCAGCTGTTGGTGAAACCACTTACGTTTGCAAGAGGAATTGTAGACTTCACAAACAAATTTGTCTTTCAGTCTGTACTGAATGTTGGCCAAGAGAAGCATCCATGTTAGTAGGAAGAACAAATGTTTTTTCTAGATCTCTGCTTTTGGAGCTACATATTTGTATATGATCTGTGAATCATTAAGATGCATTAACATGTTGATCTTATGTATGGGAATCGTACTAGTTAGTTTTAGTTGCGACGCGAGATCCGAAGTGGCTGATCTTTGCTTTTGGCAGTTACTTATTCATAGATACGAACAGAAATAGTACTGTTTCCCGGCCTTCTCAGGTGCCACCGTGACCGAACTCGCCATATCCTCATAAGCCCCCACCGGCCCGACGTCGCTCGCCACGTCCGCCATGCCCCCGCCCGTCCGCGGTAGGCGATGCCGGAGGCGGTCACCGCCGGAACTAGTGTCCGGGTTTTCACCGGAAGGCAGGCGGAGGGAGGAGGCATTCTATCTGTCTTTAGATGGCAATGTGGAGATCGAGGAGTTGTTGGAGCGCGACCGCATGGCGGAGGAGCAGGAGTTGTTGGAGCGCGACCGCCTGGCGGAGGAGCAGCGTATCGCCGATTTGCGCCGCCAGCGGGACATGGAGCAGTAGCGCACCGACGCTCTGAGTCGCGAGTAGAGCGCCCGCAACTGGGCCGACTACGTGGAGGCCGGCGCCCGACAAATAGCCCTGGAGGCTGTCGGGCACGCACGCGTTCGCGACGCCGATTTTTACTACCAGCTTGTCAAGTGGGTTTCCCGCTTGGAAGCCGAAGCTTCGGTGGACCATGCCGGCATGGAAAGGGCCAACGCACGCGAGCAACGCGCCCTATCGCACCTCTGGCAAGTCTGAGGCGAGACGGAGGACGCCGGTGCCGGCGTTTAGCATGGACAGCAGATGGCGGCCGGCATCGTCTAGTTAGCTAAGAGTAAGTTAGTACTTGTACGGTACTAGAGTGTTAGTGGGAGTAGATAGTTAACTTGGCTATGATGGTTGTCAACGTGGAAGTTCAGTACTCTATATGTGGATCAGACCTGTTACTTTGCTCTGAATGTTGAACTTTCCGTTTGAACGTATGGAATGGGCTGTTATTTTTTAAAATGGGTTGTATTTGTCCTCCACGGTTTAGAGGCTGACTTGTGGGCCTAGCAAGTTGACGCGTACACAATCAGGAGATGATTGTACATGAAGAGGATGACAGCAGGGACCCGCCAAGATCATGGCAGTACGCAAGCAAGTGCCTCCTTATTTCAAGCCAATAAAAAAATGGCTCCTCCTAGTGGATTTCTGACATCTGGGTCCCATGCCAGTGTCAACGTAGTCAATAAACGAGAGAATTGCACAACGAGCGGCTGACACCAGGGACCCAGCAGCTCGCCCAGTTATTTTTGTTTTGGATTAATTTGATAAATGCCACTCCAAATCTGGTGTATCCGAGAAATGCCACTACAATTTCCAAACTTTGAAAAATGGCATTTCATGCCATTTCTAGTGGCATTTTTCGAAGTCTGGAGTGGCATTTTTCAAAGTTTACGAACTGCAGTGGTGTTTTCCAAAGTTTGCAAAAATTGCAGTGGCATTTTTCAAAGTTTGGAAATTGCAGTGGCATTTTTATAAATCGCCATAATTGGAGTGGCATTTATCTAATTTATTTTTGAGACGGAAGCAGGGTGTCAACTGGGCTGTGCGGGACACTCTGGTCTGTCTAAACAACCTTTTCTTTTATGTTTACCACAGACCAGCCCATTAGTTTTTTTTTCTTTCTGAAAATGGCTATCCCAGTTCTTTTGTGATTTGTCAAGTAAATCGCTTTATCAGGCTTGTTGGGCTGCAAATCTTTCAAGACGAGGAGAGCTTCATTCGGCTGGCCGAGAAAATGGCCTATCAGTAATGAGAAATGGGCTATACATTTTTAAAACACATCAAACCGGCAATTATTTTCAAATATCTTTTTTTCATTTTGAAATTTTAAATTGCATTGATTTTTATGCGTGGATAATTTATTGGATTTTATATTGATATACATTTATTTTTAAAATCAGTCTGAATGTGACTCGAAATTTCGGGATTAAAAACAGTTCAGACCGCACCGACATACGCAAAATTTCGTATAATTTTTTAACCGTGGCCACAATATGACCTGTAATGCTAACATAAAGAATATGTGCTCCAAAAAAACCCGTAAGAATTAGCAAATGGGCTGTAAATTATTTGAAATAATGGCAGATGGGTTGTATGCTGTTTTCCATAGACTTGAGGTTTTTCACAGATGGCATGTATACTGTTGGATGTCCATCCAACGGCCGTCGTGCTTCTTCAATGTCTGCTCTTCCTGCTCCAGCCGCTCAAACAAGCGCCGGTGAGACTGCCTGCTCCCTCCTCCCCGCGGCCGGCTGTGCTGTCGCGCAGGCCTCACCGCCCCACCGTACTCCCATCGCTGACCTAGCCATCCCTCTACTCACCTACACCCGTTGTTATTCTCCGGTGACGGCAGACGAACCAGTAAACCCTCGTACAGTCGTACTCCCCTCCGCGTGGGAAACAAAAACAATGGCCGAGTCTTCCCTGCCTCCGTATCGTTCCCTTCCTAGGCCTCGCCGTCGTCCACCGCCCTAGTGCTCTCGGCGTGGCGTGGTCAGCGTGGTCAATGACCGACATGCATCTGAAGTGGACTGTACGTGGAGAGGCTGACAGCTGGGTCCACGACTGCACACAAGGAAATGCCTCCTTATTACGCGCAAAATAATGATTTCCTCCACCTGACATCTGGGACCCACCGAAACGGCCTTTGTATTTCGCGAAAAAATGTTACCGTCGCTGATAGCTCAGACCCACCAGCTATATCTTCGCACGTAAGGAAGTGCCTCCTTATTACGCACAAAAAAATGAATACTCCCCCTGCTAGCTGGGACCCGGTATAGTGGGCCTACTAAGTTGACGGGGACGAAGGGCTTTGTCAACTTAGTCAATATGCACGATTCTAGCTTGACTGACCATACGATGTCCATCCAACGGCCGTAGTGCTTCTTCAACCTCTGGTCTTCTTACTCCAGCCACCCAAAGCAGCGCCGGTCGTGCCGCCTGCTCCTGCCTCCCATGCCCGGCTGTGCTGCCGCGGAGGCCTCACTGCCCCCATACTACTCCCACCGCTGGCCAGGCCATCCCTCCACTCCACTCACCCACACCCCCTGTTATTCTGCGGCGACGGCAGCGCAGCCGAACCAGTGAACCCTCGTACTCCTCTCCGCGTGGGCATCCACTGCCGCGTCTTCCCCGGCTCCGCGTCGTCCCCTTCCTAGGCCTCGCCGTCGTCCACCGCCGTGGTGCTGTCGGTGCGGCGTGGTCAATGTGGTCAACGACCGAATTCCATCGGAAGAATACTGTACGTGGAGAGGCTGACAGCTAGGTCCACGACAGCCGCAAGGAAGTGCCTCCTTATTACGCGGAAAATAATTATTCCTTCACCTGACAGCAGGGACCCACCGGACGCCCACCAGTATATTGCGAAAAAACGTTTGCCCCTAATTGCTGGGACCCACCCGACGGGCCACCGTATTTCGTGAAAAAAACGTTCCCCCTGCTGTCATCTCGGACCCACCGGAAGTGCCTCCTTATTACGCACAAAAAAATGAATACCCCCTGCTAGCTGGGACCCGCCTTGGTGGGAGGCTGACTTGTGGTCCTACTAAGTTGACGGGGACGGAGGGCTTTGTCAACTTAGTCAGTATGCACGATTCTAGCTCCAGTGACCATACGATGTCCATCCAACGGCCGTAGTGCTTCTTCAACCTCTAGTCTTCTTGCTCCAGCCGCCCAAACCAGCGCCGGTCGTGCCTCGTGCTCCTGTCCCCCGTGGCCGGCTGCGATGCGGCGGAGGCCTCACCGCCCCTACTACTCCCACCGCTGGCCAGGCCATCCCTCTACTCACCCACACCCCCTGTTATTCTGCGGCGACGGCAGCCTCACACCGCAGCGAACCAGTGAACCCTCGTACTCCTCTATGCGTGGGCATCCACTGTCGCGTCTTCCCCGGTTCCGCGTCGTCCCCTTCCTAGGCCTCACCGTCGTCCACCGCCCTGGTGCTCTTGGCGCGGCGTGGTCAACGTGGTCAAGGAGCGGCTTCCATCGGACATGGACTGTACGTGAAGAGGCTGACAGCTGGGTCCACGGCCGCAACAAGGAAGTGCCTCCTTATTACGTGCAAAATAATTATTCCTCCACCTGACAGCAGGGACCCACCGGACGGGCCATCGTATTTCGCGAAAAAATGTTTGTCCCTGACTGCTGGGAGCCACAAGCTACATCTTCGCATGCAAGGAAGTGCCTGACAGTCGGGACCCACCTGGTCGAAGCGTACGTAGCATTGTCATTCTGGTTACGAACGTGTACGTACATATATACTGGTGGATGTAGAGGCATGCACGTGTCGTAGTAGAGGCGCGCACGTAGCATGTACACGTACGTCGGCCAGGGTGCAAGAAAGAAATACGGCCACATATGTGTACATACGGGCGGGGTCTCGAACGCCTTCTCGCGCATACGTACCGCCAGGGCTCGTGTACATGGCTGGGTCAGAACGGAGAAACAACGTCATCGTCGTGTTCATGGGGAGGCAACGGAATGCGTCGTGTTCATGGGGAGGCAACGTAATGCGTCGTGTTCATCGGGAGGGCTTGGATGGAATAGGCGATGGAAACGAGGCCTGGCGTACCGCAGAACGGAGGAAACGGCCTTGTGTTCGACCGGCCACGTTCAAATGGGATCCTGTTGATCGGGAGGGGTCTGGCGTACCGCAAAACGGAGGAAATGGACCTCCTATGGTCGAAACGGGGGTCCTGTTCATCGGGAGGGGTGTGGCGTACCAGAAAACGGAGGAAACGGACTTGTGTTGGAGCGCTACGGTCGAAACGAGGGTCCTGTTCATCGGGAGGGGTGTGGCGTACCGCAAAACAGGACTCCACGGGATACTGTTCATCTCCATCATCGACCCCCTCCAGCCTCCACGAGCTACTGTTCATCCACCGTCAACCTCCTCCAGCCTCCACCTGCGACTGTTCATCCACGGGCTCCTATTCATCCAGCCTCCACCGTGCGCTACTCCACCGGCTACTGTTCAACTAGCCCTCTCCACGGGCTCCTGTTCAACCACCCCTCCACGGGCTACTGTTCATCCCGCCCTCCACCGCCTACTGTTCATCCAGCCCTCCACGGGGTGGTCCTGTTCATCCAGCCCCAACCGGCTCGATCGATCAGGGTCCTGTTCATGCAGAGGCAACACCACGGTGTCTTGTTCATCCACCCCCACCGGGAACTGTTCATCCAACCCCTCCCCCCCCGCAACGCTCACTGTTAATCCAGAGGCAGCGTCGATCGGCTTCAGTTAGCAGCAGTAGCGAAGGAATCGCTCGATCGGGTTCAGTTAACAGCCATCGATCGATCGCTCGGGTTCAGTAACGCGTAGCCTACAGTGCAATCGCTCGGGTTCAGTTAGAGCCCAACGCCTCACTTGGGTTCAGTTAGAGCCAATGCCTCGCACACACGCGCGTACGTGTACGAGAGAAGCGCGCATCGCTCGGCCCCTGACCTCCCACCATAACCGGGAACTCCCCGAAATTTTCCTCCCCCTCGCTTCTACCACGGTTTTTTCCGTCATGGACGGCCCAAATAATGTCATGCAGCTGCGTCTCCGGCCCGCCCAGGACGAAAAGCCCATTTTTTGTCATGATTTTTTGTCATAGAAGTAGGAGCCCACCACATCTATGATGATACCGGGTTTTGTCACAATTATCGTCATAGAAGTGTCATATGTATGACAGAATTTTTTTTCGTTCGGCCCAAAATGTCACGGATGTGTCTTTTTTTTGTAGTGCAAGTATGAAACTAGAAGTACTTTGTAGGTGTAACGGGATAGGTTTGCAAGAATATAAAGAGCACGTAAATAAAAACTAGGGGCTGTTTAGGTAAAGAAGCAATAAAGTTAGTATAGCGAGTGTGGAAAAGTGGTGGTAGGAGTTGCGAAATTGTCCCTAAGCAATTGACTACTTTACTAGACCGATAACAAGTTTTATGTGGGAGAGGCCACTGCTATCATGTCATCCCTGACTTGGAATTCTATGCACTTATGATTGGAACTATTAGCAAGCATCCGCAACTACTAACATTCATTAAGGTAAAACCCAACCATAGCATTAAGATATATTGGTCTCCCTTCAATCCCGTATGCATCAATTTCTATGCTAGGTTGAAGCCTCTGTCACTCTTGCCATCCAATACATAGTCCTATCAACATACAACTAACCCTATGGTGTGATCCACGCGCGCGCTCATATGATGGGCACCAAAGGACATCAACATAACCACAAGCAAATTAAACCAATCATAGCAATTCACCAATTACCGATAGGACAACGAAAATCTACTCAGACATCATAGGATGGCAACACAACATTGGATAATAATATGAAGCATAAAGCACCATGTTCAAGCAGAGGGTACATCGGGTTGCAAGAGAGTGGACCGCTGTAGATAGATGGGGGAAGGTGATGAATACGTTGGTGAAGATGACGGAGGTGTTGGTGTAGATCGTTGTCGCGATGATGGCCCCGGCGGCGTTCCGGCGCCACCGGGAGAGAGGGGGAGAGAGCCCCCTTCTTCTTCTTCTTCTTCCTTGACCTTCTACCTAGATGGGAGAAGGGTTTCCCCTCTAGTCCATGGCTTCCATGGCGGCGGAGGGGCAAGAGCCCCTCCGAGATTGGATCTGTCTCTCTGTCTCTCTTGTTTCTGCGTTTCAGATTCTGGCCTTTCACCGTTTCTTATATTCCCGGAGATTCGTAACTCCGATTGGGCTGAAATTTTAACACTATTTGTATCTGGGTAATGGCTTTCTTGCAGCGAAAGAAGGGTACCAACCGCCTTACGGGGTGGCCATGAGGGTCAGGGGCGCGCCCACCCCTGGTGGGTGCGCCCCCTGCCCCGTGGCCTGCTCGGGCATCGTCTCGCGTTGATTCTTCTTCCCAAAAATCACATATATTCCAAAAAAAACTCCGTAAGTTTTTATCCTGTTTGGACTCCGTCTGATATGGATTTTTTTGCGAAACAAAAAACATGCAACAAATAGGAACTGACACTGGGACTGGATCAATATGTTAGTCCCAAAAATAGTATAAAAGTTGCCAAAAGTATATGAAAGTTGTATAATATTGGCATGGAACAATCAAAAATTATAGATACGACGAAGACGTATCACAAGGATTGATGACTTAAAACACAAAATAAAATAAGCAAAGACACATATCATACCAGACGCTCCAAGCAAAACACATATCATGTGACGAATAAAAATATAGTCTCGAGTAAAATACCGATAGTTGTTGGAAGAAAGCGGGGATGCCACCCGGGGGCATCACCAAGCTTAGTTGGTTGCTCATTCTTGGATAATAGCTTGGGATGCCAGGGCATCCCCAAGATTAGGCTCTTACATCCTTCCTTCATCCATCGTAAGATAACCCAAAACTTGAAAACATCAATCACACAAAACTCAACAAAGCCTTCGTGAGAACCGTTAGTATAAGAATAATAAACCACTACTATAAGTGATGTATCAAACCAATTCATATTTCGTTTTTGTATTATATCTACTGTATTCCAACTTTTCTATGGCAAAAACTCATCAAAGAAAACCATAGAGCCATCAAAATAAGCACACAACACAAAGAAAACAGAATCTATCAAAACAGAATAGTATGTAGCAATCTGATTATTTTGAATACTTCTGTAACTCAAAAAACTTTAAAAAATTAGGACGACCTGAGAAATTTGTATATTGATCTACTACAATTGGAAAGGGTATTTTACCGCTCTCTGGAAAAAAATGAAAATTAATTTCGTGAGCGTAAAAGTTTCTATTTTTTCAGCAAGACCAAACAACTATTGCCCAAGAAGATCCTAAAGGCTTTACTTAGCATAAACACTAATTAAAACATAAAAAACACAATCATAACAGTAGCATAATTGTGCTAACACTCAAGAACAGAAAGTAAAAAGTAAAAATATTTTTTATTCATTGGGTTGCCTCCCAACAAGCACTATAGTTTTACGCCCTTAGCTAGGCATAAAGCAAGGATCTAAGTTTTGTCATCTTTGTCCAACTCTTCAATCAAACACTTAGAATCCCTCAAAGATTTGGCATAAAGATTTTCAGTAACAACACTCATGGGAATAAATTCAAAGATTTCATTCTTGCAAAAAGGATCTCTTATCACTTCAACAAAATCAGGGTAGATACAAATTATCTTAAGATCTCCTTTATTGCTATCACTAGGAGTTGCACCCTTATTTTTGGATCTCCTACTCTTTACGCGAGTTTCCTCAATAATTTTAGTGGTAGTAAAAGTCGTGCTTAGATTACTGAAGATTTCTTCCAATTTATCGATCCACACAGACTTTCTTCTATTCTTTCATGGATTAAAGTACCCCTTTCTTTTAACAACTTAAAAATATCGCCCGCTTTTGATCCAAGATTAGTGGCAAAATTATGCATATTTTTATGTATAATTTCCATATGATCTTCGTTGAGCATTTTCTTTTCGATAGCATCTAATCTTTCCATAACATGCTCAAGATTCAAAATTGTTTCATTAACCATAAGAGGTGGTGAGCCCACTATATTTCCCATAGAATTAAGAGCATAAAAGAAGGACTCTTTAAGAAATTTCCACCGGTAATCATATGAAGGACGAATCAATACCGAGTGGTGATGCCAACATAAAAACAACGCAAAAGCACAATAGTAGATTTCTTACAGATAGATCTATTATGAGCATTGAAAATTCTATACCAAGCATCTTGTAAACTTTCTCCTCCCCTTTGTTTAAAGTTGAGAACCTCGTTCTCGGGAGTGCAAGCAATAGAGGAGGAATTATCCATGACAGCAAACAAGATCTCACACGTAAAAAATAGATCTGGCAAGAAAAACGGCGAACGGAAAAAGAGGGGCGAATAAAACGGCAAAAATTTGTGAAGTGGGGGTGTTGGGGATATGACTACCAGATATAACCCGCCCAGGAGGGGTCGGGTCAACCACAATGGCGGTTCATCTATATAAAGCCCAAGAATATACAAGATGGCGGTTCACAGATAGGCTTGTAAGAGGCCCAAGCCCAGAGGCGGCTTAAGGCCCATAAGTATAAACCGCCATGTACGTGTAGACTTGTAATATGAGGCATGTAAGATACGTCGCCGAGCCGGACACGTTGTATGAGCCGGCCGGGACTCTGTAGGCCGTAGGGCATCAACCCATGTATATAAGGGGACGACCCGGCAGCGGCTTAGGGCAAGAAACATCAAGTCGAGAGCCAGGAAAAACATATTCGCTCCCTGGTAAACGAAACCCTAGCAATACCACCTCAAATGGAGTAGGCCTTTACCTTCACCGGAAGGGGCCGAACCAGTATAAATCCTCGTGTCCTTTGTCCCATTTTAACCCCTTTAAGCTAACCTCATCGCAATGGCTCTACAACTAAGTCCTTCTATGAGGACATCTGTCGTGACACTTCCACGACAGTTGGTGCCCACCGTGGGGCCAACGCACGGTGGTTTCGAGTTCTTAAAGGGCAGCTTCGAAGGGCTCAAGGGATACGCTATGGGACGGATGACCAAGAGTCGTCGCGGCAAGCTCTACATCGATGATGCAGGTTGGGGCCCCGAGGCCAGCTCAATTGAGTACGGGTACCTGGTCCCCTTCGGCGGAATCCATGTCTTCATCGGCAATATCGGTAAGCCGGGCCTTGAGCCGGACATCTGCACCGACATCATCGAGACGACTCAACATGCACGACCCGCCCCGGCTTAGCCAGCCGTAAGGCATGTCTTCGTTGGTTTCACCCATGGGGCTGAGTTGGAAGGCTCTGTCTTTGGCGGTGAGACGGAGATCTGCTCCGATGATGAGTCCATGGGCGAGACCAATTCAATGTATCAGCTACAAGATGGAAGGCTTGGGGGCTGTTCCGATGGAGATAGTATTCCGGACCCCGTGAGCCGCCAAACAGGGTGGCGATCTTCATGGCTGGCACACAGCCGATTCTTGGCTCGACAACCGCCGCGGCTATAACTTCTGGTGCAGCTTCGGTCACGCCAGCTGGGGCTGGCGGTTCAGCTCGCCCGCCGGCTCAAGTCTTAACAGATCTACTGGATGCTCTGGCGGCTCTGATGGAGGTTGAGGTAACTCCAGAAAACCAAGAGCAACAGAAGGTAGAAGTGGCTAAATTATGTGATGGAATAGCGCAAGGTAAGGTAGACTTAGCGGCAGAGAATGCTAGGATGGCTGCAGAACAAGCCGTTTTGGATGCCCAAGCACAATGGATTCAAGCAGATTCATATCGGCTTAGGGTAGATCAGAACGCCTCACATGAAGTCTTGAGGAGGAAGCACCGGAGTCATTTGCCCTTGGTTTAGGAGTCAAGGCACCTCTTCAACACCCCTGGAGCTGGGGCCAGTAACCCGCTGGTGGTAAACCGGATAGTTGAACCGCCCGACCAGCCGCATATGAACAGCACTCCGCCTCAGCGTGTGATGACACCGCCAGGTCATTACTCCACCCCTTTGGACAACATGATCGCTGCAGCTACACGATTGGCGGCTCTGCCCGACGAGGGAAAAACCCCAGCAGCGGTTGATACCCGAAGGGCCAGGGAGCTTCTTCAAATAGCTCTGGTGCAGCAGCAGGCTTACTCTTATAGCCGTGATCGGATTCATGAGACCCCTCGTCCAAGCCGGAGTTACAGTAGGCACAGTGACTCGCCAGCGGTCTCAAGTACTGAACGGCGCCGTAACCAACCTCATGGACATGACCCGGAACGCAATGGAGCCAATGCACATGATTTGGTGGACCAGGCCAGTGCACGTCGGGAGGCTGAGCTGGCGGCTCAACAGGCGGCTCATCAGCACACCCCGGTTTACCCGACAGCTTCAGTTGAGGCAGGTGTGACTTCTAAGGCTTTCGGTGTGCCGTGTCGAACGACAGCTATACGAAACGAGCATTTGCCCAAGGACTTCAAAGGCCCTCGTAAGGTGCCTAATTACACAGCCGATCAACCCCCTGAGGCATGGGTGGAGAGTTATGAGATGGTCATGGAGATGCTGGATGTTAGTGAAGCTGCTTACGCCAAGTACTTCACCATGATGTTAGAAGGGACGGCTCGTACCTGGTTGAAGGGATTGCCGGCTAATTACATCGGGTCATGGGCGGAGCTGAAGGCCCGGTTTATACAGAATTTCAAAGACACGTGCAAGCAGCCTATGTCGATTGTGGATTTGGTTTCTTGCGTTCAGGCTAAAGGCGAGTCAACAACCAACTGGGTGCGCCGGGTCTCAACTATCATACATTCTTCAGATAATATCAACGTTGGCTCGGCGGTTCTGATGTTGGAAAAAAATTGCCGGTTCATTCCACTCAAGCAGAAGCTTGGGCGTCTCAAGCATCATTGCAATGACATGGGGGAGCTGATGGCGGCGCTGGTTAAGTATGCTGACTTTGATGGTACCAAGGACCCCGATTCAGAGGACGAAAGGTCGGGAAAGGGAAAGAAGAGTAATGGCATGAAGGGACAATGGTACAACTCTACTAGTCAGGGTGGCAATGGTAAACGCAAAGCTGATGACTTTTTGGCTAACACAGGTGCACACAATGATAACCAGTGCCGTAGGGGACCGCAGGGGCCGTCGCCTCTAAGGACAGGATTCGACCTTGAAGCAATGTTAAACCAGTCGTGTCCAAAACACGGAATGAGTCGTAAGCCGGCTACTCATTCGTGGAAGGATTGCAGCATAATGAGAAGCTTTTGGGAATCCATCTAGCGCCACCATGGCCCAAAGGGTCCGGCTCTCCCGGTCCGGGTCATGGAGGCGGCGGTTCAAGTTTCGGGTTTCAAGGTCACGGTAACCAGGGTGGTTACAATTAGCAGAATAGTCAGGGGAATCAACATCAACAGTAGTCCGGTTATCAGAGCAATCCAAAACAATTGAATAGTGGGCAGTACCATGTCTTCACCACCAGTTTGTGTAAACGAGATCAGAAGCTTCACAAGAGAGCTATGAACGCTGTTGAGCCGACGGTCCCATGTTATCTACAATGGTCAGAGAAGCCTATTGTATGGAGTCGAGAGGATTGCTATGTCTTAAGCTTGCATTGGTTTTCCCCGAAGAGGAAGGGATGATGCAGCAAAGTAGCGTAAGTATTTCCCTCAGTTTTTGAGAACCAAGGTATCAATCCAGTAGGAGCCCACGCTCAAGTCCCTCGTGCCTGCACAAAGCGATAGCTACTTGCAACCAACGCGATTAGGGGTTGTCAATCCCTTCACGATCACTTACGAGAATGAGATCTGATAGATATAATATTTTTGGTATTTTTGGTATAAAGATGCAAAGTAAAAAGTAAAAGCAAAGTAAAAACAAAGCAAGATTAAAGTGATGGAGATTGATATGATGAGAATAGACCCGGGGGCCATAGGTTTCACTAGTGGCTTCTCTCAAGAGCATAAGTATTCTACGGTGGGTGAACAAATTACTGTTGAGCAATTGACAGAATTGAGCATAGTTATGAGAATATCTAGGCATGATCATGTATATAGGCATCACGTCCGTGACAAGTAGATCGAAACGATTCTGCATCTACTACTATTACTCCACTCATCGACCACTATCCAGCATGCATCTAGAGTATTAAGTTAAAAACAGAGTAACGCCTTAAGCAAGATGACATGATGTAGAGAGATAAATTCATGCAATATGAAATAAACCCCATCTTGTTATCCTCGATGGCAACGATACAATACGTGCCTTGCTGCCCGTTCTGTCACTGGGTAAGGACACCGCAAGATCGAACCCAAAGCTAAGCACTTCTCCCATCGCAAGAACTACCAATCTAGTTGGCCAAACCAAACGGATAATTCGAAGAGACTTGCAAAGATAACCAATCATACATAAAAGAATTCAGAGAAGATTCAAATATTATTCATAGATAGACTTGATCATAAACCCACAATTCATCGGTCTCAACAAACACACCGCAAAAAGAAGATTACATCGAATAGATCTCCACAAGAGAGGTGGAGAACTTTGTATTGAGATTCAAAGAGAGAGAATAAGCCATCTAGCTACTAACTATGGACCCGAAGGTCTGAGGTAAACTACTCACACTTCATCGGAAGGGCTAGGATGATGTAGAAGCCCTCCGTGATGACGGCCCTCTTCCGGCAGAGCTCCGGAACAGGCCCCAAGATGGGATCTCGTGGATACAGAAAGTTGCGGCGGTGGAATTAGGTTTTTGGCTCCTGTTCTGGTCGTTTGGGGGTAAGTGTGTATATATAGGAGGAAGAAGTACGCCGGAGGAGCAACGAGGCGCCCACGAGGCAGGGGGCGCGCCCTAGGGAGGGCGCCCCCACCCTCGTGACCGCCTCTTTTGTTCCTTGGAGCAGGGTCCAAGTCTCCTGGATCACGTTCGGTGAGAAAATCACGTTCCCGAAGATTTTATTCCGTTTGGACTCCGTTTGATATTCCGTTTATCCGAAACACTGAAATAGGCAAAAAATAGCAATTCTGGGCTGGGCCTCCGGTTAATAGGTTAGCCCCAAAAATAATATAAAAGTGGAAAATAAAGCCCAATATAGTCCAAAACAGTAGATAATATAGCATGGAGCAATCAAAAATTATAGATACGTTGGAGACGTATCAGGCATCCCCTAGCTTAATTCCTGCTCATCCTCGAGTAGGTAAATGATAAAAAAAAAGAATTTTTGATGCGGAGTGCTACTTGGCATAATTTCAATGTAGATCTTCTTAATTGTGGTATGAATATTCAGATTAGAAAGATTCAAGACAAAAGTTTATATTGATATAAAAATAATAATACTTCAAGCATACTAATAAAGCAATTATGTCTTCTCAAAATAACATGGCCAAAGAAAGTTATCCCTACAAAATCATATAGTCTGGCTATGCTCCAACTTCACCACACAAAGTATTTAAATCATGCACAACCCCGATGACAAGCCAAGCAATTGTTTCATACTCTAACATTTTCAAAACTTTTTCAATCTTCACGCAATACATGAGCATGAGCCATGGATATAGCACTATAGGTGGAATAGAATGGTGGTTGTGGAGAAGACAAAAAGGAGAAGATGGTCTCACATCAACTAGGTGTATCAACGGGCTATGGAGATGCCCATCAATAGATGTCAATGTGAGTGAGTAGGGATTGCCATGCAACGGATGCACTAGAGCTATAAGTATATGAAAGCTCAAAAAGAAACTAAGTGGGTGTGCATCCAACTTGCTTGCTCACGAAGACCTAGGGCAATTTTGAGGAAGCCCATCATTGGAATATACAAGCCAAGTTCTATAATGAAAAATTCCCACTAGTATATGAAAGTGATAACATGAGAGACTCTCTACTATGAAGATCATGGTGCTACTTTGAAGCACAAGTGTGGTAAAAGGATAGTAACATTGTCCCTTCTCTCTTTTTCTCTCATTTTTTTATTTGGGCCTTTTCTCTTTTTTATGGCCTCTTTTTATTTGGGCTTCTTTGGCCTCCTTTTTCATTTATTTTATTTTTTGTCCGGAGTCTCATCCTGACTTATGGGGGAATCATAGTCTCCATCATTCTTTCCTCACTGGGACAATGCTCTAATAATGATGATCATCACACTTTTATTTTTCTTATAACTCAACAATTACAACTCGATACTTAGAACAAAATATGACTCTATGTGAATGAATCTGGCGGTGTACCGGGATATGCAATATGACAATGATGGAGTGTGTCATGATGAACTAGATGGTGGAAAGTTGCATGGCAATATATCTCGGAATGGCTATGGAAATCCCATAGTAGGTAGGTATGGTGGCTGTTTTGAGGAAGGTATATGGTAGGTGTATGATACCGGCGAAAGGTGCGCGGTATTAGAGAGGCTAGCAAAGGTGGAAGGGTGAGAGTGCGTATAATCCATGGACTCAACATTAGTCATAAAGAACTCATATACTTATTGCAAAAATCTAGAAGTTATCAAAGCAAAGTATTACGCGCATGCTCCTAGGGGGATAGATTGGTAGGAAAAGACCATCGCTCGTCCCCGACCGCCACTCATAAGGAAGATAATCAATAAACAAATCATGCTCCGACTTCATCACATAACGGTTCACCATACGTGCATGTACGGGAATCACAAACCTTAACACAAGTATTCTTTAAATTCACAACTACTCAACTAGCATGACTTTAATATTATCACCTCCATATCTCAAAACAATTATCATGCTTCAATCTTTTCTTAGTATTCAACACACTCAAAAGAAAGTTTCACAAATCTTGAATACCAAGCATATTATTATTAAGCAAATTACCATGCTATTAAGAGACTCTCAAAATAATTTAAGTGAAGCATGAGAGATCAATAGTTTCTTTAAAACGAATCCACCACCGTGCTCTAAAAGATCTAAGTGAAGCACATAGAGCAAAATTATAACGCTCAAAAGATATAAGTGAAGCACATAGAGCAAAATTATCTAGCTCAAAAGATATAAGTGAAGCACATAGAGCAAAATTATCTAGCTCAAAAGATATAAGTGAAGCACATAGAGCAAAACTACTTAGCTCAAAAGATATAAGTGAAGCACATAGAGTATTCTATCAAATTTTAATTCATGAATGGCTCTCTCAAAAGGTGTGTACAGCAAGGATGATTGTGGCATACTAAGACACAAAGACACAAATAATACAAGACGCTCCAAGCAAAACACATATCATGTTGGTGAATAAAAATATAGCTCCAAGTAAATTACCGATGGAAGTGGACGAAAGAGGGGATGCCTTCTGGGGCATCCCCAAGCTTTGACTTTTTGGTGGACTTGTATTATCTTGGGGGTGACATGGGAATCCCCAAGCTTAGGCTCTTGCCACTCCTTGTTCCATGATCCATCAAAAGAATTCACCCAAAACTTGAAAACTTCACAACACAAAACTCAAAATAGAAAACTCGTGAGCTCCATTAGCGAAAGAAAACAAAAGACCACTTCAAGGTACTGTAATAAATTCATTCTTTATTTATATTGGTGTTAAACCTAATGTATTCCAACTTCTCTATGGATTATAAACTATTTTACTAGCCATAGATTCATCAAAATAAGCAAACAACACATGTCAAAAACAGAACAATCTATAGCTAGCGCAAGATCTGGAACCCCAAAAATTCTAAAATAAATTTCTGGACGTGAGGATTTTATCTATTAATCATCTGCAAAAAGAATTAACTAAATATCACTCTTGAAAAAATGACAGTAGTTCTCGTGAGCGCTAAAGTTTCTGTTTTTTACAGCAAGTTCAACAAGACTTTCCCCAAGTCTTCCCAACGGTTCTACTTGGCACAAACACTAATTAAACACAAAAAACACAACCAAAACAGAGGCTAAATAATTTATTTATTACTAAACAGGAGCAAAAGGCAAGGAATAAAAATAAAATTGGGTTTGCTCCCAACAAGCGTTATCGTTTAACGCCCCTAGCTAGGCATAAAAGCGAGGATAGATCTAGGTATTGCCATCTTTGGTAGGCAATCCATAAGTGGATCTCATGATAGTTTCATATGGTAATTTTATTTTATTTCTTGGAAAGTGTTCCATGCCCTTTTTTAATGGAAATTGAAATCTAATATTCCCTTCCTTCATATCAATAATCGCACCAACCGTTCTAAGGAAAGGTCTACCAAGAATAATAGGGCAAGAAGGATTGCAATCTATATCAAGAACAATGAAATCTACGGGCACATAATTCCTATTTGCAACAATAAGAACATCATTAATCCTTCCCATAGGTTTCTTAATAGTGGAATCCACAAGATGCAAGTTTAGAGAGCAATCATCAAAATTACGGAAATCTAGTAAATCACACAAAGTCTTGGGAATAGTAGAGACACTAGCACCCAAATCACACAAAGCATAAAACTCATGATCTTTAATTTTAATTTTAATAGTTGGTTCCCACTCATCATAGAGTTTTCTAGGGATAGAAACTTTCAACTCAAGTTTTTCTTCATAAGATTGCATCAAGGCATCAATAATATGTTCGGTGAAGGCTTTATTTTGACTATAAGCATGTGGAGAATTTAGCACGGATTGCAACAAGGAAATACAATCAATTAAAGAGCAACTTTCATAATTAAATTCCTTGAAATCCAATATAGTGGGTTTAGCAACATCTAAATTTTTATTTCTTTCAATCCCACTTTCATCAATTTCATCATTAAGATCTAAATACTCCGAATTTTTAGAACGCCTTCTAGGTAAGGGAAGATCATATTCAGTTTCATCAAGATTCATATTGCAAAATAAATATTTAATAGGAGACACATCAATAACTTTTAGATCTTCATCTTGATTTTTATATGTATTGGAAGAACGCGCTTTAATAAAGGCATCTTTGGAAGCACGCATCCTAGAGGTTCTTTCCTTGCACTCATCAATGGAAATTCTCATGGCTTTGAGAGACTCATTGATATCATGCTTAGGAGGAATAGATCTAAGCTTTAAAGAATCAACCTCAAGGGAAATTCTATCAACGTTTCTAGCCAAATCATCAACTTTAAGCAATTTCTCCTCAAGCAAAGCATTAAAATTCTTTTGTGAATTCATAAACTCTTTAACACTATTCTCAAATTCAGAGGGCATATTATTATAATTTCCATAAGAGTTGTTGTAGTAATTACCATAATTATTAGAAGGATTACTAGGATATGGCCTAGGATTAAAATTCCCTCTATAAGCGTTGTAACCAAAATTATTCCTACCAACAAAATTCACATCCATAGATTCATTGTTATTCTCAATCAAAGTAGACAAAGGCATATCATTAGGATCAAAAGAAACACTCTTAGTAGCAAATAATTTCATAAGTTCATCCATCTTTCCACTCAACACATTAATTTCTTCTATCGCATGCACTTTTTTATTAGAAGATCTTTGAGTATGTCATTGAGAATAATTAACCATAATATTATCTAGGAGTTTAGTAGCATCTCCTAAAGTGATTTCCATAAAAGTGCCTCCCGCGGCCGAATCTAAAAGATTTCTAGAAGCAAAATTCAATCCGGCATAAAAATTTTGTATGATCATCCACAAATTCAAACCATGAGTAGGGCAATTACGTATCATTAATTTCATTCTCTCCCAAGCTTGTGCAACATGTTCATGATCAAGTTGTTTAAAGTTCATAATATCGTTTCTAAGAGAGATGATCTTAGCGGGAGGAAACTACTTAGAGATAAAAGCATCTTTGCACTTGTTCCATGAATCAATACTATTCTTAGGCAAAGACGAAAACCAAGCTTTAGCACGATCTCTAAGCGAAAAAGGAAATAGCTTCAATTTAACGACATCATTATTGACATCTTTTTTCTTTTGCATATCACATAAATCAACGAGGCTATTCAGATGAGTAGAGGCATTTTCACTAGGAAGGCCGGCGAATTGATCTTTCATAACAAGATTCAACAAAGCAGTATTAATTTCACAAGATTCAGCATCGGTAAGAGGAGCAATCAGAGTGCTAAGGAAATCATTGTTGTTGGTATTGGTGAAGTCACACAATTTAGTAGTATCTTGAGCCATCGCGACAAGCAAGCAATCTAACATACGAGCAAACAAAAGCAAACGGGTAAAAAGAGGCAAATAGAGAGGGAGGATAGGGAGAGAGAGGGCGAATAAAATGACAAGGGTGAATTGGGGGGAGAGGAAAACGAGAGGCAAATGGCAAATAATGTAATGCGAGAGATAGGGATTGTGATGGGTACTTGGTATGTTGACTTTTTGCGTAGACTCGCCGACAACGGCGCCAGAAATCCTTCTTGCTACGTCTTGAGCTTGCGTTGGTTTTCCCCGAAGAGGAAGGGATGATGCAGCAGAGTAGCGTTAGTATTTTCCTCAGTTTTTGAGAACCAAGGTATCAATCCAGTAGGAGCCCACGCTCAAGTCCCTCGTACCTGCACAAAGCGATAGCTACTCACAACCAACGCGATTAGGGGTTGTCAATCCCCTCACGGTCACTTACGAGAATGAGATCTGATAGATATAATATTTTTGGTATTTTTGGTATAAAGATGCAAAGTAAAAAGTAAAAGCAAAGTAAAAAACAAAGCAAGATTAAAGTGATGGAGATTGATATGATGAGAATAGACCCGGGGGCCATAGGTTTCACTAGTGGCTTCTCTCAAGAGCATAAGTATTCTACGGTGGGTGAACAAATTGACAGAATTGAGCATAGTTATGAGAATATCTAGGCATGATCATGTATATAGGCATCACGTCCGTGACAAGTAGATCGAAATGATTCTGCATCTACTACTATTACTCCACTCATCGACCGCTATCCAGCATGCATCTAGAGTATTAAGTTAAAAACAGAGTAATGCCTTAAGCAAGATGACATGATGTAGAGAGATAAATTCATGCAATATGAAATAAACCCCATCTTGTTATCCTCGATGGCACGATACAATACGTGCCTTGCTGCCCCTTCTGTCACTGGGTAAGGACACCACAAGATCGAACCCAAAGCTAAGCACTTCTCCCATGGCAAGAACTACCAATCTAGTTGGCCAAACCAAACGGATAATTTGAAGAGACTTGCAAAGATAACCAATCATACATAAAAGAATTTAGAGAAGATTCAAATATTATTCATAGATAGACTTGATCATTAACCCACAATTCATTGGTCTCAACAAACACACCGCAAAAAGAAGATTACATCGAATAGATCTCCACAAGAGAGGGGGAGAACTTTGTATTGAGATTCAAAGAGAGAGAAGAAGCCATCTAGCTACTAACTATGGACCCGAAGATCTGAGGTAAACTACTCACACTTCATCGGAGGGGCTAGGATGAATTAGAAGCCCTCCGTGATGACGGCCCTCTTCCGGCGGAGCTCCGGAACAGGGTCCAGGTCTGACGGCGACTCTCGTGTTGGTGTCGTTTCAAAAGAAAGTGAGGATCTAGATAAGCCAAGGGGTGTGAAAACCTTACTTTTTGGGTTACTCGCTGATACGTCTCCAACGTATCTATAATTTTTGATTGCTCCATGCTATATTATCTTCTATTTTGGACATTATTGGGCTTTATTATTCACTTCTATATTATTTTTGGGACTAACCTATTAACCGGAGGCCCAGCCCAGAATTGCTATTTTTTGCCTATTTTAGGGTTTTGAAGAAAAGGAATATCAAACGGAGTCCAAACGGAATGAAACCTTCGGGAACGTGATTTTCAGAACGAACAAGATCCAGGAGACTTGGACCCTACGTCAAGCAACCAACAGGGAAGCCACGAGTTAGGGGGCGTGCCTACCCCCCAGGCGCGCCCTCCACCCTCGTGGGCCCCCTGTTCCTCCACCGACGTACTCCTTCCTCCTATATATACCTACGTACCCCCAAACGATCAAATACGGAGCCTAAACCCTAATTCCACCGCCGTAACTTTCTATATCCACGAGATCCCATCTTGGGGCCTGTTCCGGAGCTCCGCCGGAGGGGGCATCTATCACGGAGGGCTTCTACATCAACACCATAGCCTCTCCGATGAAGTGTGAGTAGTTTACCTCAGACCTTCGGGTCCATAGTTATTAGCTAGATGGCTTCTTCTCTCTTTTTGGATCTCAATACAAAGTTCTCCCCCTCTCTTGTGGAGATCTATTCGATGTAATCTTCTTTTGCGGTGTGTTTTTTGAGACCGATGAATTGTGGGTTTATGATCAAGTTTATCTATGAACAATATTTGAATCTTCTCTGAATTCTTTTATGTATGATTGGTTATCTTTGCAAGTCTCTTCGAATTACCAGTTTGGTTTGGCCTACTAGATTGATCTTTCTTGCAATGGGAGAAGTGCTTAGCTTTGGGTTCAATCTTGCGGTGTCCTTTCCCAGCGACAGTAGGGGCAGCAAGGCACGTATTGTATTGTTGCCATCGAGGATAATAAGATGGGGTTTTTATCACATTGCATGAATTTATCCCTCTACATCATGTCATCTTGCTTAAAGTGTTACTCTGTTCTCCTAAACTTAATACTCTAGATGCATGCTGGATAGCGGTCGATGTGTGGAGTAATAGTAGTAGATGCAGGCAGGAGTCGGTCTACTTGTCTCGAACGTGATGCCTATATACATGATCATACCTAGATATTCTCATGACTATGCTCAATTCTGTCAATTTCTCAACAGTAATTTATTCACCCACCGGAAAATACTTATGCTCTTGAGATAAGCCACTAGTGAAACCTATGGCCCCCGGGTCTATCTTCATCATATTAATCTTCCAATGCTTAGTTATTTCCTTTGCTTTTATTTTACTTTGCATCTTTATCATAAAAATACCAAAAATATTACCTTATCATATCTATCAGATCTCACTCTCGTAAGTGACCGTGTCGGGATTGAAAACCCCTTATCGCATTGGTTGCGAGGATTTATTTGTTTTGTGTAGGTGCGAGGGACTCGCGCATAGCCTCCTACTGGATTGATACCTCGGTTCTCAAAAACTGAGGGAAATACTTACGCTACTTTGCTGCATCACCCTTTTCTCTTCAAGGGAAACCAACACAGTGCTCAAGAGGTAGCACTCGCCAAAGTTTCTGCCTTGGCAAAGGTTCTGAGTCGGAGGAAACAGTAGTTACCTTTTCTTCAACTGCTTGGCTGGCTCCCGTGTCATCCTGGTAATAGTCATTATTAATAAGGTGGTTGAAAAACAAGCCAAGAGTGTCAAGGGCTACCTCCGACTCAGAAGTATCATCCTGCTTAAACATGTCAGAGGTGCTTGATCTCTTCTTAGGTTTCTTGCTGGTCTTTCTGGTGGCTTTTGCGGCAGCCCTAGCCTTTTTGGCAGCTTCGTGATCATATTTTGCCTTCCAGAAGTCAGACTTAGCCTATGGAAGAGTAACATACTTGAGCTCACATAATATTTGGATGAAGCAATAAAGTAAGTGAAATCAAGAGAGTTACATCTGGCGGCGGGTTAAGCTTGCAGAAAGGGTTCAGACCCACTTTGTTGCAGTCTTCGAATTTTCCATTTACAAGGGTTGTTTCCATTTCAACAATGCCCTCTTCAGTCAGACGCAGAGAGCTATGGCGTAATGGATTGTCTGTTCCTCTGGTATAAGTACACATCAAGCCAGATTGGCGACTGAGGGAGTCCTGGATTAGGGGGTCTCCAGACAGCTGGACTATATCCTTTGGCCGGACTGTTGGACTATGAAGATACAAGATTGAAGACTTCGTTTCATGTCCGGATGGGACTCTACTTGGCGTGGAAGGCAAGCTAGGCAATACGGATATGTATATCTCCTCCGTTGTAACCGAGCTTGTGTAACCCTAGCCCCCTCCGGTGTCTGTATAAACCGGAGGGTTTAGTCCGTAGGACAACAGACAATCATACCATAGGCTAGCTTCTAGGGTTTAGCTTCTATGATCTCGTGGTAGATCAACTCTTGTAATACTCATATCATCAAGAACAATCAAGCAGGACGTAGGGTATTACCTCCATCAAGAGGGCCCGAACCTAGGTAAACATCGTGTCCCCTGCCTCCTGTTACCATCCACCTTAGACGCACAGTTCGGGACCCCCTACCCGAGATCCACCGGTTTTGACACCGACATTGGTGCTTTCATTGAGAGTTCCACTATGTCGTCGCCATAAGGTTTGATGGCTCCTTCGATCATCGATAACGATGTGGTCTAGGGTGAGGTTTTCCTCCCCGGACAGATCTTTGTATTCGGCGGCTTCGCACTGCGGGCCAATTCGCTTGGCCATCTGGAGCAGATTGAGAGCTACGCCCCTGGCCATCAGGTCAGGTTCGGAAACTTAAACTACACCGTCGACATCCGCGGAGACTTGATCTTCAACGGATCCGAGCCCATGTCAGGTGTGCTGCACAGTCACGACGAGCATGACGTAACTCTGCCGTTGGACAATATTCGGGAGATCGCATCTGCAACTACTCCGGCCGTCAATCCAGAGCGAATCACGCCATCCGAGAGCGGAGGGATAGACCTCGCCATGGAGGCCACACTCTTAGTGGCGATAGAGCTGGATACTGACTTCACCCCTTACGAGAGCCGTGTCGCCGAACCCCTAGATTCATCTCCGGCCAGGGACTCCAAGCCGCTTACATCAGTGCCAGTCAAATCCGACTGGGCGCCGATCATGGAGTTCACCTCCGCGGATATCTTTCAGCACTCACCTTTCGGCGATGTGCTAAATTCTTTAAGGTCTCTCTCCTATCAGGAGAACCCTGGCCGAACTATGTCCGGCTAGAATGGGATGCGGACGACGAAGAAATTCGCTGCCCACCCACCACCCACTTAGTAGCCACTATCGACGATTTAACTAACATGCTCGACTTCGACTCCGAAGACATCGACGGTATGGACGATGATGCAGGAGATGAACAGGAACCACCGCCCACAGGGCGCTGGGCCGCTATCTCATCATATGATATATACATGGTGGACACCCCCAAAGAAGGCAATGGAGACGAGACAGCGGGGGATGACCCCTCCAAGAAGCAACCCAAGCGCCAATGTCAGCGGTGCCGCTCTAAGTCCCGCCACAGCAAAAGTAGTGATACCGGCACAGGAGATAATAACACTCCGGATAGCGCCGAAGACAACCACAATCCCCTCTAGCACGATGTTGAGCCGGAGGATGAACAAGCCAGCCCTATAGAGCAGGCAGCAGATGGAGAACCGGAGGAGGACAATTACATGCCTCTCTCCGAAGATGAGGTGAGCCTCGGCGATGAAGAATTTATCATGCCTGAGGACCTCGTCAAGCAAGAGCGCTTCAAGCGCCGGCTTATGGCCACAACAAATAGCCTGAAGAAAAAGCAACAACGGATTCAAGATGATCAAGACTTGCTAGCAGACAGATGGACCGAAGTCCTTGCGGCCGAGGAATACGAACTCGAGCGCCCCTCCAAGAGATACCCAAAACGCAGGTTGCTACCTCACCTTGAGGAGGAAGCATTGAAACCTCATGTACCAGTGTACGATGTGGCTGACCGGCCACTGCGTGGCCAAGCCAAAGAGGCGTTTCAGCCTGAAGTTCTGCCTGCACCCCGCCGCCACTCAATCAAAAATACTAAGGCCCGGGGCAATACACGGGACCTACGAGATGTATTGGACAGTAAGGCAAAACTTGCAAGGTCAATATACGGGTCACGGGCACGCGCGCCAACACGGGACGATGATCGTCGCGCCGGATACACCAAAAGCAAATCCGGCCGGGCCGAATACAACAGACAAGACTCATATGAACTGCGTCGTGATATAGCCCGGCACAGAGGTGCCGCACACCCCCTATGCTTCACTGATGAAGTTATGGATCACGAATTCCCGGAGGGTTTCAAACCCGTAAATATCGAGTCATATGATGGTACAACAGATCCCGCTGTATGGATTGAGGATTTCCTCCTTCATATCCACATGGCTCGCGGTGATGATCTACATGCCATCAAGTACCTCCCACTAAAACTCAAAGGACCAGCTCGGCATTGGCTGAATAGCCTGCCATCAGACTCCGTCGGCAGTTGGGAGGATCTGGAAGATGCATTCCTTGACAACTTCCAGGGCACTTGTGTGCGACCACCGGATGCTGATGACTTGAGCCATATAACTCAGCAGCCAGGGGAATCGGCCAGACAATTGTGGACTCGGTTCCTGACTAAGAAAAACCAAATTGTCGACTGTCCTGACACAGAGGCCCTAGCGGCATTCAAGCACAACATCCGTGACGAGTGGCTTGCCTGCCACCTTGGCCAGGAGAAGCCGAAGTCTATGGCAGCCCTCACGGCACTCATGACCCGCTTTTGCGCGGGCGACGATAGCTGGCTGGCTCGCAGCAATAACACATCGAGGAATCCGGGCACTTTGGATACCAAAGATGCCAACGGCAGACAACGTCGTAACAGACCAAAGCACCGCAATAACGGTGATAACACTGAGGATACGACAGTCAATGCCGGATTCAGAGGCTCTAGATCCGGTCAGCGGAAAAAGCCATTTAAAAGAAGTACTCCGGCTTCGTCCAGTTTAGACCGCATACTGGATCGCTCGTGTCAAATCCACGACACCCCTGACAAGCCAGCCAATCACACCAACAGAGAATGCTAGGTGTTCAAGCAGGCCAGCAAATTAAATGCTGAAAACAAGGACAAGGGGCTGCATAGTGATGACGAGGAGGAGCCCCGGCCGCCGAACACGGGAGGACGAAAGGGTTTCCCTCCACAAGTGAAAAACAGTGAACATGATATACGCAACCCACATTCCCAAGGGGGAGCGGAAGCGTGCACTAAGGGACGTCTATGCGATGGAGCCCGTCGCCCCAAAGTTTAATCCATGGTCCGCTTGCCCGATCACCTTTGATCGTAGGGACCACCCCACTAGTATCCGTCATGGCGGATCCGCCGCACTGGTCCTAGACCCCATCATCGACGAATTTCACCTCACTTGAGTCCTTACGGACGACGGCAGCAGCCTGAACTTGCTCTATCAGGATACAGTGCGAAAAATGGCCATCGATCCCTTGAGGATCAAACCCACCACGACCACCTTTAAGGGCGTCATTCCAGGTGTAGAGGCCCATTGCACGGGCTCAATCACACTGTAAGTGGTCTTCAGATCACCGGATAACTTTCGAAGCGAGGAGTTAATCTTCGACAACATCCCGTTTCACAGTGGCTATCATGCACTGCTCGGACGAACTGCATTTGCAAAATTCAATGTAGTACCGCATTACGCATACCTCAAGCTGAAGATGCCAGGACCTCGGGGGGTCATAACAGTGAATGGAAATACAGAACGCTCGCTCTGCACGGAAGAGCACACTACGGCCCTCGCAGCAGAAGCACAAAGCAGCCTTTCAAGGCAAACCACTAATTCTGCGATACAGCCCCCGAACACCTTCAAGCGTGTCCGGAGTAAACTACAGCAGGATCTCCTGGCACGTTCAGAGCTCGCCTAGCAATTCAGCCCCAGTCCCAGTCCCAGTCAAGCAACGAAATCCGTGCCGCGCGTACATAATTACACACTGAAAATACCATGGACATAGGCGGGGGCACGATCAGGGCACGCCCCGCAATATGGCTTAACCTCCCTTGGGGCTATATATCTATATCATTTATTTTCTCTTTCAGGGCCTAACTCTCTGGAAGCCCTTTTCGGCAGTATGACTGCCGGACACATTACGGGAAGGAACAACCAAGGCGGCAAGAAGCTAAGATGTACACGGGAACCCCCAGGTGGTCTCTAATCATAATACCCGCTTTCTACTATCCATACGCAGCTAGCCCTTGGATAGGACATTTTGAATGGTCCTACTTTCCGCTTATTGCACTACCTGTACCAGTACGCTTCGACGTATTATTTAAATAACAATGCTTATCATTAGTCTATTATTGCATTTTTATCTTTTTTTCTCTCTTATATGTCCATTTACGACAATCCGCACCCGCACGTTCGGGTACGGTCAGTACGCCAGGGGCTTTCGTTTACCCCATAATACGGCGCAAGAAGTCCGAACACTTTCGACAGTGCGGCACCCCAAACTTATAGCATTATATGCATCAGCTCCGAATCATGTCTTTGGTCAAATGTTGGGTTTGCCCGGCTCCCATGCTTTGGTACCTTACGTTCCGCTATATCGGCTAAGGTAGCAGTGGAGAACTACTGCGATTGTGTCCCGGTTCTTCCGGACGAGCACCTCAGTAGAGAAAGCCGAAAACTGACTGTCATGATAAGGCGAGAGACTGGTCGCTGTTCGAGAGGTCTCAAGTCCTTAAAGACTTTTTCCGCGTCGGGCGAGGAATCGGCCTTGTCCGGCTTAGGCGTGTATAGCCCCCCAAATTCGGCCTTCCGAATACCAGGGGCTTCGCCAAAATTTAAAATTGTACACTTCTATGGCTAAGTGAGAGTGATAGAGCATTATAGTCCGATTGCCTGGTTCGTTGCGCTGAACACCTCCCTTGAAGGACCCAAAATTGGGGTAAAGAGTGCTCAGGTTTATCCCGAACACCCCAGTACTAGCTACATGGGGGCAGAAGCCGACGACTGGCCAACTCTCAGATTTTATAAACGGCCGCACAGAAGGTAATATTTTAAATTAAAAAAGCGTCGCATGGTGCAAATGAACTCGTTTCATATTATAGGATCACATGAGCATGTTCATTCAAAAATTACATCCTTGGTACACTCATCCGGCACAAGGCGGGAACCCTTCAGGACACTCTCATAATAATTTTCGGGGCAGCGATGCTCCTTGCCCTCCGGTGACCCATCCTTCACAAGCTTCATGGCGTCTAGCTTCGCCCAGTGCACCTTCGCCCCGGGCAAAAGCCATGCACGCGCCCTCAATGCAAACGAACCGCTTTATGACTTCAAGCCATGGGCAGATATCCACAAGCCGCCTCACCAGACCGAAGTAGCTGCCGGGCATGGGCTCGCCGGGCCACATCCAGACTATAAGGCCCTTCATGGCCTGCTCGTCCGCCTTGTGAAGCTCGACCAATTGCTTCAGCTGGTCGCTCAAGGGCACTGGGTGTTCGGTCCCAGTATACTGAGACCAGAACAACTTCTCCGTCGAGCTCCCCTCCTCAGCTCGGTAAAACTCTGCGGCATCCAGTGCACTGCGGGGAAGATCTGCAAACGCTCCTGGAGAGCTCCGAACTCGGGTAAGAAAAAGGAAAGTCTCCTTCACGTGCTTGCTTTGCATAATGAATGCCTTACCCGCTGCTATCTTCTTCACCGCGTCAATCTCCTGGAGGACCTTGTGGGCTTCGGCCTTGGCGCTCCGGACGCTTTCAAGCGCCGGCGTGAGCTCGGACTCTCGAGTCTTAGAGTCAAGCTCCAAGGACTCGTGCTTTTTGGCGAGAGCCTCAAGATCTTGTTGCACCTCGCCCACTCGGGCTTCTTATTTCTCCCGCTCAATGCGCTCCTCGGCTGCTTTGTTCTCGGCCTCGGACAACGCCTTCTTCAGGGTCGCCGCTTCGGTCGTGGCCCTTGGGAAGTTCATGATGATCCTATTACTTTACACCCAAACTTCTTTTATTTCATATAAGCAAGGTATTGCTTACCTTTGCTCTCGTCGAGCTGCCTCTTGGTAAGGCCAAGCTCGTTCTTGGACCGCTCCAGGTCCTGCTTCTGCGCAGAGACCTCCGCCGTACGTGCGGCAGCGGCCAGCAGAGAAGCCTGCACATACACATAGACATTTTTCTGATTAGACTCCTGAGTTATCATTTGATCCTCTATTCGGCCTTTCTTCTCGAACACCGAATAAAGCATCAGGGGCTACTTTCTATGCGGTAATATTTTCTTATATATATTTTGATTGCTTACCTCAAAGCCTGTTAGGAGGCTGGAGCAAGCTTTGGTCAGCCCATTTTGGACGGACTAAACCTTCTCGATCACCGCACTCATGATAGTGCGGTGCTCTTCGTTGATGGAAGCGCTGCGAAGTGCTTCCAGCAAGTTGTCCGGTGCCTCTAGATGGACAGAGGACACCGACACGGGTGGTTGGCCCCCCTTAACGGGGGACCACTTGCTAGAGTCCAGAACCATCGAAGATTCCGGTGCAGTGTTTGGCTGGGGGCCGAACCTGGAGCCCACGGGAGTCTGGCTCCCTTTGCGCCCAGGGTCCGGAAGGTCGCCTCGAGGCGGCCCCAGGACTGCCTCCCCTTGGCCCGGTGCCTGTTGAGACAACACCTCAACGTTGTCCGTAGGGCAAGGGGTGGAGGCGGTTGAAAGAGACCGTTGTTCATATCCGACGAGTCCAACGAACCGCTCGACGAAGATACATCGAGATGAGCTCGGGACGAACTGCATAATCATGTTCGGCATGAGGAGAACCAGTGCAGTAAAACATACCATGAATTACTATGGTGTCCGAATACTTACGACTTCACCAGGGGCTTGACCCTGGGTAGCCACTCGTCGCCGCTGTAGGCAGCCGTCGTGGAGCAGTCCAGAGGGAGGGTCCTGCCCTTCTTGGACCCTTCGGCCTTCCCGGTTGGGTCAGCCTTCCTTTTCTTGTCTCCCCCGGCTGGGGGGGGGGACAACTTTCCTCTTCCCCTCCTTGTTTTCGTGGGAGGAGGGCGCGTTGCAGTTATCGGACGATGAGTCCGATACAACCTTGCGCCGGAGACCCTTTCGGGTCCCCGCGGCCTTCTTCTTGGCCTTCTTCATCGGCACCTTGTACGGTACCGGAACCAGCATCTTCGTCAGGAGAGCAGCTGTAGGATCCTCCGGCAGGGGGGCGGGGCAATCGATCTGCTCCGTTGTCTTCACCCAGTCTTGTTAAAGGCATGGAAGGCGTAGATCCCGCACATGATTAAACTGGGGCAAATGGATACCCTGTGAAATATAAAAACTTACCGGATTGGCGCGGCGCTTTGCGCTGAGTCCACGGTCCTCGGTGAGGGAAGGAGGTACCTCGGCACCCTTGAACAGCAACCTCCAGACGTCCTCGTGCATCGTGTCATAGAGTTCTCGCAGCGTCTGGTGCTTGGCCGGGTCGAAATCCCACAAGTTGAATACCCGTTGTTGACACGGGAGAATCCGGCGGAAGAGCATGACCTGGACCACGTTGACGAGCTTGATTTTCTTGCTCATCATGTTCTTGATGCAGGTCTGGAGTCCGGTCAGCTCTACCAAAGAACCCCAGGACAGGCCCTTCTCTTTCCAGGAGGTGAGCCGTGTGGGGATTCCGAATCGAAATTCAGGGGCTGCCGCCTAGTTGGTGTCACGCGGCTCGGTGATGTAGAACCATCCCGATTGCCACCCCTTTATGGTCTCCACATAGGAGCCTTCGAGCCAGATGACGTTAGGCATCTTTCCTACCATGGCGCCCCCGCACTCCGCTTGCTGGCCGACCACCATCTTCGGTTTGACGTTGAAGGTCTTCAGCCACAAGCCGAAATGAGGCTTGATGCGGAGGAAGGCCTCGCACACGACGATAAAAGCCGAGATGTTGAGGATGAAATTGGGGGCCAGATCATGAAAATCCAGCCCGTAGTAGAACATGAGCCCGCGGACAAACGGGTGGAGGGGAAATACCAATCCCCGGACAAAATGGGTAAGAAAAACTACCCTCTCATGGGGTTTGGGCATTGGGATGATCTGCCCCGCATCTGGCAGCCGGTGCGCGCTATCCGCGGCCAGATATTCGACTTCCCGTAACTTTTTGATGTTCTCCTTCGTGGCGGAGGAGACCATCCACTTTCCTCCTGCTCCGGACATGCTTGGAGTGGTTTGAGAAGAAGAACGCGAGCTTGGGCTCTAGAGCTCGAGTGTGCAGGAATGGGTAAGCAAGGCGGAAGAAGGCGTGGGTGAAAAGAGTGAATCTTCGTCCCTTTATAAGGGCGGAGGAGGCGATACGCCTCCCCACTTTCCTGGTAAAATTGCTTATTCCCCAAGCATCGTAATTGATGGCGCGGTTGGGTTACCCACGTCCGTATTGATGAGAATGCCGTAATAAGGGGAACACGATCTCTGCTTTTACAAGACATGTCAAGAAAACCACCTCGCGATATGTGCGGTTCTAGTTGAGAAAAACGGTTCGAATGATGACCGGGCCATGGCGTGATGTCATGTTGTCAAAACGTGTCAGCAGATTAGAGTTGTGGAAGTATTATTCTCTCTACGGTGGTATGTGGAACTTGTTTTGCAGGACCGGACACTATCCTTGTGTTCAAAATCTTCCATGGAGTATTCGGAGGAGGAACCCGCCTTGCAATGTCGAAGATAATTCTACGCGCTGGACTCATCATCATTGAAGCCTGGTTCAGGTGCTACTGAGGGAGTCCTGGATTAGGGGGTCTTCGGACAGCCGGACTATATCCTTTGGCCGGACTGTTGGACTATGAAGATACAAGATTGAAAACTTCGTCCCGTGTCCGGATGGGACTCTACTTGGCGTGGAAGGAAAGCTAGGCAATACGGATATGTATATCTCCTCCATTGTAACCGACCTTGTGTAACCCTAGCCCCCTCTGGTGTCTATATAAACCGGAGGGTTTAGTCCGTAGGACAACAGACAATCATACCATAGGCTAGCTTCTAGGGTTTAGCCTCTATGATCTCGTGGTAGATCAACTCTTGTAATACTCATATCATCAAGAACAATCAAGCAGGACGTAGGGTATTACCTCCATCAAGAGGGCCCAAACCTGGGTAAACATCGTGTCCCCTACCTCCTGTTACCATCCGCCTTAGACGCACAGTTCGGGACCCCCTACCCGAGATCCATCGGTTTTGACACCGACAGCGACTTAAGGGTATGATCCGCCACGCGACCCAGCAGCAGACCAAATCAACTTCGGTTAAACCGTTTCCTAGCAGGGCTTGGACCTTTCTGATAGTAGGGGCGAGTTTCTTCTGTTCGGCGGCGGTAAGCTTTTCAGGGAGTTGATGTTTCGGGTCAAGACGTTTAGCACAATAACCCGACAATGGATTTTCATCAACCAGCGATATATCTTTATAATAGAACCACGTCTGATTCCAGTCCCTGGGGTGACTCGGTAGAGCTCCTTGAGGGAAGACGGCATCTCTTCTGCGTTGAATCGAGATTCCACCAAGTTCTAAGCTGGGCCCATTTGTGAATTCATTTTGGTGGTTCAGATAGAAGAATTCCCTGAAAAGCTCGACGCTAGGCTCTTCTTGAAGATATAATTGACAGAAAACTTGAAAGTTACAGATGTTTGACACGGAGTTGGGTCCAATGTCTTGAGGATGGAGTTTGAAGAAGTGCAGAACGTCTCGAAAAAACTTAGAGCCGGGCGGTGAGAAGCCCCGGTTCATGTGATCAGTGAATACAATGACTTCACTGTCCTTTGGCAGAGGTCTCTTTTCGCCCGGGTCAGGAGCGCGGTAATGCATGACACTCTTCTCTGGCAAATATCCAACTTTGACAAAATCTTTTAAAGTATCCTCAGTGACGATGGAGGGAACCCATTTACATGTAGTAACTGTCTTTGGCGGCATTGTGAAGACAGACAACCTAAAGGAAGGGAATAATTTGCCGGCTCAAGTTAGTTGGTGAAATCACGAGTTAACTGTTGCAGTGTACATTCAGAATGGCAGCTTAAGTGAGGACTAATGATATATGGTTAATTGTAAACCGGATATGTAAGCTGCCATGACACATACTGGTATTCAAGATCTGATAAGAGTAAAAATCTACTATGTATGGGGACAAACAAGTTTTGCAGATCGAAGCTATGAGATTAGATCCACGGCAATTCAGAAAAAGGAAATAAATTCTAAAAACTACAGAGGCGGCAGCAGAAAAGTGGAGGTGCCCAGAGGATATCTATTACGATGAGGATATATTCTAGTATAAAAACAGATGCTAAAACTGCTATGGCACAGGACCTACATTATTTTCAGATCAAAACTACGTGATCTAGCAAGGAGAAGGAGGAGCAGCGATGAACACTGACGAACACCGAAACCCTAAAGGACAGATCCATGAAAAGGAAAAGGGAAGACTTACTGATGCTAGCTGACAGCGGAGGAGTGCCGCAGTGTTTCTGGACCATTCAGGGCGATGCAGCGGCCGGAATTGATGAAGGGGACGGAGGTCGATGGTGGCGGAGCTTGTGTGGGCTGGTGCATCGCGAGGAAGAAGAAGACGAGAAGGAGAAGAGAGGAGAATGAGAAAGGGGTGGTTTGACCCAATTTATAAGGAAAGGGGTAACAGGCAGGCACGAAAAACGAGGAGGCCAAATGATGATTATCCAACTAATTAAACGCCTCGATTTTCAGAAGGTCGTTAAAGATAAAGATCTGTTAAAGATGACGTCGTGGCGAGTTTCTGAAATTCCGGGAGATGACGTCATGGCATGTTACAAGGTTTTCATAGCAGATGTAGAAGGATTTTTCTAAGTGTTGAAGATTGACATGAACAAGTTCAAATCAACTTGGGTCCTAATGTTGGGGATATGACTACCAGATATAACCCGCCCAGGAGGGGATGGGTCAACCACAATGGCGGTTCATCTATATGAAGCCCAAGAATATACAATATGGCAGTTCATATATAGGCTTGCAAGAGGCCCAAGCCCAGAGGCGGCTTAAGGCCCGTAAGTATAAACCGCCATGTACGTGTAGACTTGTAATATGAGGCATGTAAGATACGTCACCGAGCCGGACACGTTGTATGAGCTATTCGGGACTTTGTAGGCCGCAGGGCGTCAACCCGTGTATATAAGGGGACGACCCGACAACAGCTTAGGGCAAGAAACATCAAGTCGAGAGCCAGGCAAAGCATATTCGCTCCCTGGTAATCGAAACCCTAGCAATACCACCTCAACTGGAGTAGGCCTTTACCTTCACCGCAAGGGGCCGAACCAGTATAAATCCTCATGTCCTTTGTCCTGTTTTAACCCCTTTAAGCTAACCTCGTCGCAATGGCTCTACAACTAAGTCCTTCTATGAGGACATCTGCCATGACACTTCCACGACAGGGGGAGAGGAAAACGAGAGGCAAATGGCAAATAATCTAAATTGCGAGGAGATGAGATTTATGATTAGGAACCTGGTATATGTTGAAGATCCTTCCCGGCAACGGTGCCAGAAATTCTCCTTGATGGTAGCTGGAACTACGTCGGTATTTCCCTGGAGAGGGAGGGATGATGTAGCACATCGACGGTAGGTATTTCCCCTCAGTTATGAAACAAAGGTTATCGAACCAGTAGGAGAACCAAGCAACACAACGTAAACAGCCCCTGCACACAAATAACAACACCTCGCAACCCGACGTGTTAAAGGGGTTGTCAATCCCTTTCGGGGTACGGCGCCAGAAATTGCGTGTTGACGGGAGAAAGTTGTAATAGATTGAAATAATAGATCGCAAATAAAATAAAGTACAACAAAGTATTTTTGGATTTTTTGATTTAATAGATCTGAAAAAGTAGATCGCAAGGCAAATATATGAGAAAGAAGACCCGGGGTCCGTAGGTTTCACTAGTGGCTTCTCTCGAGAATGGGTAAACAAATTACTGTTGGGTGATGACCCACAAGTATATGGGATCTATCATAGTCCTTTCGATAAGTAAGAGTGTCGAACCCAACGAGGAGCAGAAGGAAATGATAAGCAGTTTTCAGTAAGGTATTCTCTGCAAGCACTGAAATTATCGGTAACAGATAGTTTTGTGATAAGGTAATTTGTAACGGTAACAAGTAGTAAAAGTAAATAAGGTGCAGCAATATGGCCCAATCCTTTTTGTAGAAAAGGACAAGCCTGGAAAAACTCTTATATAAAGGAAAGCGCTCCCGAGGACACATGGGAATTATCGTCAAGCGAGTTTTCATCACGTTCATATGATTCGCGTTCGGTACTTTGATAATTTGATATGTGGGTGGACTAGTGCTTGGGTACTGCCCTTCCTTGGACAATCATCCCACTTACGATTAACCCCTCTTGCAAGCATCTGCAACTACAAAAGCAGCATTAAGGTAAACCTAACCATAGCATGAAACATATGGATCCAAATCAGCCCCTTACGAAGCAACTAATAAACTAGGGTTTAAGCTTCTATCACTTTAGCAACCCATCATCTACTTATTACTTCCCAATGCCTTCCTCTAGGCCCAAACAATGCTGAAGTGTCATGTAGTCGACGTTCACATGACACCACTAGAGGAGAGACAACATACATCTCATCAAAATATCGAACGAATACCAAATTCACATGACTACTTATAGCAAGACTTCTCCCATGTCCTCAGGAACAAACATAACTACTCACAAATCATATTAATGTTCGAAATCAGAGGGGTATTAGTATGCATAAAGGATCTGAACATATGATCTTCCACCAAATAAACCAACTAGCATCAACTACAAAGAGTAATCAACACTACTAGCAACCCACATGTACCAGTCTCAGGTTTTGGGACAAAGATTGGATACAAGAGATGAACTAGTGTTTGAGATGAGATGGTGCTGGTGAAGATGTTGATGGAGATTGACCCCCTCCAGATGAGAGGATCGATGGTGATGATTTCCCCCTCCCGGAGGGAAGTTTCCCTGGCAGAACAGCTCCACCAGAGCCCTAGATTGGTTCCGCCTCGTGGCGGCGGAGTTTCATCCCGTGAGCTTGCTTATGATTTTTTTTCCAGGGCAAAAGACCTCATATAGCAGAAGATGGGCATCGGAGGCCTGCCAGGGGGCCCACAAGGCAGGGGGCGCGCCCAGGGGGGTAGGGCGCGCCCCCCACCCTCATGGATGGTGGGTGGCCCCCCTCTAGTACTTCTATCGGTGTTCTGGGAACGGGGGTCCCCAGACTTGCATGCCTGCGGCCCACAGCGTGGCTCCACCAGCGGCCCTGTACGACCCATCTTCACCAGCAAACACTCAAGACCCTTGCGAGGGGCCAAGCCTCACGAGGCGGACGACGCAAGACCTTCTCAGGGGCGGCCTCACCAGGCCGGCTCACGAGGGGCGGAGAGATCAAGGCAAGGGACACCTCGCGAGGTTTGTGTGACGCAAGCCATGACGACTGGAGCCAGGCAGGCGCCAGCACGCGCAGTGTCCTCGTTTCCTCTTTGGTGCTAAAGGGGCAAGCGCAGGCGAGGAGTCCCGAGGCATCAGGCAAAGGTTTCCATATCGGTGTAACAAGACCAAGACCAGTAGGACAGCAGGACGGAGGTCATCGTGGAGCCCAAGACGGCGTCACCACCGGAGCCTCTGGCAGGCGAATACTACTTTTTTCAAGATAGCTCGTACTAGCTGCCCCCCTTCGAATTGGCCGTTGTGGGATCCCTTCCCGCTCAATATTTGGGAAGAGGATCAGGGCCTCTATATATAGGACTAGCCACCACCATAGGAGGTAACCGGAGAGAGAGCGGATTCCGATCCTCGACCACACAAGCACACCAAGCACAAGAACACCTCATCTCGCGAGGCTGTTCTCCCCTGGTAACTGTTCATCCTCAGCCCAAGAGGCAATCCACCACACCACACTGGAGGGTATTACACCACAACGGTGGCCCGAACCAGTATAGATCTTGTGTCTCATGTTCTTTGGGTTCGTCGAGCTAGGCCGTGAGATTGTAAAGCATGCGAGCTAGATAGGGGGAGAGATATTTGTGCGCACCCCAGTGTTCAAACCTCAAGGGTTTTGCCGGAACCCGAAATCTGACATTTGGCGCGCCGGGTAGGGGTGCGTCGAAGCTTTGCCCCCCCCCCCCCCCCCGACAGCCTCGCCTCTCCGACCAACTCTCATGGATGCCGCCTTTCTCCGACTAGATCGACGGGCGCCCTCCGCAGCACCGGGGAATTCCGGGCCTTCACCCCGCCTTGCAGCTGGTGCAATGGCCGCACAAGTTCAAGCCGGAGATGCCGCCCCGTTACGATGGTGCGGCGGATCCGGCAGCCTTCCTGCTGGCGTACGAGGAGGCCGTCTTGGAGGCCGGGGGTGACGGTAAGGTCATGGCCAACTGGCTCCCAATGGCCCAGGCTGGCGTGCCGCGCGCCTGGCTCCTCCATCTGCCAGAATCTTCCGTGGCCTCCTAGGAGGATCTGCGTGACCTCTTCATCGCACGCTTCGGAGGACCGGCACCCCCTATCATCGCGGCCCTCCTCGGTGGCTCGCAGGCGCCGCCCCCGGATCGTCACACCAAGCCGTTCTTTCGCCAGATCAGCACCGTCTCCATGCGGCAGGGGGCTCCCCCGGGTTGGGCGGCGCCCAAGGCCGACCTGATCTTCAACTCGGGGGATCATCCAGTCAACACCGTCGGCTCAGGCGTGCTTCCGATGCTTTGCACGCCCACCATCTGCGGCGTAGCCGTTACCAAGACCCTCATCGACGGCGGCGCCGGCCTCAACGTCCTCTCCGTGGAGGCTTTCAGCCTCCTTCACGTACCACTCAAGTGGCTCTGCCCCAGCAAGCCTTTTCCCGGGTCGGTGGCGGCTCCTCCGACCCCCTGGGGCAGATCCGCCTCCCCTTGACTTTCGGCACACACGACAACTACCGCACCGAGCTGATCAACTTCGACATTGCCCGCATCGGCTTGCCGTACAATGCCATCCTTGGTTACCCAGCGTTGGCCCAGTCCATGGCAGCCACTCATCCTGCCTACAACCTCATGATGATGCCAGGAAGCAAGGACGTCCTCATCGTGGTCGGAGACACCAAGGAAGCCATGGCGGCCCTCAAACTCGCCTTCAGGGCCACGGTGGAAGCTTGCCCGACCGACAAGGCAGTGTCCAGAACCAAGGGGACTGCGCCGACCAAGAAGAAGCAGTTGTTCACTCAGGGTCAAGCCAAGATGAAGCAGATACCGGTCGACAGGGACGGGGCCTCTGGCGCCACCTTTACCATAGGCGCCGACTTCGCCCCAGATCAAGAAAAAGAGTTGGTGGACTTCTTGCGGGCGAACAGGGAAGTATTCGCTTGGGAACACAAGCAGCTGGCTGGGGTCCCGAGAAAAGTGATCGAGCATCATCTGAGGGTATGCCCCAATGTGCGCCCTATGAAGCAGAGGGCAAGGCGGCAATCCACGGAGAAGCGGTCCTTCATTGTTCAGGAAATCCGCAAGCTGGTGGCAGCGGGTGTCGTTCATGAAGTACGGTACCCAGAGTGGCTGGCGAATCCGGTCCTCGTGCCAAAGAAAGGAGGGAAGGAGCGCATGTGTGTCGACTTCACCAACCTCAACAAGGCTTGCCCTCAAGACCCGTTCCCACTGCCGCGCATCGACCAGATTATCGACTCCACCGCCGAGTGCGATCTGCTATGTTTCCTGGACGCATTCTCAGGCTACCACCAGATCAAGATGGCGGTGGAAGATGAGGAGAAGACAGCTTTCCTGACCCCATGCGGGATGTACTGCTACACCTGCATGCCGTTCGGACTGCACAACGCAGGAGCGACCTTCCAGCGACTGATGCACATTTGCCTTGGGGCAGCAGTTCAGAAGAAACGCTAAGGCCTACGCCGACGACATTGTGGTGAAGTCTCGGGAGGCAAGAACTCTGATTCAGGACCTGGAGGAGACCTTGGCGAGCCTACGCCAGGTGGACCTATGGCGCAACCAGGAGAAGTGCGTGTTTGGTGTCCCTTCGGGAAAGCTGCTGGGCTTCCTCGTGTCTCATAGGGGGATCGAGGCCAACCCAGAGAAGGTCAAGGCAGTCGAAGACATGAGCCCACCACAAAACCTCAAGGAGATGTAGAAGCTTGCAGGCTGCGTGACTTCATTGGGGCACTTCATCTCCAAGTTAGGGGAGTGCGCATTGCCGTTCTTTAAGCTGATGAAGAAGAAGGGTCCGTTCGAGTGGACCCTCGAGGCCGACGTGGCATTTCAAGACCTCAAGAGATACTTGACCAGCCCGCCGGTGATGGTGGCGCCTCGTCCTCGCGAGCCCTTGGTACTCCCTGTCTGCCACACCCCACTCCACCAGTGCGGCGCTGGTGGCCCTCAGGGAAGGGGCCGAGGTCGAGGACCCGCCAAGTGAAGTCGCCGAGCCAGATGAGGTAGCTCAACACCAAGGGGATGCTCCTGAGACAGCGGCAGCCCCGACAAGTCATCAAGCCCCAGGAGCTGGAAACCCGTAGGAAACACCTCAGCCCCCGGGAGCCAAAAACTCCGTCATCTCTCCCACCCTTGTTGAGCACTCGGTATACTTCGTCAGCACGGTCCTGCAAGATGCGAGGGCACGATACCCCATGCCTCAGAAGCTCTTCCTCGCGCTCCTGGTGGCTTCGCGCAAGCTGCGCCACTACTTCCAAGGTCACCCCATCAAGGTCGTTTCAGCTTACCCATTGGAGAGAGTGCTTAGAAGCCCCAATTTTGCGGGAAGGGTCGCCAAATGGAACATCGAGCTACAAGCGTTCGACTTGGAGTTCAGCACAACCAGAGTCATCAAGGGGGCTGCACTTGCTGACTTTGTGGCAGAATGGACCGACACCCCGGAGCTCGAAGCAGGCGAGAACCGATCCCTCTCGCCAGGAAGTGAAGCGCCCGATGGATGGGTCATGTACTTCGATGGCACATTCGCATGGCGGGGCGGGGGGGGGGGGGGGCTGGAGCCATGCTCATCTCGTCCACTCAGGACAAGCTTTACTATGTCGTGCAGCTCTGCTTCTAGCGGGGTGAGAAGGTCTCCAACAACATCGCAGAGTATGAGGGTCTCATCGCCGGCCTCAAAGCGGCGGTGGCCTTGGGAGTAAGGCACCTCACCGTCAATGGAGACTCGCAGCTCCTCGTCAACTTCGCCAACAAGGTGTACGAGCCAAAGGATGAGCACATGGAGGCATACCTCGTGGAGGTGCGCAAAATGGAGAAGTAGTTCCTGGGTCTGGAACTACAGCATGTGCCTCGTGGCACCAACAAAGAGGCCGATGACATCGCCAGAAGAGCATCCAAGCGGCTGCCCCAAGAGCCTGGCGTCTTCGAGGAGCGGCTCTTCAAGCCTTCGGTAGCGCCTCCGCCTGCGGAGCTGGTGCCATCTTAGGAGGAACTCCCCCAGCCTCCAGCCTCGGGAGCCCCCGCCTGTGGCCCGACCTCAGGAGCGCGCCTCCTCTTAGCGCTCGAGCCTCGGGAGGGGTGCTGGATTGAGGAGTTCAAGGCGCACCTAACGAAAGGCACGTTGGCGGAGAAGGAGGAATACGCGGAGCGTGTGGCCCAACAGGCTACGACATACTGCATTTAGGACGGTGAGCTATACAGGAAGCGGCCAAATGATGTTTCTCTGCGATGCATTTCCAGGGAACAGGGGAATGAGCTGCTGGCCGACAAACACGGCGGGGACTGCGGGCACCACTCCTCGTCGCGCACCCTGGTCGGCAAGGCCTTCCGCAGTGGGTTCTACTGGCCCACAACACTCAACGATGTGGCCAAGCTGGTGAAATCCTGCGAGACCTGCCAGTTCCATGCCAAGCAGATCCACCAGCCTGTTTAGGACCTTCAGACTATCCCGCTCTCATGTCCATTCGCGGTTTAGGGGCTGGATATCCTGGACCCATTCCCTCAAGCACCTGGAGGCTACCGCTATCTCTATGTCGTTATTGACAAGTTCACCAAATGGGCGGAAGTGGAAGCTGTCCGCACCATCCCAGCTGGGTCAGCAGTCAAGTTCATCAAGGGCGTCGTAAGCCGATTTGGGGTCCCTAATCGCATCATCACCCACAAGGGCTTGCAGTTCACTTGCAATCTCTTCAAAACGTATTGTGCTAACCTTGGAATGCAGATCTGCTATGCCTCCGTGGCGCACCCCAGGAGCAACGGCCAGGCCGAACGTACCAACGCGGAGGTCCTGAGGGGCCTCAAGACAAGGACCTTCAAGAAGAAGCTTGAGGCATGCGGCAGAGGCTGGCACGATGAGCTCCAGTCTGTGTTGTGGTCCATCCGCACCACCGCCACCAGGCCGATAGGCGAGACCCCGTTCTTCCTCGTCTACGGAGCATAAGCGGTTCTCCCACACGAGGTCAGGCATCGCTCCGAGCGGGTCCTGGCGTTTGATGAAATGCGGCAGGACGCCATGCGGGGGATGGATCTCATGCTGGGGGAGGAACGCCGTCGAGAAGCCTCGCTCCGAGCTGCGAGGTACCAGCAGGCGCTGCGGCGGTACCACTGCCGCAACGTCCGCTCTAGGACGCTCGAGGTGGGTGACCTTGTCCTGAGTCGGGTGCTCTCCAGGGAAGGGCTGCACCAGCTCTCGCCCATGTGGGAGGGCCCGTTTCGGGTCGCCCACGTCTCCAGGCCTGGCACCGTGCGCCTGGAGACACAGGACCGGATCCCCATCCAGAACGCCTGGAACATCCAGCACCTCCGGAAGTTCTACCCCTGAAGCAAGGCCCGGTGCCTGTGAAGCAAGGCCCAGTGCCTGTGAATAATCTCCGCTCGTGACACTCTCACGTAATAATGAGTGGGGCAGTACATGCCCCGGAGTCTCAGGAGTGCCGCCCTCGGGCCTCGGGGGCTCCCTCCCACGCCTAGTGGCAGCACTTAGCTTTGCGCTGGTGAGAAGACAAGAAGACTGGACTAGGTGCCGGACGCGGCTTTTCATTTGCTTTCCGCATTTGGTTGCCCCCTTTTCGGAGTGAGAATTTTCTTTCTGGTGTTCCTTGCTGGCCTGGTTCCGTTGTCCTTGTTGCCTCCTTTTCTGCCCTCGGTTCCTCATTTTTGACCCGTCCTCTCCCTTGTGGTTTCGTTTTCTTGTCTTTCGCAAGGCACCCTCGCTCGAGCTCGCGAGCTAATGCTCCCCTCTCAATCCGTGCCCCCTGGGTACCGTGATGCGAAGCACTGGGTTATGGCTGGCAGTGCCTACGACCAGGGTCTGGAAGAATAAGGATTCCCTAACGAATTTTTGCAGTTCTCAGGCGCCTCTCGGGCATAGGAGGCCTCATCAGGCATTGGGGAACGCGCATCTCGCGAGGCGAAACCTACTTCGGGTGCATCGAGCTAAGTCATTCTACGCACATACATAAAACATGACGCTGCAACACCACACAAGAATGATAAACATAGCATAGCTAGTTAGAAATCATAATTGTTACACGCCCTAGTAGGGGCCCATACTTATCTCTCTCGAATGCAGGAAGGACAGGAAGAACAAAACAAAAGCGGGACGTGCTCCCATGACGGGTCGCGAGGACGGGCCCTAGGCGCTCTCCCAGGTTCAGCCAGAGCCCTCCTCGCGCTTCACCGGAGCGCGGCGACAGGACGACCCGCTGCCACCTTCGAAGCGGGTGCGGAGGCTGGTCGTAGCCGCCAATGCTGGAGCTGTTGTCGAAAGAGGAGCCGCCATAGCTGGACGAGCCATGGCCGACGCCGAGGACGAAGCCGCCCTCCTCCTCATCACGACCATCGCCAAGCTGAGCACCTCGTCGCCATCGTTGTCCTTGGGGCAGCACCCGACGCGACGATCATCTTCCCAAAATACCCTCACAAAGAGGGTCGCGTCGCCATCGTACCTGAAGTGGAGGGCACACCGCCTGCCCAGGCCACGTGCGCGGGCGAACGTCTGCCAGCCGTGAGTCAGGACCGCGTTGCCCACGGCGAAGACCTCGACCGCGACCCAAGAAGCCTTGCTGCAGCAGCCGTCCGCCTGCAGCCAAAGACTGCCTGCACCAGTGGTAGGCAGCTCGCTGACAAAGAAGTGCGGAAGCTGAAGCCAAGTGCCGGCCGGGTTCTGCAACCACACGATGAACTCTGGCATCACCTCCGCCGAGTGGAAGCGCGGCCGAGGGGGCCGCGCAACCACGGCATGCCTCACCTCATCAACAGGACTACCACGACCTGGGCGTCTGCAGTCGCGAGAAGAGGCGCCGCCGCAGCCGTGAGGGGCCGTGGCGGGAGTCACAATGTGCTTGTGGGGACGGCCACGCCCCCTCTTGGGCGGCGGTGAGCCAGCCCCCTCCTGACGAGCCTTCCCCTTCTCCTCAACCAAGAGCCTCTTTGCAGGCACCATTGGTGTCGCTGCCGACAGTAGAGCAAGGAAGAAGAAGAAGCGGGGGAAGCAAGGAGGAGACGGGTGACAGGGGCTCCGCCCCCACTTCCCATTTATAGCCAAGGGGAGGCCAATCGCCGGCCTCCACGATCTAAGGTAATAATGATCTTTTTTCTGCATGCAGCAAGGACCCGTCATGTCGGGCAGTTGCCGAGGCAGCATGGGGAAGCGGAGACGCCCACGTCCAATCAGTCGCCACGCTCCAACCATGGCTGCAGGATGTTGGGGCCTGCGGCGCTCCGCACTTGCCCTTTGGCTTCGCCTCGAAGCCAAGCCCGAGCACGCCTTGGGCCCAGGGGCTACTGTTGGCGTTCTGGGAACGGGGGTCCCCAGACTTGCCTGCCTGCGGCCCGCAGCGTGGCTTCATCGGCGGCCCTGCACGGCCCATCTTCACTAGCAAACATTCAAGACCCTCGCGAGGTGGACGACGCAAGACCTCCTCAGGAGCGGCCTCGCCAGGCTGGCTCGCGAGGGTGGAGAGATCAAGGCAAGGGGCACCTCGCAAGGTTCCTGTGACGCAAGCAATGACGACTGGAACCAGCCGGGCGCCAGCGTGCGCAGTGTCCTCGTTTCCTCTTTGGTGCTAAAGGGGCAAGCGCAGACGAGGAGTCCCGAGGCATCAGGCAAAGGTTTCCGTATCGGTGCAAGAAGACCAAGACCAGCAGGATGGCAGGACGGAGGTCACCGTGGAGCCCAAGACGACGTCACCACCAGAGCCTTTGGCAGGCGAAGACTACTTTTGTCAGGATAGCTTGTACTAGTTGTCTCCCTTCGAATTTGGCCATTGTGGGATCCCTTCCCGCTCAATATTTGGGAAGAGGACCAGGGCCTCTATAAATAGGACTAGCCACCACTATAGGAGGTAATCGGAGGGAGAGCGGATTCCGACTCAACCACACAAGCACACCAATCAGAAGAACACCTCATCTCGCGAGGTTGTTCTTCCCTTGTAACTGTTCATCCTCAGCCCAAGAGGCAATCCACCACACCACACTGGAGTAGGGTATTACACCACAATGGTGGCCCGAACCAGTATAAATCTTGTGTCTCATGTTCTTTGGGTTCATCGAGCTAGGTCGTGAGATCGTAGAGTATGCGAGCTAGAGAGGGGGAGAGATCTTTGTGTGCACCCCAGTGTTCGAACCTCAAGGGTTTTGTCGGAACCCGAAATCCGACACCTAACAAATTTTTGCAGCTCTCGGGCGCCTTCCGAGCACAGGAGGCCTCGTCGGGCATTGGGGAACGCGCATCTCGCAAGGCGGAACCTACTTCAGGCGCATGAAGCTAAGTTATTCCTATGCGCATACATAAAACACGACGCTGCAGCACAACACAGGAATGATAAACATAGCACAGCCACTTAGAAATCATAATTGTTGCACGCCCCAACGGGGCCCCATACTTGTCTCTCTCTTAATGTAGGAAGGAAATGAAGAACGAAACAAAAGCGAAATGTGCTCCCGCGGTAGGTCGCGAGGACGGGCCCGTGGTGCTCTCCTGAGCTCAGCCAGACCCCTCATCACGCTTCACCGGAGCACGACGACGAGACGACCCACTGCCGCCTTCGAAGCGGGCGCGAAGGCTGGTCGTATCAACCGCCGTTGGAGCTGTCGCCAGAAGAAGAGTCGCCGTAGCTGGACGAGACATGGCCGGCGCCAAGGGCGGGCCCGCTGTCACTCTCATCGCGGCCATCGCCAAGGCCGAGCACCTCGCCGCGGTTGTTGTCCTCGGGGAAGCACCCGACGCGGCGACCATATTCCCCAAATACCCTCACGAAGAGGGTCGAGTCACTGTCGTACTTGAAGTGGAGGGCACATCGCCTACCTAGTCCGCACGTGGGGGCGAACGTCTGCCAACCGCGGGCTAGGACTGCATTGCCTGCGGCGGAGACCTCGACCGCGACCCAAGAAGCCTTGCTGCTGCAGCCGTCCGCCTGCAGCCAAAGACCGCCTAAACCACTGGCTGGCAGCTTGCCGACAAAGAAGCACGGGAGCTGAAGCCAAGTGCCGGCCGGGTTCTCCGACCACACGATGAACTCTGGCAGCACTTCCGTAGAGTGGAAGCGCGGCCTGGGCGGCCGCGCGACCATGGCGCGCCTCCCTTCATCAATGCCCCCCCACGACTCAAGCGACCACCACCACGCGAAGAGGCGCCACCGCGGCCACGAGGGGCCGCGGCGGGGGTCATGGTGTGCTTGCGGGGACGGCTGCGCCCCCTCTTGGGCGGCGGTGAGCCAGGCCCCTCCTGGCGAGCCTTCCCCTTCTCCGCAGCAGAGAGCCTCTTTGCATGCGCCATGGGTGTCGCTGCTGGCAGTGAAGCAAGGAAGAAGAAGGAGCGGGAGAAGCAAAGGGAGAGATGGGCGACGGGGGCTCCGCCCCTACCCATTTATAGCCAAGGGGAGGCCAACCGCTGGCCTCCGTGATCTAAGGTGATAATGACTTTTTCTGCATGCAGCAGGGACTCGTCAAGTCAGGCAGTTGCCGAGGCAGCGTAGGGAAGCAGAGACGCCCACATCCAATCAATTGCCACGTGACAAGAGGGGCCGCAGGCTGTTGGGGCCCGCGGCGCTCTGCACTTGTACTTTGGCTTTGCCTTAAAGCCAAGTCCGAGTACGCCTTGGGCCCAGGGGCTACTGTCGGCGTTCTGGGAATGGGGGTCCCCAGTCTTGCCTGGCTGCAACCCACATCGTGGCTCCACTAGTGGCCTTGTATGGCCCATCTTCACCAGCAAACACTCAAGACCCTCGTGAGGGGCCAAGCCTCACGAGGCGGACGACGCAAGACCTCCTCAGGGGCGGCCTCACCAGGCCGACTCATGAGGGGCGGAGAGATCAAGGCAAGGGACACCTCGCGAGGTTTGTGTGACACAAGCCATGACGACTGGAGCCAGGCGGGCGCCAGCGCACGCAGTGTCCTCATTTCCTCTTTGGTGCTAAAGGGGCAAGCACAGGCAAGGAGTCCTGAGGCATCAGGCAAAGGTTTCCATATTGGTGTAACAAGACCAAGACCAGCAGGACGGAGGTCACCGTGGAGCCCAAGACGGCGTCACGACCAGAGCCTCTAGCAGGCGAAGACTACTTTTGTCAGGATAGCTCATACTAGCTGTCCCCCTTCGAATTGGCCGTTGTGGGATCCCTTCCAGCTCAATATTTGGGAAGAGGACCAGGGCCTCTATATATAGGACTAGCCACCATCATAGCAAGAGAGGCTCATCTAGAAGGAGAGGATCCCCGAACACACAAGCTCACCAAACACAAGAACACCTCTCCTCAGGAGGCTGTTCTTCCCTTGTAACTGTTCATCCTTAGCCCAAGAGGCAATCCACCACACCACACTGGAGTAGGGTATTACACCACAACGGTGGCCCGAACCAGTATAAATCTTGTGTCTCGTGTTCTTTGGGTCCATCGAGATAGGCCGTGAGATCGTGGAGTGCGCGAGCTAGAGAGGGGGAGAGATCTTTGTGCGCACCCCAGGGTTCGAACCTTAAGGGTTTTGCCGGAACCCGAAATCCGACAACTTCCTTCGCCCAATATTTTTTATATATTCTGAAACATGCTCCCGTGAAGTTTCAGGACTTTTGGAGTTGTGCAGAATAGGTCTCTAATATTTGCTCCTTTTCCAGCCCAGAATTCCAGCTGCCGGCATTCTCCCTCTTCATGTAACCCTGAAAATAAGAGAGAATAGGCATAAGTATAGTGACATAATGTGTAATAACAACCCACAATGCAATAAATATTCATATAAAAGCATGATGCAAAATGGACGTATCAACTCCCCCAAGCTTAGACCTCGCTTGTCCTCAAGCAGAAGCCAAAATCGAAAAATATGTCCACATGTTTAGAGATAGAGGTGTTGATAAAATAAAATACGGACATGAGGGCATCATGATCATTCTTATAACAGCAACATATATATATATATATTCATATCATCTCTTATGCTAAAGTAACAATTCATTCACAATTTCAGGTATGAATCATAAACTTCATTGAAAACTAACAAACTATAGTCTCAGTCATTGAACCAATTGCAATTTATCATAACATCAGAAAGAGTCAACATAAGAGCTTTTCAGCAAGTTCACATACTCAACTATCATTTAGTCTTTCACAATTGCTAACACTCACGTAATATTTATGGGTATGAAGTTTTAATCGGACACAGAGAAAGATAGGGGCTTATAGTATTGCCTCCCAACCTTTTACCTCAAGGGTAATGTCAACAATAATAGTTCATGAAAACTCACATCCAATTAGCTACGTATATCAGGATCTTTCCAACACATTGTGCTTGCCAAAGGATAAAATGTAAAAAGGAAAGGTGAAGATCACCATGACTCTTGTATGAAGTATAAGGCAAGAATAAAAGATAGGCCCTTCGCGGAGGGAAGCAGAGGTTGTCATGTGCTTTAATGGTTGAATGCACGAAACCTTAATGCAAAAGAACATCACTTTGTATTGCCACTTGTGATATGGATCTTTATTATGCAGTCTGTCGCTTTTATTTCTTCCACATCACAAGATCGTATAAAGCTTATTTTCTCCGCACTAATAAATCATACATATTTAGAGAACAATTTTTATTGCTTGCAACAATGACAACTTACTTGAAGGATCTTACTCAATCCATAGGTAGATATGGTGGACTCTCATGGAAAAACCGGGTTTAAGGATATTTGGAAGCGCAAGTAGTATCTCTACTTGGTGCAAAGAATTTGGCTAGCATGAGAAGGAAAGGCAAGCTCAACATGTTGGATGATCCATGACAATATAATTTATTTTGGATGTAAGAAAACATAACCCATTACATTGACTTCCTTGTCCAACATCAACTCTTTAGCATGTCATATTTTAATGAGTGCTCACAATCATAAAAGATGTCCAAGATAGTATATTTATATGTGAAAACCTCTCTTTCTTTATTACTTCCTATTAATTGCAGCGATGACCAAAACTATGTTTGTCAACTCTCAATAACTTTTATTCATCATACTCTTTATATGTGAAGTCATTACTCTCCATAAGATCCATATGATCTCTTTAATTCTTTTTATTCTTTCTCTTCTCTTTTATTTTTATTCCCTCAAGATCAAAGCAAGATCGCAAAGCCCTTGACTCAACACTAATCTTTATTATATATAGCTCACGGACTCGATTACATAGAAGGATCATAAAGGAAAACTCAAAACTAGATCATACTTAAAACTTTATTCTACTAGATCAAGATATTACCAAAAGGACTGAACTAAGAAAAACGGTAAAGATAAAAGTGTGATGGTGATACGATACCGGGGCACTCCCCCAAGCTTGGCAGTTGCCAAGGGGAGTGCCCATACCAGATAGTCAGTTCTTCTTTGTTGGTGGAGAAGATGATGGCTATGATGGATAGTCACACATCGAGCATGGGAGATCCTCCAATTTGCGGATGATGCCCTTGAGTGCGATGATATGCTCCTTCAACAAAATATTTTCACTTGTGAGATACTTGTTTTGAATGCGAGCTAACTCAATCATCTTGAAAGCTTCATTCTCCATTGGGGTAAGGAGATTGTGATGAGGTTGAAGGATGTCTTCTACTGCCAGAACTTGATCTCCCATGGCCTTCTTGATCCCATCATCCTTGTTGATCTGCCCGGGTTCTTCTCTCTTCAGCTCTATCTTCATTAGCCAAGCATCGTTGCCCTCGTTGTTGGAGGAAGGAGACGACATGATGCCTGGCCTTGACAACCCTGGCACAAAACAGCTCGAAACAAAAACAGGAGATATTTGCGTTATACGGTGGTCAAAACCTTCGGGAGATTATATAATGAATTTTTACCGACCAAAAGAAGTATCGTGCAAGAAAATGGAGTCCGAAGAGCACACGAGATGCCCACGAGGCAGGGGGCATGCCCGGGCAGGGGGGGGTAGGGTGTGCCCTCCACCCTCGTGGAAGCCTCGTGTCCTTCCCGGACTACTTATTTTCCTATTTTCTTAAATATTCCAAAACGGAGAAAAATGCTATCAGAACTGTTTTGGAGTCGGTATACTTACCATACCACATACCTCTTCCTTTTCGGGGTCTGGAACGTTCTGGAAAGAGTCCCTTATGTATTCCGCCAGGGTTATGGTTTCAATAACATTAGTGTCATTTATAGGATTACCTGAGATAAAATGTTTGATTCTTTGACCGTTCATCACCCTGGGATTTGTGCCTTCGAAGTTGTTGATTTTTATGGCACCAGAACGATAGACCTCCTCGATGACGTAAGGACCTTCCCATTTAGAGAGGAGTTTTCCTGCAAAAAATCTTAAACGAGAGTTGTATAGCAAAACATAATCACCTACATTAAACTCATGCTTTTGTATCCTTTTGTCATGCCATCTTTTAACTTTTTCTTTAAACAGTTTGGCAGTCTCATAAGCCTGGGTTCTCCATTCATCAAGTGAGCTAATGTCAAAAAGCCTCTTCTCACTGGCAATTTTGAAATCATAATTGAGCTCTTTAATGGCCCAATATGCCTTATGTTCTAGTTCGAGAGGTAAGTGACCTGCTTTTCCATAAACCATTTTATACGGAGACATACCCATAGGATTTTAATATGCAGTTCTATAAGCCCATAATGCACCATCAAGTTTCTTGGACCAATTCTTTCTAGATCTATTAATAGTCTTTTGCAAAATTAATTTAAGCTCCCTATTACTCAGTTCTACTTGACCACTAGACTGTGGATGATAAGGAGACGCAATTCTATGATTAACATCATACTTAGCAAGCATTTTACGAAAAGCACCATGAATAAAATGTGAACCACCATCAATCATTAAGTATCTAGGGACTCCAAACCTCGGAAAAATAACTTTTTAAGCATCTTAATAGAGGTGTTATGATCATCACTACTAGTTGGAATAGCTTCTACCCACTAGGTAACGTAATTAACAACAACTAAAATATGTGTATACCCATTAGAGAAAGGAAACGGTACCATATAATCAAATCCCCAAACATCAAATGGTTCAATAACAGAAAAAGGTGTGGGTCATCCCAGAAGTAATGTCTTAAATCATAGAAAAACTTTTTCTTTTGTTGGTATGTGAAACTAGGTGGTATAAATTTAGCAACAATGTAATTAGCATAATCAGCATACCATGGAGCAGTATGAGAAGCATTTATGACATCTAATTGTTCATCAGGAAAGCTATCATCAATAGGTAGTGGGTCATCGAGAATATTCTTTAACCTAGATAAGTTGTCTGCAAGGGGGTTCTCCACTCCCTTTCTAGCAATAATATGCAAATCAAATTCTTGTAGCAAGAGAACCCATCTAATAAGCCTAGGTTTAGCATCTTTCTTTTCCATAAGATATTTAATAGCAACATGATCAGTGAGGGAGTCCTGGATTAGGGGGTGTTCGGGTAGCCGGACTATACCTTCAGCCGGACTCCTGGACTATGAAGATACAAGATTGAAGACTTCGTCCCGTGTCCGGATGGGACTTTCCTTGGCATGGAAGACAAGCTTGGCGATGCGGATATTCAAGATCTCCTACCATTGTAACCGACTCTATGTAACCCTAACCCTATCCGGTGTCTATATAAACCGGAGGGTTGTAGTCCGTAGGCAATCAACTCCATATACAACAATCATACCATAGGCTAGCTTCTAGGGTTTAGCCTCCTTGATCTCGTGGTAGATCTACTCTTGTACTACCCATATCATCAATATTAATCAAGCAGGACGTAGGGTTTTACCTCCATCAAGAGGGCCCGAACCTGGGTAAAACATCGTGTTCCCTGCCTCCTGTTACAATCCGGCCTAGACGCACAGTTCGGGACCCACTACCCGAGATCCGCCGGTTTTGACACCGACATTGGTGCTTTCATTGAGAGTTCCTCTGTGTCGTCGCCTTTAGGCCCGATGGCTCCTTTGATCATCAACAATGATACGGTCCAGGGTGAGACTTTTCTCCCCGGACAGATCTTCGTCTTCGGCGGCTTCGCTCTGCGGGCCAATTCGCTCGGCCACTTGGAGTAGATCGAAAGCTACGCCCCTGGCCATCAAGTCAGGTTTGGAAGCTTAAACTACACGGCTGACATCCGCGGAGACTTGATCTTCAACGGGCTCGAGCCACGGCCAAGCGCGCCGCACTATCTCGAGGGGCATGATCTAGCTCTGCCCCCGGACAGTGTCCTGGAGGCCGCACACGCATCGGCTCCGACCCCTAACTCGGAGCCTATTGCACCAATTGAGGATGAACGGTTGGACGTCACCTCGGGGGCTGCGATCCCGAAAGCGATCGAGCCGAACGCTAGCCCCGCACTCTACACGACCCGTGACTCCGAGGATCCGGACTCCTCCCCGGATTCCGAACCCCCCGCACCCCTGCCAATCGAATCCGATTGGGCACCGATAATGGAGTTCACCGCCGCAGACATCTTTCAGCACTCGCCTTGTGGCGATATCCTGAACTCTCTCAAGACTCTCTCCTTATCAGGAGAGCCCTGGCCGAACTACGGTCAGCGAGGATGGGATACAGACGATGAAGAAATTCAAAGCCCACCCACCACCCACTTGGTAGCCACTGTCGACAATTTAAACGACGTGCTCAACTTCGACTCCGGAGACATCGACAGCATGGATGACGATGCAGGAGATACCGACGAACCAACGCCCATAGGTGATTGGACAGCCACATCATCTCACGATGTGTACATGGTGGATACCCCTAAAGGAAGCGACAATGAGGAAAAAGGGGATGGGATGGGAGATCGACCCCCCAAAAAGCAATCAAAGCATCGGCGTAAACGCCGACCCAAGCCCCGCCTCAATAAAAACCCAGCCATAGAGCAGGACGAGCCGGTAGACGACGAGCAGGCCTTAGAGCAACCGTCCGAACAGGGCAACACAGATAGAGAAACCGAACATCCCTCCTCCAGCGAAAACGGCATTCCGGACGACCTCACGCCGAATAAACCTATGGAGCAGAAGAACCTCCACGAGAGGCTCATTGCAACTGCACGCAGCCTAAAGAAGCAGAAGCGGAAGCTAAAAACAGCGGAAGACGCACTCCGGATTAGATGGAGCAAAATAATCAACACCACAGATAAGTACGGCGACAGTCGCCGCACTAAAAGCTATCCGAAAAGAAAGCTACTGCCTGAATTCGACGAAGAGGCCCTAGAGCCCTCGCATTCAAAAAATGAAAAAGCCACACGGTCGGATAGACGACCCCATAAAGCGGCAAGCGGCGCCGCACCTAAATCGGCATGCGACCCACCTAAGGATTCGCATCATGGCCCAGTCAGGTCCATTTATGGGCCAAGAAAGCAAGCTCTCGTAAGCAACGCTATGAAGCCATCATCAGAATCCGGCACACCCAAATACAGGGGCGCCGCACACCCCCTATGTTTCACCGATGAGGTCCTGGACTATGAATTCCCAGAGGGATTCAAACCCGTAAACATAGAGGCATATGATGGAACAACAGACCCTGGAGTCTGGATCGAGGATTATATCCTCCACATACACATGGCTAGAGGAGATGATCTCCACGCCATAAAATATCTACCCCTTAAGCTTAAAGGGCCAGCCCGGCATTGGCTTAAAAGCCTTCCCGAAAACACAATTGGAAGCTGGGAAGAGCTCGAGGATGCTTTCCGAGCAAACTTTCAAGGGACCTATGTCCGCCCTCCGGATGCAGACGATCTTAGTCACATAACTCAACAACCCGGAGAATCAGCTCGGCAGTTCTGGAATAGATTCCTCACTAAAAAGAATCAGATAGTCAACTGTCCGGACGCCGAAGCCTTAGCAGCTTTCAGGCATAACGTCCGAGACAAATGGCTCGCCAGATACCTCGGCCAAGAAAAGCCAAGAACAATGGCCGCACTAACAAGCCTCATGACCCGCTTTTGTGCAGGGGAGGACAGCTGGTTGGCAAGGTGCAGCCCCAGCGACCCAAGTACATCTGAAACTAGGGATGGAAAAGGAAAACCGCGACGCAACAAGGACTGTCGCTGGACTAAGGACAAAAGTCGGAAGAGCACGGCAGTCAATGCCGGATTCAAAGGCTCACGACAAAATCAGGAAAAATCGCCCCCCCAGGATAACAGGGACGATCCATCCAACCTAAGTAAAATCCTGGACAGGATATGTCAGATACACAGTACTCCCGGGAAGCCTGCTAACCATACCCACAGAGACTGTTGGGTTTTCAAACAATCCGGCAGACTCAATGCCGAACACAAGGGGCTCGACACACCAAGCGAAGACGAGGACGAACCCCAAAAGCAGAGCACCAGGAAACAAAAGAACTTCCCACAAGAAGTAAAAACAGTGAAGTCACTTCACATAACAAAACGTGCGGCGCCCGTAAGGTACGCACCACACGGCCCAAAGGGTCCTGCCACTGGTTGTCAAAACCGATCACCTTCGATCAGCTAGATTATTCTAGGAATATCAAGAATGTAGGCTGGACTGCCTTGATACTCGATCCAATAATTGGCGGACTCCAGTTTTCAAATGTCCTTATGGACGGCGGCAGTGGACTAAACCTGATATATCAGGATACAATCCAGCACATGGGAATAAACCCAGCAAGAATCCACCGCAGCAAAACCTCCTTTCAAGGGGTAATACCTGGTCCGGACACCCATTGTATGGGTTTTCTCCGGCTCGAAGTCATATTCGGCTCTGCCGATAACCTCCGCCGTGAAAAGTTGACCTTCCATATTGTCTCGTTCTCAAGTCGCTTTCAAGCACTACTGGGACGCGAAGCTTTCGCTCGCTTTAACGCAATACCGCACTATGCATCTCTTACGCTTAAGATGCCCGGTCCACGAGGCATCATCTCTTTGAAGGGGAAGCACTAAAGTGCGCCTTCCCAAGCGGAGGACTGTGCGGCCGCTTTGACAGCCCCACAGCAAAATGGCCTCACCGGCCAAAAGAAACTTCGAAATAGGTCATTCAAGACCACGAACGCGGATGGACGAGTTCGGTGCAAAATCACCATTGATGGAGGCCTAGAAGCCATATACCCCCGCACTAGGGGCTCCACGCATATACAATAAGAGACAATAAAGCTCAATCTTATATATCTTACTTTATACTTTGCTTATTTTAAACTTTTTTCGGCACGACCCGTTTTCAACTCAGTTCCTCTCTTTTACAGATGAACGTCGTGCGGCGCCCGTCCAGGACACGGCACAACGGAGACACAGGCGCAGACGTGCAGTAGGGACCCGTCCTAAAGGATTCTTTTTAGATTAAGACCCTGCGTAAACCTTTTTTATTGTCTCTTGTTGCTACACATCCCCTGGTTTTTTCTTTCTGATATAAACAAGGAGGAGGCTGGTCTCTTGGCATGTGGCCACGCTAGAATTTTTGCACGTACCTGGACACTAGGGGCTTTTTTAATAAAGAGTGTTGTTTCGCCCGCACTCATAAAGACCGAACACCTTAGGGAGTGTTCGGCGTCGCGAGTTTTGGCATTATATGCATCAGCTCCGAATCATGTCTTTGGTCAAATGTTGGGTTGCCCGGCTCCTGAGTTCGGCTACCTTACGTTCCGCTCTATCGGCTAAGGTAGCACCAGGAGAACTACTGCGATTGTGCCCCCGGTTCGGCCGGGCGAGCACCTCAGTAGAGAAAGCCGAAAACTGACTGTCATGATGTAGCGTGAGAATGGTCAGCCACTCGATGACCTATCAGAATCTATCGGATTCCTCCACTTTAACGAAGGGCCGCTTCCCGGTCAGGCACATACGCGCCCCGAATTCGGACGAGCGCAGTTGCCACCAAGGAGCTACCTAAAGAGTCTCATTGTCAAACTCCTATGGCTAAGTGAAAGTGTTAAAGCATTATAGTCCGGTTGCCTGGCCCGCTGCGCTATCACCTCCTTTGTAGGACCAAGACGTTGGGTTAAGTGTGAAAATGCGTCTTCTGCGAGCACCCCCGCACTATGTGCGTGGGGGCTGAAGCCAACGACTGCCATCTTTCAGATTCTATATATATATATATATATCTTAAAACGGCCGCACAGGAGGTGTTCCCAATACTTGGAGGCACAAGTATAAAAAAGGCCACTACAGTTTATCAAAATATTACTTTATAAATACATATGCTATCATAACATAGCATCTTTCGGGCACTGCATCTCTATTACATGAGCGCCTTCAAGAACTTCCTGAAAATAGTGCTCGGAGGGTACTCGGCTTTTGTCCGAATCTCGGGACGCAACAACGGTGGTCTCCATCTCTGCCCAGTATGTCTTAACACGGGCAAGAGCCATCCTAGCGCCCTCTATGCATGCTGACCTCTTCATTGCATTTATACGTGGCACCGCGTCAAGGAATTGCCGCACCAAGCTGAAATAACTCTTCGGCTCCGATCTCCCCGGCCACAGGTGACCCATGACGTACTTCATGGCGAGTCCAGACAACCTATTCAGTTCGGCCCATTGAGCCAAACGATCATCCACTGCCAGTGGACGCTCTGGATTGTGAAACTGCGACCAGAAAAGCTTTTCCACTTTGTGATCTTTCTGATCTTGAAAGTGTTCGGTCGCATCAGCAGCACTCGCTGCCAAGTCCAGATAGGTATCCTCCACACTCCACATCCGGTCCAACGGAGCAAACTTCGGATCACAAAATTTCCTTTGCAGCATAAAGGGCTTTCCAGCCGCAATCTGTTCGGCCTGACGCAGATCCTCCTTCGCAGCTCTCATCACAGAGCGCGCGTCCTTGGCATTGGCAACGGCCTTCTCTAAGTCCATCTGTTTCGCCTGGTCTTCTTTTACAAGAAGTCTGCAACGGTCAGTAGCGCTTTTTAACTTTTTGGCCATCTCGGCCATCTCCTCCTTGCTTCGGCAATGAGCAACCTATTCGGCTCTCAGCTCTTCAAGGGCCTTCTCGGCAGCCGCATCGCTTTTTCTGGCTTGCTCCTTAGCTCGGGCAAGTTCTGCCCTAAGATTCTCCACGGCGGCCGTACCATCTGCGTCGAGCACACACATTGTAAGACACTGGCATGAAGCTCCTCTTACCTGATGCCGCCCGAAGAATTACATACCTTGAGACTCATCAAGCCGCTTGTTGACAAGCGTGATGTTGACATGCCACGTCCAGTTGCCGCTTTAGTTCGGCCACATCATCAGTTTGGCTTGATTCCGGACACCTCGCCACCTACATTCAAAGGCGACATCTTAGACCTGGGATTATGATCCTCTGCGTGCCGTCATTTCTTGACAACGCGCAGAGTCTCAGGGGCTACTATCTACATAGGGCGCACCTTACTTATGCGCAACTGACAAAAGTGTACATTATCTAACGTACCTCAAAACCCGTCAGTAAACTTTTGACGGCCTCATGCAATCCGCTTTCTGTGGATGAAATCCTTTCAATCACCGTGCCCATCAATGCACGGTGCTCCTCTGAGATGGAAGCTCGCCCCAGCAGAACCTTTAGCTCCTCCGGCCGAGCACCAGACGATGCCGGACTTGTCCTATGGCCTCTTTCGAAGGCCGGACACGGAGAGCCTTGGGGGGCCACATAGCTATCTTCCGCCCCTGCCGGATTCAGAGAAACCCTCCGCGACGACACCTCAGGGTCGCCCGCCTCGCTAGGCGGTACGGCAGGGGGAGGCGTCCCGCTCTCCATCATCTCCGGAAGAAGATCCCCCAAAGACGAGCTCTGCTGAGAAGGGCTGAGGTCCGAGCTACAAGGTAAAATTTCGGTTAATCTTCTCAGATATAAATCAAGGATTTCTCTCATCCCTCAAAAGGAAAACCTCCCTCTACTTACGGCTCGCTGGAGGGCTGATCCCTTTGAGGGCGTAGTTCGGCCGAGGAACTCCCCGGCGTCGGACCCTCTGACGAGGATTTTCTCCCCCGCTTCGGGGCCATGGTCTCCGGGTCGTCAGAGGCGGCCCTCTTCTTCCCCTTGGGAGAGGAATTGTCGATTCCTCCCTTCGGAGCAGCCTCCTTCGAGGAGGCCATAGTTCCCTTGTCCTTCCCCTTACTTCCCTCCAAAGCCATTATCTTCAACATCCTGACAAGCACGGGATCCGGCCTGGTTTCGGGAAGGGGAGCCGGACACCTGATCAACTTTGCCTTCGCTATCCACTCCTGTTTAAAAGGACAGCTCCTTTAGGGGCAAGTTTATGACGATTATATGGATAGTAGGTCCGGGCACAAGGTTACTTACTTCGGTATCCGGGCGATTGCAGCTTAGGCCTGCGTCTCGGTCAAATCCGGACACATCATTTGTGATCCGAAGAACAGTTTATACATCTCCACGGGCGTTGCGCCCATAAAATGATGGAGAGCTCGTGGTCCCTCCGGATTAAACTCCCACAGACGAAGGGAGCGACGTTTTCCGGGCAGTGTTCGGTGAATCAACATGACATGCGTCACCTTGACCAGGTTGAGGTCTCTTTCTAAGAGATCCCTGATGCGGCCCTGCAACAAGGGCACGTCTTTGGATAACCCCCAATTTAATCCTTTGTTGACCCATGACGCTAGCCGTGATGGGGGACCCGAGCGAAAGGCAGGAGGCGCCGCCCACTTGGCGCTCCTGGGAGTGGTGATATAGAACCATTCTCGTTGCCACAAGCCAAGCTCATCTTGAAAGGAGCCCTCGGGCCATGGAGCATCAGCATTCTTACTTATGACAGTGCCTCCGCACTCTGCGTGCCGTCCCTTGATCATCTTCGGCTCCACTCCAAAAGTCTTGAGCCATAATCCGAAGTGAGGAGTAACACGGAGGAACGCTTCGCACACAACGATGAATGAGGAAATGTGGAGGATGGACTCCGGAGCTAAGTCATGAAATTCCAGCCCGTAATAAAACAGCAGCCCCCTCACGAAGGGATCCATCGGGAAGCCTAACCCCCGAAGGAAGTGAGACATGAACACTATGCTCTCACCGGGCTGGGGACTGGGAATAGCCTGCCTTTGAGCAGGCAACCTATGCGAAATTTCGGCGGTCAAGAACTTAGCCTCTCTCAACTTTAGCACGTCCTCCTCCGTGACGGAGGAGGGCATCCATCGGCCTTGAAGGTCGGAACCGGACATTGTCGAAGGTCTGAGGCGCCCGAAATCTGAAGCCTAGGGTGTTGGAACTCGAGGCGACAGGCGAACTTGTTTTGGGATTGGAGAAAAGGAGTAAGGCCCTGGTCCCTTTATAAAAGGTTGAATACCATGAGCCCTCCCCGTAACCGTTTGGGACTCGCCTTTAATCAAGAAAACATGCTAACGGGCACGATTGGGTTACCCACATCCGTATTGATGAGAATCCCTTAAAAGGGGGGCACACGATCTCTGCTTTGACAAGACGTGCCAAGGAAACCGCCTCGCAAAACACGCTGAGGTGGAAGAGTGAAAACGATTCGAGTGAAGGACTTGGCTGTAGTGTGATGATGCACTGCGGAATACGTCAGCAGATTTGATTTGTGTTAATATTATTCTCTCTATGGCAATATGTGGAAGCTTATTTTTGCAGAGCCGGACACTACTCTTGGTGTTTACAATCTTCTATGAAGGACTTGGAGGAGGAACCCGCCTTGCAATGCCGAAGCCAATTTGCGCGCCGGACTCGTCGTCATTGAAGCCTGGTTCAGGGGCTACTGAGGGAGTCTTGGATTAGGGGGTGTTCGGGTAGCCGGACTATACCTTCAGCCGGACTCCTGGACTATGAAGATACAAGATTGAAGACTTCGTCCCGTGTCCGGATTGGACTTTCCTTGGCGTGGAAGACAAGCTTGGCGATGCGGATATTCAAGATCTCCTACCATTGTAACCGACTCTATGTAACCCTAACCCTATCCGGTGTCTATATAAACCGGAGGGTTGTAGTCCGTAGGCAATCAACTCCATATACAACAATCATACCATAGGCTAGCTTCTAGGGTTTAGCCTCCTTGATCTCGTGGTAGATCTACTCTTGTACTACCCATATCATCAATATTAATCAAGCAGGACGTAGGGTTTTACCTCCATCAAGAGGGCCCGAACCTGGGTAAAACATCGTGTTCCCTGCCTCCTGTTACCATCCGGCCTAGACGCACAGTTCGGGACCCACTACCCGAGATCCCCCGGTTTTGACACCGACAATCAGTGTGAACAGTTACTTTAGAATCAACAATATAAGGTCTGAACTTATCACAAGCAAATACAACTGCTAAAAATTCTTTTTCAGTAGTAGCATAATTTCTCTGGGCACTGTCCAGAGTCTTACTAGCATATTGGATAACATTTAATTTCTTATCAACTCTTTGTCCTAGAACAACCCCTACAGCATAATCACTAGCATCACACATAATTTCAAAGGGTAATTTCCAATCAGGTGGCTGAACAATAGGTGCAGAAATCAAGGCTCTCTTAAGTATTTCAAATGCTTCTACACAATCATCGTCAAAGACAAAAGGAACATCTTTTTGTAAGAGATTAGTCAGAGGCCTAGAAATTTTAGAGAAGTCCTTAATGAACCTCCTATAAAAACCGACATGACCAGGGAAACTTCTTATACCTTTAATGTCCTTAGGACACGGCATCTTTTCAATAGCATCAACTTTAGCTTTATCAACTTCAATACCTCTTTCAGAAATTTTATGCCCCAAGACAATACCTCCATTAACCATAAAGTGGTACTTCTCCCAATTCAAGACAATATTAGTTTCTTCACATCTCTGCAAAACTCAATCAAGGTTGCTTAAGCAATCATCAAATGAAGTTCCATAAACGGAGAAACCATCCATGAAAACCTCAACAATCTTTTCACAAAAGTCAGAGAATATAGCAGTCATACATCTTTGAAAGGTAGCAGGTACATTGCATAAACCAAAAGGCATATGTCTATAAGCAAAGGTACCGAAAGGGCAAGTAAAAGTTGTCTTTTCTTGATCCTCTTTTGACACAGGTATTTGAGAGAAACCAGAATAACCATCTAGAAAGCAAACATGTGTATGTTTGGATAATCTTTCTAGCATTTGATCAATAAAAGGTAAAGGGTAATGATCCTTTTTAGTAGCTTTATTTAATTTGCGGAAATAAATTACCATTCTATAACCTGTAACAATTCTTTGTGGAATCAATTCATCTTTATCATCAGGAGCAACATTAATATCTCCCTTCTTAGGGGCACAACGGACAGGACTTACCCACTGATTATCAGCAACGGGACAAATTATACCTGCCTCCAAAAACTTTAGTATTTCTTTTCTTACCACTTCTTTCATCTTAGGATTTAACCGTCGTTGGTGATCAACAACCGGTTCCGCGTCTTTCTCCAATTTTATTTTGTGTTGGCATAGAGTGGGACTAATGCCCTTAAGATCATCAAGAGTATATCCAATAGCAGCACGGTGCTTCTTTAGAGTTTTCAATAATTTCTTTTCTTCATGCTCTGAAAGGTTAGCACTAATAATAACAGGATATATCTCTTTCTCATCAAGATAAGCATATTTAAGAGTATCAGGTAAAGGTTTAAGCTCAAACACGGGATCACCCTTGGGTGGAGGAGGATCCCCTAGGATTTCAACAGGCAAGTTGTGTTTCAAAATAGATCCCTGTTTAAAGAATACTTCATCTATTTCCCTTCTTTCATTCATAAACATATCATTTTCATGCTCGAGCGAATATTGTTCTAAAGGATCATTAGGAGGCACGGCAATAGAAGAAAGACCAATAATTTCATCTTTACTAGGCAATTATTTATCATGGGGTTGTCTACATATCCCCCAAACCAATAGTAACAACATCCTTTTTGCAATCTATCCTAGCATTAATAGTATTCAAGAAGGGTCTACCAAATATAATGGGACAAAAGTTATCTTGTGGGGAACCAAGAACAAGAAAATCAGCAGGATATTTAACTTTCCCACACAAGACTTCAACATCTCTAACAATCCCAACTGGTGAAATAGTGTCTGTGTTGGCAAGCTTAATTGTAACATCAATTTCCTCTATCTCACCAGGTGCAATATCATGCATAATTTCTTTATATAAGGAATGAGGTATTTTACTTGCACTAGCACCCATATCACATAAGCCATGATATCAATGATCTCCTATTTTAACAGAAATAACAGGGATGCCTACAACAGGTCTATGTTTATTTTTAGTGTCAGGTCTAGCAATTCTAGCAGCTTCATCACAGAAGTAAATAACATGCCCGTCAATATTACCGGCCAAGAGATCTTTTACCATAGCAACACTAGGTTCAACTTTAATTTGCTCAGAGGGTGTAGGTGTTCTAGTATTACTCTTACGAACCACAGTTGAAGCTTTAGCATGATCGTTTATTCTAACACGGAAAGGTGGTTTCTCAATGTAAGCAGTAGGAACAACGGAATCATTATAAGTGATAGTATTTTCTTCAACTTTAATAGGTGCAACTACTTTTAATTCAATGGGAGGATTATATTTGAACCACTTCTCCTTAGGGAGATCAACATGAGTAGCAAAGGATTCACAAAAAGAAGCTACTATCTGAGAGTCAAGTCCATATTTAGTGCTAAGTTCACGGAAAGCATCAGTATCCATAAAAGATTTAACACAATCATAACTTAGGTATTATACCTGATTCCTTACCTTCATCGAGATCCCAATCTTCAAAGTTGCGTTTAATTCTTTCCAATAAATCCCATTTGAATTCAATTGTCTTCATCATAAAAGAACCAGTACAAGAAGTATCGAGCACGCAGTGATTATCGTGAAAAAGCCGATCATAAAATTTTTGAATAATAATTTCTCCTGAGAGCTCATGATTGGGGCATGAATATAACATTGACGTAAGCCTCCCCCAAGCTTGAGCGATGCCTTCTCCATTGCGAGGCCAAAAATTATATATATATATATATATAATTATGATCACGATGAACAAGACGCAAAGGATAAAACTTCTGATGAAATTCCAATTTCAATCAGTTGTAGTTCCATGATCCCATATCATCACATAGCCTAAACCATGTCAATGCTTTTCCCTTCAAAGATAAAGGGAAGACCTTCTTCTTGATAACATTCTCGGGCATACCTGCAAGCTTAAATAATCCACAAACTTCAACCACATAGATTAGGTGCAAATCGGGATGCAATGTTCCATCTCCTGTAAAAGGATTAGCTAGCAGTTTCTCTATCATACCCGAAGGAATTTCAAAGTAAACATTTTTAGTAGGTTCAGTAGGTTTAGGAGCAACTATTTGCTCTACTAGACGGGGTGAAGATACCCCGAACAAGCCCCTCAAAGGATTATGTTCCATAGTAACAAGTGACAGTAAATTTCAGCACACTATATAAATTTATCCTTACCAAATTCCACCTACCAAAGGCACTTCACTCCCCGGCAACGATGCCAGAAAAGAGTCTTGATGACCCACAAGTATAGGGGATCTATCATTGTCCTTTTGATAAGTAAGAGTGTCGAACCCAACGAGGAGCAGAAGGAAATTATAAGCAGTTTTCAGTAAGGTATTCTCTGCAAGCACTGAAATTATCGGTAACAGATAGTTTTGGGATAAGGTAATTTGTAACGGATAACAAGTAGTAGAAGTAAATAAGGTGCAGCAAGATGGCCCAATCCTTTTTGTAGCAAAGGACAAGCCTGGACAAACTCTTATATAAAGGAAAGCGCTCTCGAGGACACATGGGAATTATCGTCAAGCTAGTTTTCCTCACGTTCATATGATTCACGTTCGGTACTTTGATAATTTGATATGTGGGTGGACCGGTGCTTGGGTACTGCCATTCCTTGGACAAGCATCCCACTTATGATTAACCCCTCTTGCAAGCATCCGCAACTACAAAAGAAGTATTAAGGTAAACCTAACCATAGCATGAAACATATGGATCCAAATCAGCCCCTTACGAAGCAACTCATAAACTAGGGTTTAAGCTTCTGTCATTCTAGCAACCCATCATCTACTTATTACTTCCCACTTCCCAATGCCTTCCTCTAGGCCCAAACAATGGTGAAGTGTCATGTAGTCGACGCTCACATGACACCACTAGAGGAGAGACAACATACATCTCATCAAAATATCGAACGAATACCAAATTCACATGACTACTTATAGCAAGACTTCTCACATGTCCTCAGGACAAACGTAACTACTCACAAATCATATTCATGTTCAAAATCAGAGGGGTATTAATATGCATAAAGGATCTGAACATATGATCTTCCACCGAATAAACCAACTAGCATCAACTACAAAGAGTAATCAACACTACTAGCAACCCACAGGTACCAATCTCAAGTTTTGGGACAAAGATTGAATACAAGAGATGAACTAGGGTTTGAGATGAGATGGTGCTGGTGAATATGTTGATGGAGATTGACCCCCTCCTGATGAGAGGATCGATGGTGATAATTTCCCCCTCCCGGAGGGAACTTTCCCCGGCAGAACAGCTCCGTCGGAGCCCTAGATTGGTTCCGTCAAGGTTCCGCCTCGTGGCGGTGGAGTTTCGTCCCGTGAGCTTGCTTATTATTTTTCCTAGGGCAAAAGACCTCATATAGCAGAAGATGGGCACCGGAGGCCAGCCAGGGGCCCACGAGGGAGGGGGCGTGCCCAGGGGGTAGGGCGCGGCCCCGACCCTCATGGATGGTGGGTGACCCCCCTCGGGTACTTCCTTCGCCCAATATTTTTTATATATTCTGAAATGTGCTCCCGTGAAGTTTCAGGACTTTTGGAGTTGTGCGGAATAGGTCTCCAATATTTCCTCCTTTTCCAGCCCAAAATTCCAGCTGCCGACATTCTCCCTCTTCATGTAACCCTTGTAAAATAAGAGAGAATAGGCATAAGTATAGTGACATAATGTGTAATAATAGCCCATAATGCAATAAATATCGATATAAAAGCATGATGCAAAATGGACGTATCATTGGGCAATTGATAGAACTTCAAATAATTATGACGATATCCAGGCAATGATCATTACATAGGCATCACGTCCAAGATTAGTAGACCGATTCCTGCCTGCATCTACTACTATTACTCCACACATCGACCGCTATCCAGCATGCATCTAGTGTATTAAGTTCATGGAAAAATGGAGTAATGCAATAAGAACGATGACATGAAGTAGACAAAATTTGTTTATCTATATGGTGGTAGATATAGATCTCGTCTTTTTATCCTTAGTAGCAACGACACGTACGTGTCGATTCCCTTTCTGTCACTGGGATCAAGCACCGTAAGATCGAACCCACTACCGGGCACATCTTCCCATTGCAAGATAAATAGATCAAGTTGGCCAAACAAAACCCAAGTATCAGAGAAAAATACGAGGCTATAAGAGATCATGCATAAAAGAGGCTATCTTTTTACCTCTCTTCCTTTTTCTTTTCTTCTTCTTCACCACATCATGTGTGGGTTCAATCTTCTTTTTGGAGCTCCTTATTAATGAGATTAGTTGAATAGGAGGCTCCTCCTCGTTACCTGATTCATCATAAGAAATAATAGGAGGATATTGGGAAGTCTCTTCCCTTTCATTAGTGTTCTCTTCATCCTCTATTTATTTTCTTTTCTTTATGTAATTGGCAATATAAGGAATTTCAATGCAATTCACCGCAGAATACATATAAATTTCCTCTAGATCAAAGACAAGCAGTTTATAACGGGCAAATTCTGGAAGATCCCCAGTTACATGTTTCATTTCTTCGCAACCCATAAGCAAGCTAAGTTCATTATAATGTGCAAGGGAAATCAACTCATCACCATTTTTGGACACGATTAGATCATGAAACAATTTGCATCGGATGGTTAAATGACCATGTTCATTGCAAAGCTCACAAGTATGGCAAAGAAAATTTAAATTTTCAGCACAATCATCTAGCCTTTCTTGCAACAATTTAGTTTCTAAGTGCTTATGCCTCTTGCAATATCTATCTTCCTTATTTGGTGTGTACTTACAAACCCAATGTACTCCACAAAAATTGACATGTTTATAGGAGACATTTTCATCATAACTAATGCAATCATCATTAGTATCATGGATATTCAAAGAATTCGTACTAACAACATTGCAATCATGCTCATCATTCACATATTTGGTGCCAAACATTTTATAGATTTCTTCTTCTAGCACTTGAGCACAATTTTCCTTTCCATCACACTTACGAAAGATATTAAAAAGGTGAAACGTATGAGACAAACTCAATTCCATTTTTTTATAGTTTTCTTTTATAAACTAAACTAGTGATAAAACAAGAAACTAAAAGACTCGATTGCAAGATCTAAAGATATACCTTCAAGCGCTAACCTACCCGGCAACGGCGCTAGAAAAGAGCTTGATGTCTACTACACAACCTTCTTCTTGTAGACGTTGTTGGGCCTCCAAGTGCAGAGGTTTGTAGGACAGTAGCAAATTTCCCTCAAGTGGATGACCTAAGGTTTATCAATCCATAGGAGGCGTAGGATGAAGATGGTCTCTCTCAAGCAACCCTGCAACCAAATAACAAAGAGTCTCTTGTGTCCCGAACACACCCAATACAATGGTAAATTGTATAGGTGCACTAGTTCGGCGAAGAGATGGCGATACAAGTGGTATATGGATAGTAGATAATGGTTTTTGTAATATGACAATATAAAAACAACAAGGTAATTAATGGTAAAAGTGAGCATAAACGGTATTGCAATGCTAGTAAACAAGGCCTAGGGTTCATACTTTCGCTAGTGCAAGTTCCCTCAACAAAAATAACATAATTGGATCACATAACTATCCCTCAACATGCAACAAAGAGTCACTCCAAAGTCACTAATAGCGGAGAACGAACGAAGAGATTATGGTAGGGTACGAAACCACCTCAAAGTTATTCTTTCCAATCAATACGTTGGCCTATTCCTATAAGTGTCACAAACAGCCCTGGAGTTCGTACTAGAATAACACCTTAAGACACAAATCAACCAAAACACTAATGTCACCTAGATACTCCAATGTCACCTCAAGTATCCGTGGGTATGATTATACGATATGCATCACACAATCTCAGATTCATCTATTCAACCAACACATAGGACCTCAAAGAGTGCCCCAAAGTTTCTACTGGAGAATCACGACGAAAACGTGTGCCAACCCCTATGCATAGGTTCATGGGCGGAACCCGCAAGTTGATCACCAAAACATACATCAAGTGAATCACGTGATATCCCATTGTCACCACAGATACGCACGGCAAGACATACATCAAGTGTTCTCAAATCTTTAAAGACTCAATCCGATACGATAACTTCAAAGGGGAAACTCAATCCATTACAAGAAAGTAGAGGGGGGAGAAAACATCATAAGATCCAACTATAATAGCAAAGCTCGCGATACATCAAGATCATGTCACCTCAAGAACACGAGAGAGAGAGAGATCAAACACATAGCTACTGGTACATACCCTCAGCCCCGAGGGAGAACTACTCCATCATCATCATGGAGAGCACCAGGATGATGAAGATGGCCACCGGAGAGGGATTGCCCCCTCCGAAAGCATGTCGGAACGGGTCTAGATTGGTTTTCGGTGGCTACGGAGGCTTCTGGCGGCGGAACTCCCGATCTATTGTGTTCCTCGATGTTTTTTATGGTATATGGAGATATATATATATATAGGCGGAAGAAGTACGTCAGGGGGCCCACGAGGGTGGAGGGCGCGCCCCCTACCTCGTGGCCTCCTCAAAGCTTCCCTTACGTGCACTTCAAGTCTTCTGGGCTTCTTTCCTTCCAAGAATGGGTTCCGTGTAGTTTCAGGTCAATTGGACTCCGTTTGGTTTTCCTTTTCCTCAAAACCCTAAAACAAGGTAAAAACAGAAACTGGCACTAGGCTCTGGGTTAATAGGTTAGTCCCAACAATGATAAAAAAGTGTATAATAAAGCCCATAAACATCGAAAACAGTAGATGATATAGCATGGAGCAATCAAAAATTATAGATACGTTGGAGACGTATCATTATGAGGTTTGACCGATAAAGATCTTCGTAGAATATGTGGGAGCCAATATGAACATCCAGGTTCCGCTATTGGTTATTGATAATAAAGCCCAATAATGTCCAAAACAGTAGATAATATAGCATGGAGCAGTCAAAAATTATAGATACGTTGGAGACGTATCATCATCCCCAAGCTTAATTCCTGCTCGTCGTCGAGTAGGTAAATGATAAAAACAGAATTTTTGATGCGGAGTGCTACATGGCATAATTTCAATGTAATTCTTCTTAATTGTGGCATGAATATTCAGATCCGAAAGATTCAATATAAAAGTTTAATATTGACATAGAAATAATAATACTTCAAGCATACTAACACTACCAAAAAAAATACACTTCCGTGATGATACGTGTTTGTCACAGTAGGTCGCTTTTTTTGTCATGCATGTACATCCATGACAAATTTATGACAGAATCAAGATAGTCATACCTGTGCTGTCGTAGAAGTGTTCCATGACATTACCAAAATTATCATCACGGAAGTGTCCACTTCCATGACGATAAATCGTGCGTCACAGAAGTGCTTTTGTCAAGGGTGACCGACACGTGGCATCCACCGTAACGGAACACCGTTAAGCTATCGGGTCAGGTTTTGGATCCGATAACCCGTTAACAGCCCCGACCAATGGGAAATTTCCACATGTAAAATTCTTATTGGCCGGACGAAACATGTGTCAGCTAGTCAGTGGGTCAGATAGGCGCCTATGATACGTCGACACATGGCACGGCCCAACAGAGGCCCATTCCTGTGAAAAGGCCGGCCCGTTTGACTTGGTCAAAAGGTGGCAGGCCGGCCCATGGAAAGCCCGTTAACGGCCTGTTCGCATATAGCCCATTTACAGCCTGCTAACCCAAGGCCCGTTTCGCCCTATCCGAATTAGGCCCAGTAGCGTCATCTAGGCCATCCAATATGATTCCAGCCCGTTTTCACTTCTGGCCCATGTATGGCCCATGACGTCTTTCGGCCCATATGAGGCCCTATGTAACTCTTGGCCTATTAACGACCCGTGGTGAAACTGGCCCGTAATGAAAAGTGTATCACTTTACACCCATTAACGACCCATGGTGAAACTGGCCCGTAATGGACAGTGTATCACTTTATACCCATTAACGGCTCGTTATTCCGTTGGGCCATTTCCACCCCATGTTATCTTTTGGCCTTCTCAGAGCCCATTTATTCTTGGGCTCATTTCCAGCATTCGTTTACTTACGGCCCATTACTGTCATTTTCTGCTTGTGGGCCAAATTCAGCCCGTGGTTACAGTCGACCCGTTTGTGGTCCATTAATACGTTGGGCCATTTTCATAGCGTCATCAAATACGGCCTATTAACGATGGCCCATTACGGTCGGCCCATGAACGGACGATTCCAACTCTAGCCCGTTTACGACCATAATGCGGCCTGTTATTAGCCCATGGTTGGCCAATCGATCATACAGCCCGTATAAGGCCCATTGATGATATGACCCGTAGAAGGCCCGTTGTTTCTACGGCCCGTAGAAGGCCTACTGTTTCTACGGCCCGTAGAAGGCCCACTATTTCTATGGCCCGTAGGAGGCCCAGTGTCACTACAGTAAATATTACCCCATGGTTATTGTGGCCTAGTTTTAAAAAATAGGTTATTGCAGCCACTAGTTAACCGTGGAAAAAGAACTGCAATGACTACAAGCAAACAAATAAACAAGACAACAAGGAAATAAATAAGCAAGCAACTAACGCTAGGCTATCACGGCTATGACACATATTACATCCACTGGGCATCAAAGTTCGCCACCAGTGCAAATATAGGGAACAAAGCAGCATATCATATACACTGGCCATCAAAATTGGCCACCAGTTCAAATAAACGCGGCAGCAAAACAAGAGCATAACTGAAACAACTTCATAAGAGCTCAAGAAACATTATCCTGGGTATCCACCATGTTGGCAATAAGCTTAGCAAGCTGATTAGCTTTGTCCTGTTTGGCGCTAAAATCCTCCAACGCTTGCTGTTGCACCAGAAAGTATGCATCTGAATGCTCCAGGGACTTCCGCAGTCCTTCCGCTTCTTGTCGCAGCACAGCTGATCGATGTCTTTTAGCTTGTAGTTGAGACTCAATAAACCGAACTGATTCAGACAGTGAGTTTGAATAGCTTGTGCAAGCAGTAGTGGCCAGTAACTCCAACACTAAACCAAGACAGGATGTGTCACTATCCTGAACCTTATCCGCATTACTTCCTTTACCGTTGCTTAATAAGGCACTCTTGCCCAATATTCTGTCAACATTCTAAAAGAAGAAACAAGCAGACACATAACAAGTTTAGCATGTACTAGTATATGAAACTCATTTCAGTGAACCACTTCATTAGTAAGGTGGACAGGATTAAACTACCAAGTCTTCTATTGTCAAGTACTAGTACAGAATAAAATCATCAAACAAACATATATCTATGTCCTATGGTAGCAATGGAATCTTAATTTAGAACAATTGTTCTTCAGGTTTAGGCACTTGTTCTACATGAACATAGTACAGTAAGACGCAAGAATATAATACTTAAAAATAGAAAATGAGCTCATAGACCTTACCACATTCTTGGTTCGGGACCAGTACAGAACAAGGCGTTCGCAGTCATCGTCCAGTAAATGTGTCTCAGGAGAACGTAAGGGAATTTGATGAGTTTCTTTGCCGGTGAAGTACGTTTTCTTCAGGTAATTCCGATACTGCCACCAAGCATTCTTGAAGATAGCAGAGGTATTAGCACAGGTTACCTCATCCCGAGTTTCCAAATCGGTCCTTCTCTATAGAGAAAAATGGGAAAATTTGTTGTATTATAACCATCATGGAGGTAGGATGTATGGGACGAAGCAAAGTAATTGCCATGAATAACATTACTTACACATAACTACTGGACAAACAACTGCAACTGGCATTTTCCTTCATCTTCAGTATAATATTTCCAAGATGGGAAGATACGCACATACGATTTAACAACATCAAATGCGATAGATGCTAAACTACGACTAGCTGGTTGTGCTTCCTCCACAGGAATAAGCGTACTAACTGGTGGAGTTGGGGTTCGCCGTGATAGTACTGGCCCTTTGGGCACTGGAGCTGCCTTACGAACTGCTCTTGTTTGGGAGCTCTGTGGTGGAGCTGGTGTTGTGTCAACAGGAACTGGGTTACTATCGGCTGGGGTTGGGGTTAGATTGGGTGAAACTGGTTCTCTGTCCATCGTAGTAGGGGTACAATCTGCGAGAGTTTGGGTTATGTGTGGTAGGGCTGGTTCTTGTGCATGTACAACCGGAGTGCTATCTCCACCAAGAGGTAGCACTGTTTTATTTGAAGACCATGTTTTTAGTCCGCTAGATACTGGCATCACCCGCTCCAATTCAAATGGCTGATAAACAGGAAACATAGTTGAATGTACAGACATTGTATGAGAGACAGATGCAATAGATAGTGTGGAAGAAAGAGGGCATGAAATAGTTGACATGTATATAGTTTAACTAAAACGGATAGCATGACATAATTTCACATATATGATGTCTATCTAAACTGGATAGCATAGCATAACATAATTCAAAGATATGATGAATTACTAAACAGGATCGCATGACATAATTCACCTACATGTTATCTAAGTAATCAGGATCGCATTATTTAATTCACATATGTCATTTATATGCTAAACAGAGGGCATTCGATATGATGTCTGAATTAAGAACATGGTGTTGAATATTGTGTATATGATGTCTAAACTATGCAATGCAAGACACCATATGCATGATATGAGTAGTATAACCGTGCCAAGTTAGAGCATACACCTCAGTGGGGGAATAGGACTGATCATCTGTCTCTGAATCCATCTCTGAGGAGCTATCGGGACCCAACAAGAGATCTGCTTCGACAGGTAGCACTGTCTGCTCTGAAGGCCTTGTTTTCACTCCAGATTTTTCCATCTCCCACCCAAATGGTTGATTCACAGGAAGAGTAGTTTAATGTACAAACATTGTCGACAAATGGAAATGTAATGAAGAAAAGGATGGGCAAGATATCATTCAAATATTTGATGCCTGGTTAAACAGGATGGCATTGCACATTTCACATATATTATGGCTGGCTAAAAGACATGAGACTGCATAATTCCCATATATGATACAGAAACTAAACAGGTGGCATTACAGAACATGTCTAAACTAAGCAGATGACATATATGATGTCAAAAGTAGGCACTGCAAGGCAACATATGCATGATATGACTAACATCATCATGCCAAGGTAGAGCAAACACCTTGGGGGTAAATAGGAGTGGTCAGCGGCGTCCGAATCCGCCTCAGAACAGATATCTTCCTCTGGATTACAATCTGGAGAGGGGTGGGGAGGGTTTGCCATTGAACCCACCATGGAGCGATGTCTGCATGACATTGTATTGCCGCGCAAAACTCTTCTCTTTTTCTCTACATGTTCAGCATGACTGTGTACAATATATAACATGCATACGAAAAAAATATGGTGAGATTATGTAAGGAGAGCATGCAGAAATTTAGAGTGATGGTAACAACCATTGGATCGATGTTTTTCCGTTGAACCAAAATAGCCCTAATGGATCGACGTGAATGTATAGTAATAAGTGATGCAACAAGTGTACAACCTCTTTGCCGTAGCCGTGTCGACCTCAGCATCATTGGGTTGGTCGCTGAAGCAATTGAGGCAGAGGTGGCTGTCGGAGGTGTGGAGGAAGATCTGAGGAATCTGTAGACGGCGTCCACGGCACTGCTCTGTTGTGACGGATCGTTCTGTCGTTGGAGCAGCTCCGGTGAGCCGTAAGACGTCAAGGCTGAAGCAGCACAAGACAGACATCGTCAATCTCAAGTGGGATTCTAATAGCATCTCTAATAGATGATGTAAAATGGATGTAAAATTAACATCACCAAAAACCACCTGACTACAACAGATGAGGTAAAAATTGTTGACTCTGAACTTAACTGTCAAAACTAAAATTTACCGTGGAATCTGAATGCTACTGTCAAAACTGAATGCAATGGTAGCAGAGAGGCACTTGACATGTAGTTTAGGGAGGGCCTGCAGTTAATCTTCAACCTGCACCCCCCTGAGCCGCCAGCCACCACCGGCCGAACCGCCGGCCCCAGCGCCGCCTCGCCGCCCCGAAACAACTCGCCACCGTTGCCCCGGCCAGCCCTCTAGGCCCACCGCCCCCACCCTGAACCCTAAGATAGATAGTGGGGTACCTCTCCGGCGAGCCCCCGTCCCCGCTGTGGGTGGTTCTTCCTTAACTCCGGCGAGCCCCCCAACCCTTGAAAATCGACTGACCCAAAAGTCGATTCAGTCGACTGAAGTGTGGCTTAATCGGAGCAGAGCAGCAGCACGAGCGAGGGGGAGAGCAGCAGCAGCAGCAGCTGGGCGAGCGAGCGATCGAGCGAGAGCCGGAGCAGCAGCAGCAGATCCGGCTGGTATGGCCGCCGCCGCCGAAGGGGCCTCACACTGGGGGAGAGCCGCCGTGGAGATGTCGCCCGCGGCGCCGGCTTCAATGTAGCCGCTCCATGGGGGTGCGGGATGGAGCACTGTCGGCGCCGGGAGGTCGATTTAAGGAGAAGGTGCGATGCGATGAGTGTACAACCTCTTTGGTGGCGCCGAGTAGGCCTCGGCTTCGTCCGAGGAGTCGGTGAGGATGCTGCGGTTCAGGTCGAGCAGGTTAAGGCGGCGTTGTGGGGATGGAGCAGCCGCGATAGACGAGGCGATCGTCAGAGCAGCTCCTTGGAGGTGGAGGACGGGGTGGCTGAACCGGCGGGACGGCGAGATGGACGACGGATCCTCATCCGGGGAGGTGGACGAGGGACGTCGAGCTGTTGCGCTAGACGATGTCGTAGGGGAAGAGGCTCTGGCTGGGCAGCGGTGACATGGCGGACGGAGGAGGGTGGGGTTTCGCGGCTGGAGCGGAGAGGTTATGGCGACCTGGGATTTCGAATGGCGAAAAGGGGGCGATGGGAGGGGGTGAAGCATGACTTAGGAACGCGCTTGTCCAAAATGTTGGGTGTGTTACAAAAGTACCCCCCACCGATTTGAACTAGCGTCCCTTTCGGCTTAGGGTTAGAAGGGGGATTTCGCGTGTCAGGATTTGGCAGCTGGAGGGAGTTTTCGCGCGCGTTGTAATTTCGGGATAGCAAGGCGCGGGTTGTGAAGGAGCCAGTTTTGGGAGGACGATATCTGAATTTTCGGGATATAACAAGACGTGGGTTGAATTTTAGGGACAAGCCTAACGTGTAGTAATATTGTACTTGTACGTACCAAATCAATTCGCACTTCCCTCAACCAAAAAGAAAACGAAAAAAATAAAACTATTCACACCACACAAAGAGAGAGTCTTGCCCCGTTTTACTATACAAATGCTATTCAAAGCTACTCCCTCCTTCCATCTATATGGGGCCTAATGCATTTTTCGATGCTAAGTTTGACCAAATATTAGAGCAATGATATATGACATGCAACTTACACAAAGCACACCGTTAAATTTCACATTGTGCATGTCATGTACTATTAATCTTGTCAATAGTCAAAGGCGGTCTTAAAAATCTCATTACGCCCTATATAGATGGAAGGAGGGAGTATGAATCCATGTTATGTCCGATTAAATTTTTTTGCTTGCTGTATAATGCATGTAACCTACTCATACCAACATTTTAGTGCATTCCAAATGTCTATACTACCGCTGCAATTCGAACTAAATTTGAATTCGTTTCTCTATTTCAATAAGAATCTACAATCATGATTGTTGCCAACTTCAACCATCATAGTTTCCTTGCTATCCGCCAGATATAATTCAGACGGCCTATAATGCAGGATGGCAGGCACACCATCATCAACAACTCTGTTTTTATAAGAGTAGAGATAAAACATATTAAATGTAGTATACCATGTTCATAACCACACCATGTGTATCACCATTATATATATTCACACAACCGTCGGTTTGAAACACTATGATAAATTCTTCAAATATCCGAATTCGCTTTTCATAATGAAGTATATATGATCTCTATTCGTCTTTTACACCCACACAACCCTCTTATCTTTGTAGCTAGCGCTAACTTTCTCTTGTGCATGCACACGCCCGCATCCCTCTCACCCTCCCTCAGCATTCTCTAGCTCCATCGCGCAAATTCGTCTTTTCACTTTAGGTCGTTCACCCACGGTGTGTGTAGGCCCCCCAGCTCCTTCTTCACGGCACACATCGATCGATATGCCTCTCTAGCCAGGTGTTCCTAGCACAAACACAAGCTTCCCCTCTTCTCTTGTCACCATCCATGCCTCACTCCCACCACTCTTTTCATCGTTCTCGTACTCGCACACTCCTCCCCCTCGATATAGTATGCCTCTCGTACCACCTCCAACATGCATCCCTCTCTCTCTATCCTTCTCCTCGTGCCTCATTTGCTTCTAACACACACATGCATGTATACCGATCGATCTCCCAACATATACCTAGATCGACTTTAACTACCCCCCCCATCGATCGACGTACCTCACAAGTTATGTCTCTCCTTTATCTTACAAAGGGCGATTGATCTTCCTATGTAGTTATGTCTGCTTACCACAGCCACATCGTCCCCCCTCATCATTCGTGCATGCCTCCTGGCCCGTCTCTCACACGCACGTGCACAGACAACAAGCAGCCATCTCCTCTCTTATTGATATTGCGGGCGTGCCCTCCGTTTGTCTAGCAAGCCTATCCCACCATTTGTTAGAAGCAACTCCACTACCACCCCCTCCAACACTCTAGCTCTGTCTCTCTCCCAACCTTATTCATCTCCTGCACATATGCATGGATGCCGATCGATCTCCCTTAATACATGAGGCAGATCGATCTCCTTAATACATGAGGTAGGCCTCTCTCCTCCTCCACACATATACCAGCCATTGTACCTCTATAGTTAATTGGGCCTTCCTCTTCCCCCACCACACACCGATAGTCGAGCGCTGCAGGTAGGTATCTATGCCACAGAGACAAACTGCACATATCCCATCTCACGTTCCAGTAGGCCAACCACTCTATATCTTTGACGTGGGCACACCCAAATTCGATGGCACTCTTTATCGATCGCGCGCGCGCACACACACACACATCATCATCCCTCTCTTCGATTCTATGGGACACCTCAAGCAGATGATACCTCCACTCTCTTCTCGTGGATCGCCCCCTCTATATATATGTTATATCCAGGACTCTATTTCACACACATTGCATATGTTAAATTTTTTGATTGACCCCCCCCCCAAAAAAACTCTCAAGAACCCACACACTATATCTCTCTAGGTTTGTATCTCTCTCACACAACCCCACATAGGTGGTGTACGTATACGAGAAGAGAATAGGTGCACCATGCACGTACTCACGCTTCATGCCCAGCCACACCCGCGCGGGTACACGGTGGAGCTCATTTCTCCGCAGAAGCTGAATTTGTTTTTGAAACATCAAGTGGCCAGAGACTCGAAAACTTATTTGCCCATTAGTGACTTGTCAGGGTGGTGGATTTTAGTTTGTACGATAATGCTGCATCCACCTAAAGTAACGGAAGTTCTTACGTAAACTTCCTAGTAATTCCCTCTTCGTAGGTGCAGCATTACTCCTAACATTTGTAATATCAGTTTGAAACTTGTAATATTGCCGTGTCCTATTCCTGCGTTTTCAAGATCCTACGAATCAAACAGGTCCTGAGTTGGTGATGATGTTGTGCCTCCCATCTTTCACCAATAGCCGTCGGATCTAGATCTAACGCATACAAACCAAGCTTCTCCATTTTTGCAAAAAGATGCCCGCACTTGTTCCCTATTTACAAACAACTCCTTGTCTCTCACAATATAGGAGTAGAAGGCCGTGGAAAAATCTGGCGCGATGGCCGCTGCCAGAGCCGTCCACCCCCAATCTTGGTGTTCCGTGCAATGCATGGGCATCTACGCACGGGAAATTATGTCGAATAGGGCTAGTTGTAAGCAGGCTAGCTCTACAGCCATGATGATAGTGACTGCAGATGGTGAGGCTGACTATGGTATGCCGAACACGGCGCCTATACTCAGGTGTCATCTCCGGCGCAGGGTCTTGTCACTTCACTGTGAGGAGCAGCACGTAATAATTTGACCAACGGGTAGTACAGTGCTAGTACTCCTACTACTACATTGGTAGTACTACTACTAGTACTAGTAGCACCACCGTATGGATTTAGGAGTACTACCACGTCCATCGGCACCAAGGAACGTCTCCAGGTAGTATTGCTTGAGGCCGCCAGGGCGAGGGGCCGCTTGAACGACAGCTTCATCTCCTTGTTCGACGAGGTCCTCGTCGGTTTCCTCGACAAGTTCACCGTCGTCAAGAAGCTTGCGGACGACTTTGACGTAAGCCTCTAGCCACGCGCCTAGGCTCTGCGACGCCCGCCACCCTCAACGGCCACTATGGTAACAACCTCTTTGACACACTGGTGGCCCTGCGACTGCCCGCCATCGCGCCGGAGAATGTCCACCTCGAGGTCGCGCTTGCCGCGCAGCGCCTGGCACAACAAGACACCATCGACATAATCACCCACGTCTATGCGCAAATCATCCACAAGGACTACTACATGCAAGAGGAGGACAATAGGACGCTGGCCTTCTTGGAGCGCAGGGCAACCTTGGATGGCACTGTTCAGAAGCACGTTTAGCTCGCCGCCAACGCCGCTGCTCCTCACACGTCGGTTGGTGACCCAGCGCACTAGGGCGTGAGCATGTCGTTGAACATTGATGGATCCGTATGTATTTTTATCTTTCTGTCAAATCCATGTAGTAGTATATGATACTACAGTAATTATCTTGTCGGATGGCTGAGAAAACAGGAGGGAGAAGAGATGGCTATAGCACGGACTCCAAGAAAATTGGTGTCGGATGGGACTCGTGTGGGTGGCGTGTGCCATACTGCTAGACGTGAATGCTACTAAGTTATGGCCCATGCCACCCCACTATATCGAGGTATGTAGAACCAATTTCCCGCAGTCCGTGCTCAGCCCTCCTCTATCTCTCTTCTCAGCCAGCCAGCGGACACGCGGAGCCCATCGTCTGTTTGCTCACATGCGGCCCCACATGTCAGTGAAAACGCAAGAGGACCCACTGAACCTGCACATCTTTCACCTCGACGTGCTGTTGATGAAAAACAAATCCAATAAAGATCTTCGGTGGCCGCTTTTGGAGTTACTCAAGAGTAGTAAGATTCTATTTACAATTTAACCCAAGATGCACATCTCGTGGCTTCAACTACCACTCTATTTTCTTTCATGACACGACCTGGATGCTGGATGCCCCACGTGTCGGCAAAAGGAGGAAGAACCCGACCAAATCTTCGGTTCTGCTATCGGATGAGATTATTGCACTTGTTGATACTCCTACTAGAATAGAGGCTAGACATGAGACTAGATGCGAGGAAGCAACGTCTACTTCTTTACACTCGAAGAAGAAAGAAGCACGCAAGATCGAGCCTCCGCAGATCAACAATGAATGCATCGAGAAGCCACTAATCCAACTTACAGGAGTAGTAAAATGTATTCTTGTGGTTCTTGTTTTCTTTGGTCTTGCTTTTCTAGTCAAAATTATCATTGGAGTTCATGCAAAATGGAGGTGCATTTGGGGTCTTGCGTTGGAGTTGGCCTTACAAGTGGGACCGCAGTTAAGGAAACCAACTATCGGCAAACCCCCACCTCGCGTGCCACGCGATGGCTGAAGTTAGAGAAACGACGAGGTTGAAGAGATTGCTCTAGCACGGACTCCAAGAAATAATATGGTGTCAGATGGATGTTGTGGTGGTGGCGTGTGCCATACTCCTGGACGTGAATGCTTGTTCTGGCCCATGCCACCCTACTACTCCTACTACTTACTCCTACTAGTATATAGTATACTAGTATCGAGGATTGGAGGTGCTGGTTACGTACAACGAACACATTAACATATGGCTACAGTAAAAACACCCACCCGACGCGCGAAGCATGTGAAGCTAGTACAAATTTAGAGAAGCGACTCGAAAGCCATTCATAAATTTAGTAAGTTTATCACAGGCATATCATTTTATTACATACAACAGGTCATCAACCCACATCGACAACGAGGATACATTATAAATACTAAAGTTTTCACCACACAACAAATAACAAGCCATGAAATGAACTTCAACTCAACCATTCCGCGACGTTGGAAACGCTTGCTTTGAACCACAATTGATTCTCTGGGATGGGCCATCTGTTGTCGATCTGGAGACCAACGCAGGACCGATCATCCAGGCTGAAGTGGCCTACTATATCAGTACGAGGGTAGGGAACCACCCAAATGTCCGAGGTATAGACACAGTTGCTTCTCATAAATGTGTCAACAACAGTTGGATCGCCTTTCACCATCATCAGATAGTTTTGTCCAAGGAAGAGCGAGTTTTCTCCAAGACTATCAATTCTATGCCAGGGAGAAGGAGTTGGCGCTAGCACACTAGTATCCATCCCGAATACCATGCAACGGGTGTTGGAATAGGTCCGGAGAGTGCGACCATGGGAGACACCTGCTTCCTTACCAGTAACATCATCAGTGGGTTGTATACACACAAGAAGATGTGATCCATCGGAATTAGTTGCCAAGCACCACAGAGTATATCGGCGCTGCTCGTCCTCATGCTCGTGATCATCACCATCGTCATCTCCCCCTTGGTTATAAAAATTTTCAAGTATAGGTGGTGGGATGTTCACAGGACCATGGAAACACAAGAAGAAGGTTAATTAGTAAAGGGAAACTTGCTAACCCGCATGCATGTGGATGAAACAATTATAATTACAGTGGAAGACAAACGTACCGAAACTACTAGGATGCCATGCAAAAACAGTGCCATGAGTGGTGGAAGCAAACACAAGGCCCTCGTATTGAATTGCATCACAGTACTCATCCGTGTACAGAAACTGATTTTTGAGCAATATCCATCGAGTTAAACCACGAAGGACGGCAACAAGCTTGTCGAAGATAGCAACAACTTGATAGTTGTTGTAATTCCAAGAGCGGTTGGGAACTCGACAAATTGCTATCTTCCGTAGAAGACAGTCACCATGATCGTATTTGAACGTGCGTACATTACTGGTGTGCTCAACCGTTGGGCAGTGTGCTGAGATTTTTGGAAGTGGAACCCGGTGACGAGTGTACACATTCACAAGTTCCCACTCGCAGTTGGACCCCAATGTAAACAACCCAATCTCCATGTGCGCCCGCCCAAGCCTTGCCCTCGAGCGATGGCATCTTAACATCATACGTATCATTATCAAGCGTCATCAACTGGCACAGGGCGAGGCCTCCGTCGTGCCGGCGCCAGTCATCAGGGTCACGGCGAAGAAGATAGGGGAGATCAAACCGCTCCTTGACTCTTGGGTTCTTTCTAATGATGCTATTAGTTGAGTCGAGAATGGGCTTGAACAAACCTGCCATGCTAGCCGAGGTGATGATGTCGCACCGATCAATGAGTTCCTCCACCACATCATCTTTCAGATCGGGGCAAGAATAACGGGGTCGTTTCCGGCCTGTTCCCTCCATGGAGAAGACGATCGAACAATGGCATAAGAAAGGGTGAAGGGCTGAACGAAAATGGAGGAGGGAGAGGAAGAGTGTGCGACAGCAGTTCCAAATCGAGAGGGAAAGGCGAAGAGTCGGTGGACGGTTGCGAGTTTGCCACGGTTCACGAAGAGGCGCCCCGGCCTACATGTCCGTTCGGAAATACTCCTACTACTCACCATCATCTCACTGATATGTTGGAATGGGACCACATGTCAACGAAACATGGTGTGTAATTTCTCATGCAAAATTCGATCTGGCCGCATTGTCCCGAGGTGCCGCATTAGTTATCAGCCTTTATTTTTTTAATGGTGTGTCGATCAGTTTTGAAGCACGACTAACTGGTACTGTACGTGGAGAGGATGACAGCAGGGACCCGCCAAGGTCATGGCAGTACGCAAGCAAGTGCCTCCTTATTTCAAGCCAATAAAAAAATGGCTCCTCCTAATGGATTTATGACATCTGGGTCCCATGCCATTGTCAACGTAGTCAATAAATGAGAGAATTGCACAACGAGCGGCTGACACCAGGGACCCAGCAGCCCGCCCAATTATTTTTGTTTTGGGTTAATTTGATAAATGCCACTCCAAATCTGGTGTATCCGAGAAATGCCACTGCAATTTCCAAACTTTGAAAAATGCCATTTCATGCCATTTCTAGTGGCATTTTTCGAAGTCTGGAGTGGCGTTTTTCAAAGTTTGCAAACTGCAGTGGCGTTTTTCAAAGTTTTCAAAAATTGCAGTGGCATTTTTCAAAGTTTGGAAATTATAGTGGCATTTTTATGAATCGCCATAATTGGAGTGGCATTTATCTAATTTGTTTTTGAGACGGAAGCAGGGTGTCAACTGGGCTATGCGGGACACTTCGGTCTGTCTAGACAGCCTTTTCTTTTATGTTTACCACAGACCAGCCTAGTAGTTTTTTTCTTTCTGAAAATGGCTAGCCCAGTTATTTTGTGATTTGTCAAGTAAGTCGCTTTATCAGGCCTGCTGGGCTGCAAATCTTTCAAGACGATGAGAGCTTCATTCGGCTGGCCGAGAAAATGGCCTATCAGTAATGAGAAATGGGCTGTACATTTTTAAAACACATCAAACCGGCAATTATTTTCAAATATCTTTTTTTTTCATTTCGAGATTTTAAATTGCATTGATTTTTATGCCTGGACAATTTATTGGATTTTATATTGATATACATTTATTTTTTAAATCAGTCTGAATGTGACTCAAAATTTTGGGATTAAAAGCAGTTCAGACCGCACCGACATATGCAAAATTTCGTATAATTTGTTAACCTTTGCCACAATATGGGCTGTAATGCTAACATAAAGAATATGGGCTCCAAAAAAACCCATAAGAATTAGCAAATGGGCTGCAAATTATTTGAAATAATGGCAGATGGGCTGTATGCTGTTTTCCACAGATTTGAGGCTTTCCACAGATGGCCTGTATACTATTGGATGTCCATCCAACGGCCGTCGTGCTTCTTCAATCTCTGCTCTTCCTGCTCCAGCCGCTCAAAGAAGCGCCGGCGGGACTGCCTGCTCCCTCCTCTCCGCGGCCAGCTGTGCTGCCGCGCAGGCCTCACCGCCCCATCGTACTCCCATCGCTGGCCTAGCCATCCCTCTACTCACCCACACCCGCTGTTATTCTCCGGCGACGGCAGACGAACCAGTAAACCCTCGTACAGTCGTACTCCCCTCTGCGTGGGAAACAAAAACAACGGCCGAGTCTTCCATGCCTCTGTGTTGTTCCCTTCCTAGGCCTCGCCGTCGTCCACCGCCCTGGTGCTCTCGGCGTGGCGTAGTCAACGACCGACATGCATCTGAAGTGGACTGTACGTGGAGAGGCTGACAGCTGGGTCCATGGCCGCACGCAAGGAAATGCCTCCTTATTACGCGCAAAATAATTATTTCCTCCACCTGACATCTGGGACCCATTGAAACGGCCTTTGTATTTCGCGAAAAAACATTACCGCCGCTGACAGCTCGGACCCACCAGCTATATCTTCGCATGCAGGGAAGTGCCTCCTTATTACGCACAAAAAAATGAATACTCCCCCTGCTAGCTGGGACCCAGTATAGTGGGCCTACTAAGTTGACGGGGACGAAGGACTTTGTCAACTTAGTCAATATGCACGATTCTAGCTCAACTGACCGTACGATGTCCATCCAACGGCCGTCGTGCTTCTTCAATCTCCGTTCTTCCTTCTCCAGCCGCTCAAACAAGCGCCGGCTGGACTCCCTGCTCCCTCCTCCTCGCAGCCGGTTGTGCTGCTGCGCAGGCCTCACCGCCCGACCGTACTCCCATCGCTGGCCTAGCCATCCCTCTACTCACCCACACCTGCTGTTATTCTCCGGCGACGGCAGACGAACCAGTAAACCCTCGTACAGTCGTACTCCCCTCCGCGTGGGAAACAACTGCCGAGTCTTCCCTGCCTCCGTGTCGTCCCCTTCCTAGGCCTCGCCGTCGTCCACCGCCCTGGTGCTCTCGGTGCGGCGTGGTCAACGTGGTCAAGGAACGACTTCCATCGGACATGGACTGTACGTGGAGAGGCTAATAGCTGGGTCCACGAGCACAGCAAGGAAGTGCCTCCTTATTATGCGGAAAATAATGATTCCTCCACCTGACAGCTGGGACCCACCGGACGGGCCACTGTATTTCGTGAAAACAAACGTTTCCCCCTGACTGCTGGGACCCACCAGCTACATCTTCGCACAAAAGGAAGTGCGTCCGGGCAAAAAAAATGATTCACCCCTGACTGCTGGGACCCACCAGCTACATCTTCGCAGGCAAGGAAGTGTCTGATAGTCGGGACCCACCTGGTCGAAGCGTACGTAGCGTTGTCATTCTGGTCGCGAACGTGTACGTACATACTGGTCGATGTAGAGGCATGCACGTGTCATAGTAGAGGCGCGCACGTAGCATGTACACGTACGTACAACGGCCAGGGTGCAAGAAAGAAAATACGGCCATGTATGTGTACATACGGGAGGGGTCTCTAACGCCTACTCGCGCATACGTACGGTGAGGGCTCGTGTACATGGCTGGGTCGGAACGGAGAAACAGCACCGTCGTCGTGTTCATGGGGAGGCAATGGAATGCGTCGTGTTCATGGGGAGGCAACGGAATGTGTCGTGTTCATCGGGAGGCAACGGAATGCGTCGTGTTCATCGGGAGCCAACGGAACGCGTGGGAGCCAACCGGCTGGGTCGGAACGGAATGCGTGGTCGTGTTCATCGGGAGGGCTTGGACGGAACAGGCGATGGAAACAAGGCCTGGCGTACCGCACAACGGAGGAAACGGACCTCCTACGTTCGGAACAGGGTCCTGTTGATCGGGAGGGGTCTGGCGTACCGCAAAACGGAGGAAACGGACCTCCTACGGTCGAAACGGGGGTCCTGTTGATCGGGAGGGGTGTGGCGTACCGCAAAACGGAGGAAACGGACTTGTGTTGGAGCGCTACGGTCGAAACGGGGGTCCTGTTCATCGGGAGGGGTGTGGCGTACCGCAAAACGGGACTCCATGGGATACTGTTCATCTCCACCGTCGACCCCCTCCAGCCTCCATGAGCTACTGTTCATCCACCGTCGACCTCCTCCAGCCTCCACCTTCGACTGTTCATCCACGGGCTCCTGTTCATCCAGCCTCCACCGCGTGCTACTCCACCGGCTACTGTTCAACCAGCCCTCTCCACGGGCTCCTGTTCAACCACCCCTCCACGGGTTACTATTCATCCTGCCCTCCACCGTCTACTGTTCATCCTGCCACGGGGTGGTCCTGTTCATCCAGCCCTCCACGGGGTCCTCTTCATCCAGCCCCAACCGGCTCGATCGATCAGGGTCCTGTTCATCCAGAGGCAACACCACGGGGTCCTGTTCATCCACCCCCACCGGGAACTGTTCATCCAACCCCCCCCCCCCCAATGCTCACTGTTCATCCAGAAGCAACATCGATCGGCTTCAGTTAGCAGCAGTAGCGAAGGAATCGCTCGATCGGGTTTAGTTAACAGCCATCGATCGATCGCTCGGGTTCAGTAACGCGTAGCCTGCAGTGCAATCGCTCGGGTTCAGTTAGAGCCAAACGCCTCGCTCGGGTTCAGTTAGAGCCAACGCCTCGCACACACGCGCGTACGTGTACGAGAGAAACACACATCGCTCAGCCCCCGACCTCCCACCGTAACCAGGAACTCCCCGAAATTTTCCTCCCCCTCACTTCTACCACGGTTTTTTCCGTCATGGACGGCCCAAAGAATGTCATGCAGCTGCGTCTCCGGCCCGCCCAGGACGAAAATCCCATTTTCTGTCATGATTTTTGTCATAGAAGTAGGAGCCCACCACATCTATGATGATACCGGGTTTTGTCACAATTATCGTCATAGAAGTGTCATATGTATGATAGAAAAAAATTTCGTTCAGCCTAAAATGTCACGGATGTGTCTTTTTTTTGTAGTGTAACTAAGCAATCATGTCTTCTCAAAATAACATGGCCAAAGAAAGCTATCCCTACAAAATCATATAGTCTGGCCATGCTCTATCTTCACCACACAAAATATTTAAATCATGCACAACCCCGATGACAAGCCAAGCAATTGTTTCATACTTTTGATGTTCTCAAACTTTTTCAATCTTCACGCAATACATGAGTGTGATCCATGGATATAGCACTATAGGTGGAATAGAGTGGTGGTTGTGGAGAAGACAAAAAGGGAGAAGATAGTCTCACATCAACTAGGCGTATCAACGGGCTATGGAGATGCCCATCAATAGATATCAATGTGAGTGAGTAGGGATTGCCATGCAACGGATGCACTAGAGCTATAAGTATATGAAAGCTCAACAAAAGAAACTAGTGGGTGTGCATCCAACTCGCTTGCTCACGAAGACCTAGGGCATTTTGAAGAAGCCCATCATTGGAATATACAAGCCAAGTTCTATAATGAAAGATTCCCACTAGTATATGAAAGTGACGACATAGGAGACTCTCTATCATGAAGATCATGGTGCTACTTCGAAGCACAAGTGTGGTAAAAGGATAGTAGCATTGTCCCTTCTCTCTTTTTCTCTCATTTTTTATTTTTTTTATTTGGGCCTTTCTCTCTTTTTTATGGCCTCTTTTCTCTTCTTTTTTATTTGGGCTTCTTTGGCCTCTTTTATTTTTTTTCGTCCGGAGTCTCATCCCGACTTGTGGGGGAATCATAGTCTCCATCATCCTTTCCTCACTGGGACAATGCTCTAATAATGACGATCATCACACTTTTATTTACTTACAACTCAAGAATTACAACTCGATACATAGGACAAGATATGACTCTATATGAATGCCTCCGGCGGTGTACCGGGATGTGCAATGATGCATGAGTGACTTTTATGAAAGAATTATGAATGGTGGCTTTGCCACAAGTACGATGTCAACTACATGATCATGCAAAGCGAGATGACAATGATGAAGCGTGTCATAATAACGGAACGGCGGAAAGTTGCATGGCAATATATCTCGGAATGGCTATGGAAATGCCATAATAGGTAGGTATGGTGGCTGTTTTGAGGAAGGTAAATGATGGGTTTATGGTACCGGCGAAAGTTGCGCGGTACTAGAGAGGCTAGCAATGGTGGAAGGGTGAGAGTGCGTATAATCCATGGACTCAACATTAGTCATAAAGAACTCATATACTTATTGCAAAAATCTACAAGTTATCAAAGCAAAGTATTACGCGCATGCTCCTAGGGGGATAGATTGGTAGGAAAAGACCATCGCTCGTCCCCGACCGCCACTCATAAGGAAGACAATCAATAAATAAATCATGCTCCGACTTCATCACATAACGGTTCACCATACGTGCATGCTACGGGAATCACAAACTTCAACACAAGTATTTCTCAAATTCATAACCACTCAACTAGCATGACTCTAATATCACCATCTCCATATCTCAAAACAATTATCA